>NC_081407.1:220752030-221095780 GCF_030272615.1 Cryptomeria japonica | reverse complement strand
GTATATCAAAAGAAAAATTCCTTAACTTCTCTTCTTTTGAAAAATCTGCTTGTATTTCTCCTTAAGATCCAAAGGGAGAACCTTCCATGAATGTACAACCAATTTGATGCTAACAAACAAGCTTCTACATTTGACCAACACATCAATAGAATGAGATATACTCCTGGAGTAGATGAATCTTGATCATACTCAACTGCATCACTAAGCAATGCTGAGAAGTGTTCCAATTTAGCCTCAATAATCTCCTTAAATCTCCAGAAAATGCTCACATAATATTCCTTCTACCTTTACAAAGATAATAACTCCTGATAGGAGGGAATTTACCTTCTTCCTTTGATCACCATCTTTATTGCTTAGAAAATCAAATTTCTTACCAATATCTAACTCAACTCCTCTTCAACAGATTCAACTGTTGCTTTGAAATTTGTCATAGCAACCATCCATTGTAGACAATACCTATATATTATGCTGGTGCTCTCAATATAGTCTCTTATTTCTTTTATACATTCGGTTAAGGTTCTTTGAGCTTCAATGCATCTCATTCCAACATGTTCTTCATATTATTCATACTAACAAGTTTCTCTTCAGAGGTCTCCAATAGATCTTTAATCAGCCCAGCCAGAGCTTCCACAAGAGCATCACTAACATATTCAATTTTAAGGTTTTTTTTAAGCATGTAATTCACTAAAGCTTTCTCAATTTTGTCTGGCTCAACAACATTAACCCACATTTCTCCAATCTTCTTTATCCCATCTTCACCAATAAGGATTTTATCAAACCCAATATCTTAAAGGGCTCATCTTTATCTGACTCTTGACTCTTTTTATTCTTGCTTTACAATAGCCAACTTTTGTTCTACCACAGGGGATTCCTGATCAATAATTTATATGATATCTTTCCTCTTTTGATCCTTCTTTTGCTTATTGGGTTTTGAAGAACTAGTGGACATCACATCTTTCCTCTTTCTCTTCCCAAAGGCTGAAGTCTCCTTAGCTGATCCAGTAATAGATGATATTGACCCAATACACCAATCATCCTGAAATGACCTAAAGTAATCATCACAAGCTTCTTCTATATTTTCCAAACCATTTAGATATCAAAAAATCTGTCTTGCAACCGAGACTTGAGACTCCCACAATACATTTTCCATTAAAAATGAGGATTTTAGAAAATATATCATTAAACATACAAGAAACAATCCAAACCGAAAGGGGTAACCTTGATCCTTTGTCATTTTGATATTTTCTAACAACTAATTTTTCAACAATTCAGACAAATCAAAAACTGCATCTTCCATGGCAAGCTTATGCACAAAATATACAATGATAGCTGAGGTAGAACATTCCCTATTTTTGAAGTAAATTTTATAAGAGATACCATACGTAATATACCTTACCATGGGATTGATGATTTTGTCAATCAATAGAGCTCTCTGATCTCCCATCACTTTGGTTAGGGTTTCAACTTTCTTATTCTTTATAGCCTTCTACCAGTACATTCCCTTTGTCACACATACCACTAATAGCTGAAATGATGTCTTTGATAACTGGATAGGGTTTATCCAATACGATACAGTCATTCTGTACTCTACTTAAGATTAATATGATCGCATCTTCAATATCAAACCATGGAAATTTTCTCCATAAATCTAATCCTTTCTATCCTAACTCTTTAACATTTTATAAATATACTTCATTCAAATTGCTTTCCATCTCTCTGATCTTTTCATTATCAAATTCATCCAATCATACCTTTTCTAGATATTGAAATCCTCCGTTGCTCGATTTTCCAATGATCATCTTGGATTCCATGATGTGAAATCTTTCTCTTCTTTTTTGGTCTTCAACAATTTCTCTACTCCTTATACTCTTTTCTTCACATAATGTAGAAAAAGATCTCAAATTCTCATATTTATCTTGCCAATTACTTCTAGGGTTTACTCGCCAAAAATAGTGTCTTGTCAGTGACATCAACACACTCACTAGATTACCAAATTACATATCCAACACAGTCATGTTAGATCCCTAGCATGAACTACTTCACAAAGGGGGGTTGAAAGATTTTTAGGATTAAAATTTCCCCCTAAGCAAAACCAATAAGCTCAGTTACCAGAGGAAGAGATTCCTGCACCAGATTTTGGTACAACAATCTTTCTTTCAATATTTTCCTATTTCTTTCTCCAAACCATGACTTCTTTTTTCTTTGATTCACTAGTCTTGACCAAATTCTTCTCCATAGGCTTCTCCATACCAACCTCATTCCTGCACTTATTAGCATGATGTCTAGATTGCTTGCACTTATAACATTTGATCTTCCTTTGCACTGAATTCACCGAATGTATTCTAGATTTTCATTGATTAGCTTTATGACCATAACCATTGCATAGATGACAATATCCATGAAAATTACTATTCATCCTACTCATTCCAACCAGATAATGATTCTGACACACAACATGATTCCTATAGTATTTTTCTTTGTGACCAAACTTCGTGCAATTGTAGCATTGAGTACTTCTACATTTTGTAGCCTTATGAAAAAATTTATTGCATTGAAAACAAATAACCATTAAATCATGGGTATCTTTGTGCATTCGGTTGATGAACCAATGATCTTCTTGCAGTAGATCTCTGATTTTGGATTTTGCTTGCATCTTCAGGTTTCTTTTTTATTTCTTCCTTAACTTCCTTGCCTTTGTCTTTATCATTTTGATTTGAATATTCACCAGTCTGAAATCCTAATCTAGTCATGTCTACATGAGCTTTCTGCATGTTAACAATCAATTCTTCCAAAAGTTTTCTTCTTTCAAGAACTTTAGTTTCTACCTTCAAATTCTTCACTTCTTATTCTAGCTTCTCACATTCTTCAGTCTTTAGATTAATTGAATCTTTCAGAGTTTCTCCCACTTTATTCTTCTCCTCATTTTTCTAGATTAGATCTTTAATGGTTTCAATCACCCACTTTAACTAAATATTAACCTCTTTATGACTCAATTTGAACTTTCAGATCTATTTTCTCAGCTTCTGCACACATTCATTCACTACCTTCACATTTTGTTTCAATTCCTCATTCTCTAATTCTGAAATTTCCACATCTTCAACAACTATCTTCAATTCTTCATCCAAATGATATTATTCAGTTGTACTCATTCGTGCCATGTTTAACCAACAACCTTATCTCCCTCAAGAAGTTAAGATAGCTAACAAGGGACCAAGCTCTGATACCAATTGTTGGATGGTTGAATGGATCGGAATATTGAGAGGGGGGTGAATCAATATTCCCACACTATTAAATTTTTTTGGATAATTAAACCTTAGCAAATAATATCATCAACATGTAACAACAAATGCATAGTACACAAAAAACATAATCACAAGATAGACACCAGATTTTTATACGTGGAAAACCCAAATGGGAAAAACCACGAAGAGGTTTAACTCTCAAGATAATATAACTAGTTATATGGTGTTTACAAAAAGGGTGGCTCACTAGCAGATGGATCAATGCCTGATTACAAAATGACTCACTATCAAAATTCTCATTACAATAGAAATAAGTGAACTGAGGAAAATTGCATCTCCAAATGCATGAGGTCAGTTCCAAGATAAGATCAAATATCAAAGCAACAACTCATAATAGATCCGATAAGGGATCTCTCCAACCTTTCCTTAACTGCTTGTAGTAGATATAGTAAGGGATTATTGCAACACTATAACTGTACTTGCACTTTGCACATACACCTTCGCCCTTACTACTATTATATGGAGCCTAATCAAACTAAGAGGTTAAATTTTCCCCACTTCTATCAGAGTTGTTTACCCCCAAATTATTTAACGGGGGTTTGGGGGCATGCCCCAAGGCGGGGAGTTATTTTTCTATTAGCTGACATATTTGAACGCTATTTTTGTAACCGACATAAGTCTTGAAAAAATGGCTAAGGGTTAGGGTTTTCATTCATCTATTTAATATTTATTTGCATATAATTTATATTTTCTATGTGCAATTCCTAACACTTACACATATATCATACTCCACTATTCACACTGCACACTGCTACATACACTTTGTTCCTCTATCTTCTCTCTTTGCTTGAATATGATAGTCATTGCTGCTATCGTAATTCACACATCCACATGCATATATATATGAAGCAGACACAAATGAGGAGGGACCTCAAGGAGATCAGTCCAAACCAGTGAGCAAGAGTTAACACAATAGAAACACACAGGTATGATGGAGGCAATGCATAACAGATAGTTTTATTGCATGAAAGTTAATTACATCCAATTGGTAACAACTGGGTTACAATATACCAACACACAGGCCTAGTAGAATAGGTCACACCAGGACCTTGAATCAAAAGATCTATCTTCTAAGCACAGTCTGTCTATCTAATACTCCTTGATTTTATGATTGATCGATTGCATTCTAAAGCATGATTACAAATATATATATTGATCCAAAGGATTAGGTTGGCCCAAAAGGATCAAAACTCGAAGAACAAGACCTAACGTGCAAAATGAACCAGGTCAGCCTCCGCCAAGAGATTCCTCCAGAAAATCCAAAGGATGAAACATATAAGGTCACCCACATGCCAAGAAACATCAAGATCAACACCCAAGGCTCCACAAGCTTTGGAATGGGTTCCCGTAGATCACTAGAATAAGTCTTAGGCAACCGGTAACAAAGGAACAACTGGTAACAAGAAACTATCAAGGAAACCGGTAGCAATATCTTGTCGAAAAGTGATCCAAAAGAAATGTGGTTAGAGAGAAAGCAGGGTGATCAAGTCTGCAAGTAGAATCCAACTCTACAGGAATCAGTGAGCCAAAACTGGGACACGCAGAAAGGAAAAATGAAACTATAAACATAAAACAAAACAAAAAAGAAAATGTTTTTTTTTTTTTGGTTGATGCAAGATTGCTGTGAACCGGGGATGCTCCTGCATCAGACATCTGAGGTACTTAATAAAAAAAAGTGAGCCTCTCACTTTGCTAGGTTCAGAGGAAAACCAAGGCATTCTACCTCTACTTGAGAAATCTAAGATGAATCTTCCACTAGTCTGTTCTTCCACTTCAGAAGATATTCTTTGTGCTAGCTACTTCAGGTACTACGCCCAATCCTACAGTCCAAAATCTCTTTAATTTGATCTGGTTCCTTCTAGGGCAAGTATTTCTCCAAGGCTACAATACTATCCTTAATGAATTCTGGTTCATGGTACTCATGAAGATCTGTAATGTTGAATATAGGTGAAATAATTAGACTATCTAGTAGCTCCACCTCATATGCATTTTCAGAACTGAACTTTCTCAAGATCTTATAGGGTCCAAACTTCTTCATCTGCAACTTACTATAAGTTCCAACCGGGAATCTCTCTTTTCTCAAATAGACCCATCACTTCATTGCCAACTTCAAATTCCTTATGTCTCATCTTCTCATCTGCCTTCTCCTTGTATTTTCTATTCATGTCTTCTAAATGTTGTTTAACCTGAATATGCAATGTTGTCATGTGATCTGCAAATTCTTCTTCTTCTAAACTCTTATGGTCTTCTTTTCTAATGTCTCTCAATTCTTCTATTCCTTTAGGATGCACTCCGGTAACAATCTCAAAAGGTGGTTTTCTGGTACTTCTATTCACTGAATTGTTATAGGCAAACTCTGCTTGTACAAGGACCAAATGCCAACTTCCAGTTTTATCTCCTACTAAACATCTCAACAAGTTTCCCAAACTCTAGTTAATTACTTATGTTTGTCCATCAGTCTGTGGATGAAAAGTAGAACAAAACTTCAAATCTGTCTTCATTTTCTTCCAAAGTGTTCTCCAAAAATAACCAACAAACTTAGTGTCTCTGCCTGAAACTATTCTCCTAGGTAATCCATGCAATCTTACCACTTCCTTGAAAAATTGGTCTGCTACATGAAATGTGATGCACTGCAAAAAGGAATGTTAGGAACAGAAGATTCAAATGTTAGTGTTGTTAGTATCAATAAAAAATGAAAGATAAAAGAAACTACAATCCCAAGCATGCATATCAAGAGAGATATTAAACAGATTATAAAAAGCACACTAAAATAGAGGAAATACACTAAACCCTCCCAAATGCTCCCCAAAATGCTCATAGTTGCTCCACCCTTGTTCCTCTCCTCTCTAAGTTCTACATGAGTGTAGCCATCAACTTTTTGCACTACTATGGATGTCTTATGGAGATTCAAGATTATGAAAAATGACTAATTATGCAAATGCAAGCTAAATATGAGAGTGTATCTAATTAATTTGTGTTAATTTTATCCAAAATAACAAAGATAAATGCTCTTAGATGCTCTCTCAAATTTGGTATAATTTTGATGCATACAAGATTTTTGGATCTGGGTTAAGAAGGAATGGGCTCTATTTATAGGAAAAATGGAGAAATGGATGGTTGAGATTGAGTAATCTAAACAAGGGTCGGGATTGATGGGTTTGTGATCCATGTGAGGGCTTTCAACCCACTCCAAGGGTGACAAATGTCAACATGAGATGTCTTGAGAGGAGATAAAATAAGCATTAAATGCTTGAAATGACTTGAAGGTTACCTTAGGAGGTAAGGTTAGGCTTGAGTTGAATGAATAAAGCTTTTATCCAATGAATAATGCCTTTATCCAATGGACAAACTCTTATACAAGAGTTAGTGGGGATAACCATGGTCAAAGCAATGAATGCTTGAAGAGACCCATGAGTTAAATTAGGGTTGAGTTAGAGGGAAAGCCTCTAACCATGTGTGCAAGTTGAATTAACCATTAATGGTTATGTAAGAACCATTAATGGCTTGGAAGACTTTGGGGTTAACTTGTTGAAGACATAAAGTATTTAATGTTTTTCAAAGACTTTGGAGGCTTTGAGAAGTGACTCTAAGTTGCTTAGGAATATGACAATAATTAGGGGATGGGATTAGGCTAATTAGAATGGTTTAGAAGAATCTAGAATGGGTTATAAGAGTCTGGTGGGTTTGGTGGATAAGAGAAAATGGGATTTTAATTAAAATAGAATTCATTTATTTCAACTAAAATTGTGCAACTTGCATTTGTAAGAGAATGCAAGTGGGGGAGGGAGTTTAGAGATTTAAATAAATATTTTATTATTTATTTAAGTGAGGAAAGAGGGTTAAATTAAATAAATGTGTTTTATTCATTTAATTGATTTAGAGTGTGGCTTAATGAATTATTTTAAATAAATTGAATAATTTATTTAATTAATAGGAGAAGAGATTGAGGATGAAATTAATTAAATATTAATTTAATTAACTGATTATTGATAGTTAAATAATCAAATAAATAGTAAATATTCATTTAATTAAGTGGACAGATTTATGTGACTACATTTGCCCCTCTTTGAGATGGTGTGGTTTTATCGCGTTTTTCAAAGAAAGATAGGTGTGAGAAATATGCCCCATAAATGTTAATTTAGTGGGTGGTATGCACCCTCGAGAGATGGGCTGAAATTTTTTGAAAAATCGGGTCATCTCTTGAAAAAAGAACAAGAAGTGGAGGGGAGGTAGAATAGAAGAAATTAACAATAATGGTGAAAGAATGGGAGAAAATAGGAGTAAATAAGATAAATGAGAGGTGTTGGAAGTTCGCAAGGACCATGACAGTGAGGAAGGTGAATTAGGGTTAGGGTTGGGGGGTATATATGGAGGGGAAGAGGTAAAAACAGGCTCATTTGCACCTATCTTCCTAGCAATTTGGAGCTCTAATAGTGACTTTTTGCGAAGGAGTGAGCAACAGTCATCATGTGTGTGCCTATAGCAGATCACCGGCTAGAGCAAATCCGTCGATACTAGCGGCTAGATGACTACGGACCAGCGGTACGCAAATTTTGAATTTCGTGTTTTATGCATTTTTGGCATGTTTTTCAAGCATCAAAGTCCAAGTAAGACAATAGCGTTAAAACTCTATTTTAGCACTTTTGTCGCCTAAAATAGCACTATTGTGCCATAGTGGCGCTATTGCATAGTAGTTTTAGTGCGATTGTCGATTTAGCGCAATGGTTGCATAGTAATAGTATTTTTGCGATTTTAGCATGTTTGAGTAGATTTTGTAGCGCTATTGTCATGTAATAGTTCTATAGTGTAGTTTGATTAGCGCGTTTGTTTTTGTAGTGCTTTTCTACACAAGTTGTAGTACTATTGTCTGCAAAGTAGCGCGATTGTAGTAAAAAATGCCCCAGTGGTAGAGAAAATATCTCATGACTCCTGTGTTTGAATGATTGATTGGTTGTTTTGATGAATCATAGCAACCTCATTGAGACTAGGTCATTTGTGATGAATGTCTATTGTAGTCTAGGTTTGCCATGATCAATTACCTATTGAGACCCGAAAATACTTGATCAAAGTATCTATTGATAGTCTAGGTTAAAACTTAAGAAAGTTTGTAGAAAAATAACTGATATGAGTGTCGATATGTGTAGGAGGATCTTCTCATCTTACGGATGCAGGAGAGGCATACCGCTACACAGCAGTTGTGGGAGCAGTTGACGGAGGTAGAGATAAATTGCGTTTGTGTGACTAGCTTGTATGACATGATGTACCTACCCATGATTCAGACAAATCATGGTCTACTGACGGCTTTGGCTGAGCGATGGCACAATGAGACATGCATGTTTCACTTGGCGATGGGAGAGATAACGATGACTCTGGAGGATGTATGGAGGATTTTACACATCATGATCAGAGGGGGGTTAGTTACATATGATCGCCATTTAGGGACAACAACCATAGAGAGGATCTTTGCAAATGATGTATACATCGAGGATGGCTCTATGGCGTGGAAGGAGATAGCAGCATTGTATGAGCCTCTATCCGTAGTTCTAGTAAGTATCATTGGGGTTTACTATGCCCCGATCGAGGGTCACATGGATTAGCGGTTGGGTGGGGCTGGGTGATAGAGAAGATGGCGATAAAGAGGACCTGCTATGCATGGGGGCCATGTGTACTAGCACACCTTTATAGGGATCTACATGAGGCAGTGTACCGAGAGACGAGATCACTTGAGGTAGGGATCACGTTGCTACACATCTGGGCTTGGGAGAACCTACCAATCACATGGCTAGTATGCTTGAGATTTAGGGTGGCAGATCAACCCTATGTGTATATGTATTGAGGTTTGATGAGCCAACCCCATTTGAGGAAGTTGGAGTTTTGGCGGTAGGCTTTGGATGATTTAGATACACTCATATGGAGGCCATACCTTGAGTGTGAGCCCTAGGAGGATGATGGAAAGGCACTACCATATGTATTTGTGACACATTTTTTGATCGGTCACACCTCTTACTATGTAGAGAGACATTTGCTAGGAAGAGTGATGAGGCAGTTTGGACAGAGGTAGGGTGTGCTAGGGGGTTCAGGGGAGTATGCACGGGTAGTGCAGAAGAGATGGTAGTGGGGGTCGGTTTTACCCTATGATCAAGCCCTGATAGATTTCCAGAAGTTACAGGCGAGGCCATGGAAGACAAGGCCAGAGATTGTGGATGCATGGGTGATAGAGGAGTACACACAGTATTGTACCATGCATGCGATTCCATGAATTTCAGATTCTGTCGATCCTATACTAGCTTTTGAGGATGACAGGAGATGGTGATGTCGGAGGAGAGGAGGTAAGGGTGGAGGAGGAGGAGATGGAGGTGGAGGAGGAGGAGGAGATGGAGGAGGAGGATATGGGGGAGAGGGAGGTGGTGGAGGAGGTTTTGGTGGAGTAGGAGGAGGTGGAGGTGGTGAGGTGGGGGATTTGGGGGTGAGGGTGGATTTGGAGGTGGAGGTGGTGGAGGAGGATGATTACAGAGGAGAGGTAGAGGTGGGAAGTCGTTGCGACTATCACAAGGTCCACTTATTCAGGGAGCAGCTAGAGTAGGAGATAGTGATGTTGGTGGGGGAGCAGAGCCTATGGAGATGGAGGAGGGAGCCACAGGGGGAGGGGAGGATCTTATGGAGATGGGAGGTGGAGCCACAAGTGGAGGAGAGGGATATCTGTGAGAGTTTATGATTATGTGGTTGCAGACTTGGTTAGAGGACAGGGAGGCAGAGATTGCAACCAGGGATGTCTAGTTGTTAGCAAGGAAGGCTGAGTTGAGGGTAGTGGTGAGAGAGAGAGAGAGAGAGAGAGAGATGATCTGGTGGATAGATTGAGGGAGGTGCAGGATAGAGTCTGAGTGTTGGTGGGAGCACAGTTACAACGTCCAATTGAGGTGGTGTTGAGGGAGATGTGGCAGGCAGGTGGAGAGATTAAATATTGGTAGGTATTATATGAGCAGGTTGTGCCATTTAGTTAGCGAGCACTGAGATATTCTGAGATGTGGTGGGCAAGATAAGAGCGATCTCTTAGAGGGTTCAGAGAATTGGTGGTGCTATGGGTCTTCCACAGAGAGATGGAGAGGGTGGTGGGGGAGAAGGGGGTGGTGGTGCAGCATCTGACTAGAGTGCTATTTGAGAGTTTCTATGCACTTGTTACTTTCTTCTTTTAGACTATTACTTGGATGGCTCTTGGTAGCCAATATATTTTGACATCATTGTACTCTGATACATGTATTCTTCTGTGATGGATATATGATGCGATATATGAGGAGACCCCATGTTTTGATATGATATGCATATATATGATGACATGTATGTTTTTATACAGGATGATGATTATGAGTTATGCTTAGATATATGCTATAGATAATTTTCTTTTTATATGTACATGGTGATGATATTATTTCTATATGCATGCTATGGATGATTTGGTAATCATGTGGATGTAGGTAGAGGATAGATGATGCTTTTGCAATGCTATTAATGTGATGCAAATGATGATGATGTATGCTAAATGATGAGATGAGATAATAAATAATGATATTTATGATAGATAATACTTGCTTATGTTGATGATATGATTTGATGATGATATGAGTAAATGATGCATATTTTTAAGATGAATCTAAGTGAATCAAATGTGTATGTAAATGTTTATGTATGCAACTAGATGAATGCACTTAAAGGGATGAACAAATGTTTATACAAATGTTATACCTATATGCACTTAAATGCATGTTTCTTAGATGGATGCATTTAATGAAGAAATGTACTTTAATGATTAAATGAATGCCACTAAATGATAATGAATAATTGCACCTTAATGCAATTAAAGGATAATGAATCTAGATGAAACTAAATGGGTTAAAATGCACCTAATAAATGAACTAAATGAAACTTCAATGATAATGAAATGAATGCTTATTTAATGATTAAAGGAATGCACTAAATGGGTAGATGAATGTTCTTGATAAAATGTAAGTAAATGAGGATAAATGCTTTAAACAACTAAATGATGATGAATGAATGTGTATGATTTATATGAATGCAACGTAATGATTTAGATGCAACTATATGATAGAAAATGTACCTTAATGACTAAGTGCATGTACATCAATGACTAATATGTAACTAAATGAAGATAGATGAATGAAATGATTTGAAAGGTATTTAAATGAAGTTAAATGCACTTAATGCAGCTAAATGAAATGATGAAATGCAAGTAAATGAGAACAAATGCACTTGATGTTTTAAATGTACTAATGTGGTGAATAGATTACTACACTTAAATGAATATCTAAATGAATCTAAATGCAAGTAAATGATAAGGAGCTGAATACATTTTATGCAACTAAATGATAATGCCATGCCTTTCATAATATATGAATGCAAGTTGGTGAGAATTTTTAGATGTGGAATGCAGATGTGAGATGATGTATCAAAGAACTCCATCATGATTTTGTACCCAAGACAAACTATATTAGATGCTTTCTCATAGAAACCTGAATTACTTACATGTAAACAATAGATATGAACAATGAATGAGTAAATGGATGGGTGAGATGCAATGGAATGCAATAGAAATAGATGAGATGGAGAGACGATCCAACCAATATTCATAGTGCTTTATTTTCCTCATCGAGCATGGTAGTAGCGTTCTTGGCCGAGGTAGCAGGAACCAAGTTTGAGCATTTCACCTGTAAGCAAGCATCAAAGACAAGGAAAAGTTACCCTCCATTCTGGTTCATGAGCAAATGGTCGAGGTATACCCTGTAGTCAGTAAGCCATAGTGATCCATGACTATATTTTTGCATATGATCATGTAGCTTAGTGAACTTCCCACGTAGACACCAATAGTACATGCCCCAAAACTTCATTGGAACAATCCACAAACAACAAACAAAAAGATATTAGGAACCATCCCGGCTACTCTAATCACTTGTAGATATCCTGGAGTAGCATAGGAACCTGATATGAATAAATAAATAAATAACAAACCGACCAAGTTCTTATTAGTTTAAATAGAATTTTCTTGTCAAAGAAAATGTAATCATGTCTTTGTTTTGTGAGGAAGGATGCATCCTTGTGAAGACAGTTGTGTGTAGATGTTTTGACTTGGTTGATTGATTTGATAAGTGGTCTTTGTTTGAGTAGCTCAAAATGAAAAGTTTGTCCCTAATCTTGCAAGAAAACAAAGTTTGTTTGTGTGATTTTGTTTTTCTTTTTAACTTTGCAAAATGAAATTCTTTTTAAGCCCCAAATTGAAAATTTTGTTGATTTTAATCCAAAATGAAAGATGAAGTTGTTTTTAAACCAAAAGGGAAAGTGAATTCTTTTTAAATCTAACTTTAAAAGAAAAGATTTAGAAAACAAGAAAATAAACTTCCTAACTCCTCGAATCCTACAAACAAGAAGTTTAAAAACCTGCACAAGAAAAAAATAGTTAGTGAAAAAGAAGGTTTTTGGTGGGCTTCTACGAGCTTAAAATTTTGATTTTTCGGTTATACGATATTTTTTTCAATTCACTGTTAGAAAAGAGCTACTCTATGTAAACATAGAAGTAATACTTTAATACAAACGTGCTAAAAGATTGACAAAGGCACTAAAAGAACAACAATAGAGCTACACGATGGAAAAAAATGCTAATTAAAACTATCAAACAAAATGAAAATTCTATCAGACATAGAGAGAAAATGTGCTAAAAGACTGACAATAGCGCTATTTAACCAACAATAGCGCTATAACAAGGATAAAGGTGCTAATTATGAACCAAATGCGCTAGAATGCAGACAAAGGCACTAAATCCTCAGCTGTCGAAGGTGCTAAAACGTGTGTCAATAGCCCTAAAGCGCAACCTGTCTGTGGCAATTTTGGCAATTTTCACAAAAAAAATATTAGTTTCAATCAGAAGGTTGCATATTCGATTCATGTTGGGTTCACCAAATGATGCACTGCAAAAAGGAATGTTAAGAACACAAGATTCAAATGTTGGTGTTGTTAGTATCAATTAACAATGAAAGATAAAAGAAACTATAATCCAAAGCATGCATATCAATAGAGATATTAAACAGATTAAGAAAGAACACAAAAATAGAGGAAAGACACTAAACCCTCCCAAATGCTCTCCAAAATGCTCATAGTTTCTCCTCCCTTGTTCCTCTCCTCTCCAAGTTCCACATGAGTGTAGCCCTCAACTTTTTGCACTACTATGGATGTTTTATGGATATTCAAGATTATGAAAAATGACTAATTATACAAATTCAAGCTAAATATGAGAAAGTATCTAGTTAATTTATGTTAATTTTATCCAAAATAACAAAGATAAGTGCTCCTAGATGCTCTCTCAAATTTGGTATAACTTTGATGCATACAAGATTTTTGGATCTGGGTTAAGAAGGAATGGGCTCTATTTATAGGAAAAATGGAGAAATGGATGGTTGAGATTGAGTAATCTCAACAAGGATCAGGATTGATGGGTTTGTGATCCATGTGAAGGCTTTCAACCCAATCCAAGGGTGACAAATGTCAACATGAGATGCCTTGAGAAGAGATAAAATAAGCATTAAATGCTTGAAATGACTTGAAGGTTACCTTAGGAGATAAGGTTAGGCATGAGTTGAATGAATAAAGCTTTTATTCAATGAATAATGCCTTTATCCAATGGACAAACTCTTGTGCAATAGTTAGTGGGGATAACCATGGTGAAAGCAATGAATGCTTGAAGAGACCCATAAGTTAAATGAGGGTTGAGTTAGAGGGAAAACCTCTAACTATGTGGGCAAGTTGAATTAGCCATTAATGGTTATGTAAGAGCCATAAATGGTTATGTAAGAGCCATAAATGGTTATGTAAGAACCATTAATGGTTTGGAAGACTTTAGGGGTTAACTTGTTGAAGATATAAAGCATTTAATGCTTTTCCAAGACTTTGGAGGCTTTGAGAAGTGACTCCAAGTTGCTTAGGAATGTGACAACAATTAGGGGATGGGATTAGGCTAACTAGAATGGTTTAGAAGAATCTAGAATGGGTTAGAAAAGTCTAGTGGGTTTGGTGGATGAGAGAAAGTAGGATTTTAATTAAAATAAAATTCATTTATTTCAACTAAAATGTGCAACTTGCATTTGTAGGAGAATGCAAGTGGGGGAGGGAGTTTAGAGATTTAAATAATTATTTATTTATTTATTTAAATGAGGAAAGGGGTTAAATTAAACAAATATGCTTTATTTATTTAATTAATTGTTGGAGTATGGTTTAATGAATTAATTTGAAAATATTGAATAATTTATTTAGTTAATAGAAGAAGAGGTTGAGGATGAGTTAATTAAATATTAATTTAATTAACTATTGACTGATGGTTAAATAATCAAATAAATACTAAATATTCATTTAATAAAGTGGACAGATTTATGTGACTACACAATGCATCTGATGTCTTCTTACAAGGTATGAAATGAGACATCTTTGAAAATCTATCCACTACCACAAATATAGAATCATTCGCTCTCGGTGTCTTAGGTAAGCCAATTACAAATTCCATACTTATATCCTCCCAAGGTCTTACCGGTACTGTCAAAGGTTTATACAATCCCACATTCTGACTACTACCTTTTGCAACTTGACAAACTCTACAACTCTGCACATATCTCTGAACATCTTTATGAATCTGGGGTGAAAAGTACTACTCACTCACCAATGCAACTATTTTATCAAGGTAAAAGCACAAAATTGTGTCACGTTTCAGGCTAACTTATCAGCACAAGTGAATTTAAGTAATTCTAACTAAAAATTAATTTTCGTCAAACATATGGTCTATATAGATTCATTATAGCTAAGTTATGTATGGGCCACAAATTTTCCAATTGGAAGTGTCTACTAAATGTATATTTTATACTACTTTTGGTCTAATTACAAAACAAAACAAAAAAACTCGATGTTTCAACAACTCCTACTCTTATAAATAACATTTTTTTTGAAATGTAAAAATACCCTTTTATAGATCTATAAGTGAATTTTCTAAAATATATATCTTTTAATAGTTTAATTATTTTATTTTTTTTATATTTTAGTTTTATTGAAAGTAGGTCATCAGCACTAAAATATAGGGTTGATTATCTTATCAATGAAAAATACTAAAATTTATTTTTAAAAAAATATGATGCAGTAGAGAAAAGAATCTATGTCAAGATAATATAATTCTTTTCTAATTTGGATAAATAATTAAGAAAAAAGGTGGTGGGAATTGGAAAGAGTTATATTTCAGCACATGCAACTTTTCAAATTTATTAAAAAATAGTAAAAAGTATATCCATGCACTAAAGTTTCAAGTTATCAATATACAAAAAATAAATCAAGAAAAAAAGGTAAAATTTACTAAATAAAGTGTGGTGGCTTGTGTAACTTCAATTTCAACATTTTTTCAACAACTAAATTATAGTGTTTACTTTATAAAAAACTACATTCAAATAATTTTTTAATTTTTTGTTAAAATTAAAAACATAAAATAGACATAAGAATATAAATTTTATTAGTTTACATCATTTCAAAATTTATAACATATATTTCACTTTCTATTGATTTAATTTAAAAAGTTGAATCAACATTGACCATTTCCTTTATAAAAGCGTGACACGGCTCGGTACTTTTACCCATCAATGCCAAAATGTCCAACTAAACCTCCACTATGCTTCTCTTTTATCAGGTTATCTCTCATGAAACTTTTAGGCATGCATAACTGAACTCTCTTAAATAACATCCCATCCTGAATGAAGTAATCCAACCATTTGCTCCTATCAACCATAACCAATTCTCTACATGCTTTCCAAGGATCTGCAAAATCTGGGTTTTCATCATAGAAGGTTTTCAAATCTTCAAAACCTAATACTGTCACTCTCATCTCTGTCAGCAAATTCCTTCTCCTACTTAATGCATCAACAACTTTGTTAGATTTCCCACTTCTATGTTTCAACACAAAGGTGTAACTCTATAAGAATTATACCCATCTCATATGTCTTCGATTCAACTTACTCTATCTGTTCAAAGATTGCAAAGCTTGGTGATCTGTATTCAACACAAATTCCTTAGGCAACAAGTAATGTCTCCATTTCTTCAAGGCTTGAATTATGACATAAAATTCCTGATCATATACTAAATATTTCTTCTGGGCATCATTCAATTTCTCACTGAAATATGCTATTGTTGTCCCTTCTTGTCTCAAAACTACTCCTATTGTTGTTCCACTTGCATCACAATCCACTTGAAATACCTTATTGAAATCTGGTAAAGCCAACACAGGCTGCTCGGTTACTTTCTGTTTCAACAACTCAAAACTTTTTTTTTTCTCTGGTGGTCCACTTGAATTCCTTTCAATCTCCCCTCATGGTCTCAGTCATAGGATTACAAACTGAATTGAAATTTTTGATAAACTTCTGGTAAAAACTAGGCAATCCATGAAATGATCTTACCTCTCCAATGCTTTATGGTGTACGCCACTCAACAATTGCTTTTACTTTCTTAGGGTCCATTTTCAAACTATCCTCAGATATCACAAAGACCAAATAGACTAGCTCATCCTTCATGAAAGTGCACTTCTTGATATTGATCAGTAACTTTTCTTCTCTCAACCTCTACAAAACTTGTCTTAATTATAACAAATGCTCCTCTTTTGTTTTACTAAAAATTTGAATGTCATCCAAGTACACAATAACAAACTTACCCAAGAATTTATTCAAAACCTCATTCATCGGCCTCATGAAAGTACTCGGTGCATTAGTCAGTCCAAAAGGCATCACCAACCATTCATATAATCACTCATTTGTCTTGAATGTTGTCTTCCATTCATCACCTTCTCTGATCCTGATCTGATGATATCCACTCTTCAAATATATCTTTGTAAAGTAATTTGCTCCACTCAAACAGTCCATTATGTCATCCAACCTAGGTAAGGGAAACTGGTATTTCACTGTGATCTTGTTTATTTCTCTTGAATCAGTACACATCCTCCATCCTCCATTCTTCTTAGGTGTTAATACTACTGGCACTGCATAAGGGCTTAGACTTTCCCTGATCAAACCTTTCTTTGATAGATCATGCACTTGTCTATTCAGTTCTTCATTCTCTATCGGTGTTAACCAGTGTGTAGCTTTGTTAGGCAAACTAGCTTTGGGAACTAAGTCCATGCAATGACTAATACTTCTAACAGGTGGCAACCCATCGGGTACATTATCTAAAATGAATTCCCCATACTCTGTCAGCAAATCTCTTATTTCTATTAAGTGTTCTCCTTCTGGTTCCGGTCTCTCAGTCTTTTTAGGGATTAAGGCAAAAAACACATTCTCATGTCCCAGTCCCTCCATGAACTTCCTTCCATCTACTAGACAAATTATGGAATTTGTACAGACTTCATTCTTCAAAGGTTCTTCCAAAGGAAACAAGGTTTGCTTCATCTCGTTGGCCACAATAGTGTATGTATTCTTCCTCCCATCATGTATTTCTTGTCTATCAAACTGCCAAGGTCTTCCCAACAAAAGATGACAAATGTCCATAGGCATAATGTCACATAAAAATTCATCATGATAATTCCCAATTTTCAATTTTACTAAACACTGTTCACTTATTAACAACTTATGTTCATCCTGAATCCATGCTATCTGGTAAGGCTTAGGGTGTTTCAATCTCTCCAATTTCAACTTATTCACCATCTCCCCTAAAACAAGATTATCTGAACTAACACTATCAATGACAACTTTACAACACTCAATGGATACCTTACTTCTAGTCTTGAATAGGTTCTTCCTCTTCAAGGGTTCTTTATCTTCTTCGATATGACACAAAGCTCTCCTCGTCATCAACAATTCTCCATCTTCTGGTTTATTTTTTGATCTGGTTGGGTTCTCTTCCACCACTGCTTCTCTTCTAGTAGCCTCTGACTTCTTACATTCAAATGCATGATGTCCTTCTCCTCCATAGTTAAAACAAGTTCCTCTGAATATCCTTTTGTCTTATCTTCCAAAGTTCTCATTCCGGTAACTATATGTTTCTCTCCTCTCATAGAAATTTCTATCATCCTTCTAGTATGAATTACCTTCCTTGCTCACTTCTTTGTCCTTGTTCTAATTTGTACTGGTTCCTCTTCCTCCAATGTATCCTCTTCCTCCTTGAAATCTTCCTCCCATAAACCTTTCACCTCTACCTCTCTGTCTCTGCTCATGCCTCTTATTCAATTTCTCTTAAGCCTTTATTGCATACTAGTAAGTCTCTTCAACACTCTCTAATTTGATCATATTGAGTTCATCTTGTATAGACATCTGCAATCTGTTCAAATATCTTGCAATTTGTTCAATTTCATCATCCACATGTCTGGATCTGATGTTCAACTTGTAAAATGCTTTGGTGTACTCCACACTAGATTCCTTTTGTCTCAGATTCTGCAACTTCCAGAATAGATCTACTTGATATTTTGTCGAGACAAACTTAGATTTTAACTTAGCAATCATCCTATCCCATGTCTTGATAGTTTCTTCACCTTCCTCTCTTCTGTAGTGTTTTCAAAATCAAAATTTTTCTCGATCTCCGAGATCCAATCCATCAATTCATCTGAATCTAACTTCCCATCATATTCCTCTGGGGTAAAATGAGGTTTAGTGTTTGCCCTACTCAAAACCCTTAAAAACCTTTCCTCCTCCCAATCAACTGTAGGTAGGTTCACTTGTTCTATCAGAGCTTCTTCTCCTACATCTTCACTCACATCCTCAATGTGTCAACCTCTTTGTTGGGCTATCTCCATGGCTTCTAACCGTGATGCTATTCCTCGCAACATCTCCATTACAGCAGGGTCTGCATTCCCATGCGTTCCACCATTCCTAGTTCCTCTTTGTATCATTGATCCATGCTAGTCCTTTGCAATTGCAGGTCAGATTCGCAATCCACCACCCTACAACAAGATTCGGGACACGCAACCTCTAGAATGAACTTTGCTTTGATACCACTTGAAGCAGTCACCAGTGAGGAGGGACCTCGAGGAGATCAGTCCAAACCGGCCAGCAAGAGTTAACACAACGGAAACACACAGGTATGATGGAGGCAGTGTATAAATGATAGTTTTATTTTATGAAAGGTAATTACATCCAACTGGTAACAACTAGGTTACAACATACTAGCACACAGGCCTGGTAGAATAGGTCACACTAGGACCTTGAATGGAAAGATTTATCTTCTAGGCACAGTCTATCTATTTGATACTATTTCATTCTAAAGAATGATTACAAATATATATATATATATATATATATATATATATATATATATATATATATATATATATATATATATATATATATATATATATATATATATCGATCCAAAGGATCAGGTCGGGCCAAAAGGATCAAAACCCGAAGAACAAGACCTAACGTGCAAAATGAACCAAGTCGGCCTCCCCCAAGAGATTCCTCTGAAAAATCCAAAGGATGATTTGTAGAAGGTCATCCACATGCCAAGAAACATCGAGATCAATGCCCAAGGCTCCACAAGCTTCGGAATAGGTTTTGGTATATCACTAAAATAGGTCTCAGGCAACCGGTAACAATAAACTGTCAAGGAAACTGGTAGCGATATCTTGCCAAAAAGTGATCCAAAAGAGATGCGATTAGAGAGAAAGAAGGGTGATCAAGTCTTCAATTAGAATCCAACTCCACAGGAACTGGTGAGCCAAAATCAGGACACAAAGAAAGGAAAACTCAAACTGCAAACAGAAAAGAAAAAAATAAATAAATTTGGTTGATGCAAGATTGCTATGAACCGGGGATGCTCCTACATCAATATATATATACATACAAATAAGAACATACACCAAGATAATATGTCAGCCAAAAACAAATGGTTTATACAATAATACATTGCTTGAATGAAAATATTGCCCAATAAACCTTGACCAAAAATAGAGTAACCAAGATGGCCTTTACTAAACTTTTACATGCTTCCTTCACACACTTAAATCGTCAAAACAAAACAAGGGTCTACCAGACCCATAGATATGGACCCATAAGCAGAAATTCCAATCATAGAAACTTCCAACTCCAAGATACGAATACCATAGATTCCAGAGCATAGGACTCATAGAACATAATGGAATTCAAACATTCGAATAGAGGGTATGTGCAGGATCATGATGGGCCAAACAGGCCCTTAAGTGGCAATGGAAATCAAAAAACAAAGTTAGGCAACTTGACATAAAAATTTGAATAAGCTACCAACATTATTTAAAAAATATGTAAGAATAGAATTTGTAGAAAATTGAATGCAGTTTCTAAGCTACTAGATTTTTTTTCTGAAAAATTTAAATCTATTTGACTAAACTTTGAAATTTCAATGTAGTAGTACTAAAATTTCAGGAAAAAGATAAGAAGCGAGTGTCTACCTGAACACCCTAATCACAATCAAATCATAATATTTTTTTTAATATTTTAGTTATAAGTAGGAGACTCATGTTCAGATGTGACACATATTATTTTGTATTTGTTTTTTAAATAAATAATTAATTATGATTTTTTTACTACAACTTTTTAAAAATATTAAAAACATGTATGTCTGACCACCATAACTTGGTCAAAAATTTATGAAATTCAATTTTTCTTTTTTTAATCCTACAGTATATGAAGCATAGAATGTGATGCATGTTTTTGATTCAAAAAATATGATACCATTTGAAAGATATATATTTTTCAATCAGCCTATCAATCAAAACTTCAGTCAGAATATCACCACTTTTTCGCCCCTCATGATCCTGCACATACCCTTGAACTTCAACCAACACAACTAATACCGAAACTTGATAAAAACCAGGACAAGAAAAATACAAGATTTCAGAGCAAAAGATCTTCTAGAAAATACTCTGGAAAACCCTACATGTTGTACTGCCCAATATCACATACATACCTATCTTCCACTATTTCTCAACATGCCACATGCGGTCCCAAATGTATTACTGGGTTTGACATCAATGAAAACATTCACACAAATCTAAGAGATCCTACATCTCTTGAATAATCATATCTGTAGTAGAGAATTTAATAAATCCTCCATCACCATGATGAAAAATCTGATAGATACAAAGAAAATTCTATGAAATATCAAGAACAAGAAGAACATCTTTAATGCTACCATCTTGCATTGAAATTGGGCATGCCCCCAATATTGGAATCTAAGGAGAGTTCCCAACAAAAATATGTAAAGTATGACTATCATAAAGATAATCAACAAGATCCACAGTATGTCATGTGATGAGAAGTGAAGAGGGGGAAAGATGGAAAGAGGATATAATGATCAAATACAACGAAATAGGCAATAAAACATTAAAAACATCAAAAGACCATTATACCTTATATCTTCTCCTTCTCCTTCAAATTGAGCTTGATGAGGTTGAACTTGCGCCCTTGTCTTCAACCTAATTGGATGTGATCCTTTGTTTGATGTAGTTGGCTCTCCAAGATTATGCACAAGGTATTGGATGATAAGATGGAATGGATGGGAAATTGGCTAAGTGATAGGTGAATGAAATTTTGCTAGAATTTGAATACTTGGATGATTTTCTAGGCTCAAATGGACAACATGAACTTGGATAGCTTGGAGATGGAAAATGAAGGAGTGGAGTCTCCAATTTATAGGAGAAGAGGGGAGGAAATGAAGGGCTAGGATTGATCTAAGATGGAGGGTCAGGATTGCATGTGAGCCCACACATGGCCCAAAGGAAGTTGACAAGACAAGTGTGGAGTCCAAGAGATATGTCATAAAGGCATGTGTTGTCTCCACACTCCTCAAGGTTCATTGGGAAGGATTCCCAATGCAACTAGGGAAGAGAAAAGGAATAAAATATTCCTTGAGTGATGAGGAGAAGGAATTAAAAATTCCTTAAAAGAATGCTCATAAAGATTGGAAGAATAGAAAGGAATTAAAAATTCCTTGGGTGAAAGGATACCTGGAGGATTCACCTTGGAAAAGGGCATTTGAGGAAGGTGGGCGATTGAGGGGACAAGGAGTTGACTTTGTGGCTAATCATGAGGATTAGCCACTAGAAACTCATTAGAGGATAGATTAGAAGAATGATTAGGTGGGATTAGGGCAAGTGGGTTTTGTAGGAGGATTTGACTAGGAGAGAGAATGAGTGGAGGGAATTAAAAATTAGAAGAATAATGATAAGTGAGATTAGGGGTGCTTCTACAAGAATTAATTAGGTCAATGATGGATTACGAAAAGGTGATTTGTAGGATCACCTGGATTAATTAATTAAAGGGGGGATTTAAGAAGAATTGATTTTGGGGACTTTGGAAGAATAAGAGTAAATGGATTTATTAAATAAATCAATTACTGGACTATAGTGACAATATTAATTAAATTTAATTAATATTGAGAAAGAATAGGGATTATCATCAGTAATAAATTAATTATGTGAGGCAATTAAATTAATTAATTAAAAATAGTTAATTTAAGTGTCTACATTTTGCCCTTGTTTTATGCAGCGGCAAAATTTGGCGATGAGTAAAAGATAGAAGAAGAAGGATGGCTCGCTGCAAAGCATCGGTGGTGCATGCCCCCTCGAGAATTTTTTTGGAGTTTTTTTTTTTTTGAAAACTTGACAGAAAATTATCAAAAAGGAGGAAGGAAAAGAACTTACGAGTGAAGGAGAAAGAAATATAGAGAGGATTGGGGAAATAGATGAGGAGATAGAAGAAGGGAAAATACGAAGGGAGTGGGACCACAAGGGGGCCTATATAAGTCACATTGGGCCTAATGGAGGGTCATTTTCACACATAAGCATTGGAGAATTTTAGAGCCTAGAAGAAGAGAAGAAGAGATGGATCGCATTCTAATACATGAGCATCACGCTGAGATGGCTCACTAGTATGAGAGACCTCAGGGGTATGGACCACCAGTATGTTTGACTAACCTCATCTATGATTTTGTAGATTTATGCTACAATTAGGGCTTAAAATAGACTCAAAAATCTAATGGGGCAGATGTGTTGAATGATGTTTTAGCACACATGCCCCTAGGGTAGTGCAAGCATTAGTGGTTAGCATGAGTGCTTGTGGGTAGAAGGGGTACCAGGGAGCTTATAGGGTGAGTAAGCGCATTTGGCATGATTGCTCGTGCTAGGGTAAATTAGGGTAAGGTTGGGGAGGGGATAAAGAGTAATGCGATGTGAGCACATGTGCTAGATTCAATTAGGGTTTGATCGGGGAAGAAAAAATGGTAACACTCGTGCTGATTAGGTTTGGGGACCCAAAGTCAGGGTTGGTTAAGGCATGTAGCTATGGTGCAACATGAGCATCACGGGTTTGGCACAAGCACTGAGTAAATCAGCGTGAGCGCTAGAAGAGAAGAAAATGGGAAAATTTGGTATAGAAGATGGTTTGGTGGGGCATCAGAAATGCCTCAAGAATAGGATACAAACAAGAATATGAGATGAAAAAGTGGTTTGATTGGATCCAGGCGGATTTGGGAACATTGGTGTCGAGGGAGCACTGGCTAGCGACCATGAGATGTATCGACAGTTGCGATCAGATGAGCTGGAGATCCTAGCTACTGTGGGATTGCATTTTGTCGGCCGATGGCCGAGGATTCGAGCTCACACTGTGATGATGACAACCTTAGTAGAGAGATGGGATAGTAGGTATAACACCTTTCATCTACCTACTGGAGAGGCGATAGTTATTTTACAAGATGTATGGAGGATCTAAAGATCCCCATTTGCATCGTGATCCCAGAGTACTCGTTAGATGCAGCAAATTTCTACCTCCGAGAGATTTGCGAGTATGATGCACTGCCAATGCTGGACAAGAGCAGGATGCATTTCGGTAGGGCAATGGAGATCAGACATATCCCCCATTTGGTGCTTGTGATTTGTGGATTTTTTAGCACACAGATCATGCGTAATCTAGCAGGGCATGGGTTTCCCATTGGATGTAGGAGATGCGTATACTACATGATTTAGGATTGTGCCGAGTATGCTTGGGGAGCCACAATGTTGGCTCAGTTGTACCATGATATGCATCGTGTAGTATACCAGGAGGATGCCAGCCTATCTACGGGGGTGCCACTTCTTCATATCTGGGCTTGGGAGTGTACTGCAGCTACTCAGCCATTGGGGGTACAGGATAGGCAGGCCCAACACCCTTTCATTGATAGGTATAGGGGTTTATTTCATTATACTCGAATAGGATCTATATGGTTTTGGTGTCGTGTTTTTTATGAGCTCATGGAGATCACTTGGTGACCATTTTTAAACCAGTGAGACATGGAGGGGAGATTGGTAGCTGCACTGGGCTGGAGTGGAGATGTGGCTCTTAATTCGGTCCATTTACATCATGGAGTATTATGCCCCTTACAGGGTAGGTAGACAGTTTGGCTTAGTATAGGATATAGGGGGGGACATACCATTATATCCTCGGATGACACGAGAGGTGAGAAGTTGGGGCCCCATAGTGAGTCCATTGGAGAGGAGAACCAACTTCCATTCTGCACCATATTTGCTTTGGGATGAGCGGAGGGGAGTGGAAGAGGATCCAAGGACTACTAGAGGTTACAAGAGTTGGTGGGAGGGACATTTTTCAGTGCGTCTGACCATTCTTGGAGTTTTTGAGGATGATGAGCTACAACCGATAGTAGATGAGGTAGTCGGCGGAGAGGATTATGCACCCAATGATAGGGTTTTGACGAGAGAAAGGAGGGGCGTTGGAAGACAACAAAGGGGGGTTAGGGTGGTATGGAGGAGAGAGCCTAAGATGAGATAGGGACAGGCAGCAGCACCAATGATAGGGGAGACACCCAAGGGGGGGATGGTGGTGTAGAGGAGGTCATACCTATGGGTATTCTAGAGGCACAAGTATAGGGTGTAGGGCCAGAGGTTGGGGGAGGAGTGTCACAGGCTGATTTTGATAGACTCCAGCATCAAAGAGATGGCACCCGGGCGAGGATACACTTGCTCGAGGATGAGCTACAAATTAAGAGAGATAGGAGACAGAGCCTGGAGGGATAGGTTGAGTGGTTGTGGGAGGAGGTGGGAGATTTGATAGAGAGTCTCCAGATAACGAGGATGGAGGTGGATGATCTAAGGATGAATAGGGAGAAGTTGGAGTGGATGCTCAAGGAGGCTAGGTTAGGGACCGCCATTGGGGAATTATAGGATTCTCTTTGACTACAACATGAGGAGTTGGAGGGGCTACAGGTGAGGGTGCACAGAGCAGAGACAGATGTTACACGCTTGCGGCGGGAGAGGGATGTAGCACGTCAGATGTTGGTCCCCGCAAGGCTTGGGTAGATGTATTCTGATATGATGTAGCAGAGAGAGAGGACAAAGAGGGTAGGTCAGGAGGCAGCCTATTATAGAGGGTTACACCATGGAGTGGTACCTGTGGAGTAGCGAGCAGCCTCGTACACTGAGAGTGTGCGATCTCACAGGACACACATCTAGTACATAGGTGGATTTGTGGGTTTTGGGCTACCTAGGGCAAGAGGAACATGAGGAGCCAGAGGAGGAGGCAATGAGGAGGGGGTTGGGGAGATAGGTGGCAAGAACTAGCTCCATTTTTGTTTATGTGTTATATTTGACCCTTTGGGGTGATCATTTTATTATGACAGACATATTCATTTTTGAGATATATATATATATATATAGATGATTTTTTGTGGCAGTTATACATGTATCTTATTATGGACATTATGATGGACTTTATTTTTTATTATTTTATGATGTGATGCATGGATGGTGATTATGGATGTATTGTACTGACCTATTTGTGATGGAGGATGGATGCTTATATATCTATGCTTATGATGTGTTACTGACATGTTCATGGATGAAGGATGATTAATTGTGTGGGCGCATATGGTTTAGAGATGTTTTGATGTGTATATATGTTGTATATGAGTATGTTTAATGTATAATGGATATGATGAGGCGAGAAAATGAATATGCAATGTAACGATAAATATGGATGCAAATGATTAATGATTGATGAACAATGATAAATTAGTCTAAATGAGTAATAAATGAAATGTAAATGAGTGATAAATGTAATCTAAATGGGAAATGAATGATAAATGCAATGCTACCTACATGGATAATGTAATCTAAATGATTAGTGTTATAATCGGATCTAAATGAATGATGAAATGAATGAATAATGCAATGTAAATGGATGATTAAGGCAAGATGAACAATGAATGTAATCTAAACGAATGATTGTAATCTAAATGGATAATGCAATCTAATATGAATAGATAATGTAACCTAAATGACATAACTTAAATGAATGATACATGCAAGATGAATGTAAATGAATGAGAAATGTAATAAATGCAATGCAATCTATATGGATAGTGCAATCTAAGTGGTTAATTCTTATGGAAATGATTAATGGATAATGTAATCTAAGTCAGTAATGCAATGTACCCTAAATAAGTAGTGGAAAATGTTTTTGTGAATATGTCGATAATAATACAATGACCTTAGATAGAAATAGAAGAATAGGAGGAAAAACTGAAGACTCCACGGGGTTACTAGATGAGGGGAATTAGGAATTTATGGAATGATGGGGAGAGTTGTGCACAAAAGATGTGGAGAGCTACCCTAGTTTAATATTGCCCTAGGTAACTCGCACCAGTGATTACAAGAACCAAAATTCCATGAGAAACCCAACGCGTGGACTGACCTATAGACAAGTGGGAATTCCCTACACATAGCTATGTAAGTGTTGAAGAACACTGATACAAATTTGTGGGTATGTGCAAGGAAACCCTCAAACACATTGATACCTTTTTTACATGACAAGGTAAGTGTTGATAAACACTAGTACCAGTTCGCCGGTTCATACAAGAGAGATCCAAATCATGCCATGCCATGAAAATATGCCCCAGTATGCATCTATTGTAAACATGCTTGGATATGGAAGATTCGGGTAGTCGTAGATAGATGCGATCGTAGGACAAAATATGCAAGTCAAAAATAAAAATCCAAGAAATCAAACAAGTCACCCATACATTACCAACTAATGTCTCTTGCCAAGAGTAGGATTAGGATGAAGGATTAAACTATCGGGTGAGCGAAGGATTCATCCCTAGGGAAAAAGATGGGGTGGGTGTGATTGAATATGCAATCGACCATATGACCATGAGGACCAACTTGTGGATGTAGTAATTAAAATCAAGACTTGATGAAGCTCACATGGAGGCACAAGCTCAGGAAACGAGAGATAAAAGCTCAGTCGGATGGGATAAAGCTTAGTTTGATAGGGTGATCCTTATTCATGATTTGGACAAAGACACATCATCATACAAGTGATTATTCTACCAGAAGTTTGGTAGGGAGTTTGCGTGAATGTTATGGTGGGAAGATTGAATAGCGACAATTATGGATATCAAATGGGTCGGCGGTGAGGGGGTGTTTGACCTGATAGACGATGGATCCAGATTATTTCCCTTGGCGCCTGGATGTAGGTTTTCACCAAGGTACTTGCCCATAGCACCACGAAGTGGTTTTCACAAATGGACGAATTGATTTTCTTTTACCAGGTTTTCACTAGAGTGACGATATTTTATTAGGAGCTTTTTTCTCTTTTTTTTTTTGCATTTTTCTTGATTTTTTTAATTTTTAATCTTTTTTTTGATAATTGATGACCTTTTGAGGGCTAGGCATACAATCTCTTTAGGTGCATGATGTTCATTGGATCATCCAAGGGATATCCTTTAGGAGTAGCCAACTGATATGCCTCTGATCCATACTCTATTGTTATCACATATGGTCCAAGACAATTAGGCTTGAACTTGCCTTCTCTCTTTCTTGAAGGTTTCTCTGATTTTACATAAGGACAAGATCACCAACTTCAAATTACCAGGTTATAACCTTCTTGTGGTAACTCAAGCATAGGCGATTCTGATATACCGGAGATGGTTTAAGGCCTTGAGGCACCTTTCATCCAGTAGTTCTAGCTTCTGTAATCTAGCAACTCTGTATTCCTCATCTGGGAGGATATTTTGCAGCGACACCCTTAAGGAGAGGATCTTGATCTCAAGAGGGAGGACAATTTCGAAACCAAAAATAAGGGAGTATAGGGTGGCACTTATTGGTGTGTGGATGGAGATGTGGTAAGCCCACAAAGCAAGGTGGAGTTAGAGGTGCCAATCACAGCCAGCTTCATTGACTATCTTTTTGAGGATTTTGATTAAGGTTTTGTTAGAATCCCCATCTTGACCATTACCTTGCGGGTAATGTGGAGTGGAGAAGCGGTGTTGGATATCAAATTTCTTACATATCTCTTTAACATCTTGATTTTTGAATGGTCTATCATTATCTGTGATGATAACTTTCGGGATTCCATATCGACAGATCAAGTAATTCAAAATGAATTTAGAGATCTATTTACCAGTGGTGAAGATAAGAGGGATGGCCTCCACCCACTTGGTGAAGTATTCAGTAGTGGTGATAATGAATTTATGACCATTGGAGGATGTAGGGTGGATTCTACCAATGAGATTGAGCCCCCACTGTGAGAAGGGCCAGGGTGTAATGAATGGCTGCAATTCTTGTGATGGAGCGTGGATCTTGTTGCCATGTTTCTGGCAAGGGATACATCTCTTCACATAATTTTATGCATCTACTTCCATTGTAGGCTAGTAGTATCCCATTCACAAGATCTTTTTAGGAAAAGTGAGCCCACTTGAGTGTTCCCCACAGATACCTTCGTGCACTTCACATAGTGCCCATTCAGCCTCTTGTTTGTCTAAACACCTTAGGAGGGAACCATCAAAATGCCTTCTAAACAAGGTTTCTCCAAGGATAGTGTAATGAGAACATCGGTGGATGAAGGTTTGTTCTTAGGTTTTGGTAAGGTGTGGGGGAATGGTGTTGTATCTTAGGTAAGTAAAGGTCTGTTAATACCAGGGGGATTCAGGACCAATGAGTACATACACCATTTTAGACTCTAGTAAATCATATGCTGATATGAAGAGTTTCTTAACCAATAACTCACACTTCTGACTATGTGCCGACATCTAAAGGAGGGAGCCAATAGTGGCCATTGCATCTACAACTCTATTGTTTGTTCATGGAATTTGATCAAACTTGATTGATGTGAAATGCTGCTTGAGATCTTAAACCATATTGTGATAGGGAAGAAGCTTGTCATCTTTTGTTTGATATTCGTCATTGACTTGTTTAATGACAAGTTGGGAATCACCATAGACATGTAATTCCAATATCTTCCACTGGATAGCCAGGCATAGTCCAGTAATCAGTGCTTCATATTTTGTGATGTTGTTGGTGCATGCAAAGGCTATATTGTATGATTTTGGGATGCAATCTCCTTGAGGTGCAATCCATTTTGGGTGCAAGAACCATCAAAGTACAATTACCATGTGGAGGATGTGGTGACAATCATTATGAATTCATCTGGAAATTCTGTAAGGATCAGATGGTCACCTCAAAGTGGAGCGTCGGCCAGTTGGTCTGCTATTATCTATCCTTTGATTTCTTTTATGTTCACATATTCAATGTCAAATTTACTCAACAACATGACCCATTTAGCATTTCTACCAGTGAGAGCAGCTTTTGACAAGAGGTATTTGAGAGGGTCAATCTTAGTAATCAATTTTGTTTTGTTTTTAAGCATGTAGTGTTAGAGATTTTGCATGCTAAAGACAAGTGCTAAGCATGCTCTTTTAATGGGGGTATAATTGAGCTCATACCTTACTAGTGTGCGACTAATGGAGTATATGGCATGCTCCTTTCCCTGATCACCTGTCTGTGCCAATAATGCACCCAATGCCACTGCAGTAGTATATATGTACAAAAGAAGTGGCTTTCCTAGAACAAGAGTCATGAGAACCGAAGGCAATGCAAGATATTCCTTAAGCTTATCAAAAGGCATAGGCAATCCCATTTGAATTTGGTATCTTTTCATAATAAGTGAGAAAATGTGTGACATTTGTCTGCATGTTGTGAGATGAAGCATCTGATAGACTGGAGCTTTCCTTGGAGACTGTGCAACTATCTAAGGGTCTTAGGGGGAGGCATTTCCATGATAGATTTCACCTTTGCAAGATCCACCTCCATGCATCTGCAAGAAATGATGAAACCTAGAAGTTTTACCGATGTGACACCAAAGACACATTTCTTAGGATTGAGGAACAGCTTGTATTTTTCCAATCTTTCAAAAAATTTCCTTAAGATAGGGATGTTCTCATGTCTTGTCTTGGATTTTCATAGAATATCGTCCACATAATCGTCCATGATTTTGTGCAAGAGATCATGAAAAATTATTGTCATTGCACGTTGATATGTAGCTCCAACATTCTTGAGACCAAAAGGCATGACTTAGTAACAAAAGGTGCCCCATGGTGTTGTGAATGTTGTTTTGTGTCGATCTTCCCCTGCAATCCTAATTTGATTGTATCCAAAAAATTCATCCATAAGTGATAGCATCTCATGTCCCGCTATGAGGTCTACAATCATGTCTATGTTGGGGAGTGGGAAATTATCCTTGGGGCAAGCTTTGTTCAAATCTCAGAAATCAGTACAAATGCAGATGCCCCCAACAACTTTGTCGACAGGTATGATGTTGGATACCCATTCAGGGTAGTCTATTGGTTTGATGAATTCTAAATCCAGCATATTTTGAAGTTCTTCTTTGACCAGAAGTGCAATATGTGGATGCATCTTGTGTAACTTTTTCTTTACTGGTTTTGCATCTAGACAGGCAACAATATTATGAACTACCACGTCAGGATCTAGGCCTAGCATGTCAACATATGACCAGGCAAAATTGATCTTTGTTTCTATGATAAAATTGATAAAGTCTTGTCTCTCTTGATCCATTAAGGACTTGGCAATGTGCATGTTCTTTGGAGTGTCCTTGGCACCCATATTGATACTATTTGTTTCCTCTATTAGTAAAGTTGACTTATCCTATTGAGGAGGAACAATGGTAGGGAGGTCAAGTCCCTCATCCTCAAGTGCCTGATCTAGGTTTTCACTTTTGAATACGCCCTTTGTTTTTACTTTTTGTTCATCCAAAGGTGCCTCAAAAAGGTTTTCACCTAGGGAATCATGGTTTTTCTTTTTATTATCTTTTTTGTGACTAAGGGCATTGACCTGACTACCAAAGTATGCTTTTTCATGTAACTAAATCCCATGAACTCTATTGCAGTCTTCCAAATTGTGGATAGTTAGGAGAGTCATGAGAGAATTGTCATCGGTGTAGATGTCTAAACAAGGTTTCTCTCATTGGCCCCGGTATATAAGTTAGGGATGGACAATTTGTAGTTCATGTGGAATGGGAGGGGTTATGGGAGTGATGGTGTTGATGTGGGTGTCAAAGAAGATGTCATCTTCGTATTCAAAAGGAATTTCATGGAACTCCTCTTCATCAAAGTTTTTGACATCCGAAGGACTTGAAGGGGCACCAGTGATAGTGATCTTAGGAACTGGAGTATAACCCAAGCCCCTATTATACTTGTATGAGATGGGATTTATTTGTGCTTTTATTCCTTTCTCTTCTGGTCCCAAGCCGTGTCCTCTGTAACCCATCTTCTCTACTATAGCTGATGCTTTTGGATACATTTTCTTAGGTATTTTTGTTGGGCCTTCATCTTCTTCCTAGTACAACCATGAAGACACATCTATCTCAAGACTCTCTTCATCCAGTGGGCCCCATTATTGAAAGGTAGTATCTTTACATTGTATAATAGGTTTTTGATCTTTTTTTATTTTTTTTGGCTTTCCAAATGACTTGGGAGACACGTGGAGATTTCCTATTAATAAGACATCCTCAAGTTTGTATTCTCTATAGCCATTATCCAGGATCTTGATTTTGGGCTGTGCTTGGGATGAGGTGGAGGAGATGTTTGATGTGTCAGATGGAGGAGTTGGAGAGGGTCTATTTAATGGGAAATGATATGGATGCTTCCCATCTAAGAGCTTGCAATATCGAAAGGGTTGTGGATCACCTTTGATAGTGATCTCTCTTCCATTGAAGGTCAAATTGATGCATTGATGATAAGTAGAAGAGAAGGCCTAAAGGGAATGAATCCATGGTCTTCTGAGGAGGATGTTATAAGGGAGATCAAGATCCAGGACTTGGCAAGGGGTCTCAATTGTAATAGGGCCCACTTGAAGAGGCAAGGTGATCATTCCTTTAGAAACACTTTATGCATCATCATAAGCTTTTATTGTGATTCTTCCTGACGTATCTACCAAGTTTTCAGAAAGTCCCAATTACTTTATTAACTTGTATGTATAGAGATTGAGTCCAGAACCACCGTCTATAAAGATGAGTTTAACCTTGTGTTTTTGGATAAGGGCTTCGATATGCAATGGTTTGTTGTGGTCTTCTTCTATAGGAGCATCATTGGAGGTGAACACAAGGTGTTGCTGGGCAGCAAGGTTTCCAATGAGAGCTTGAAATTCGGCAGCATTGATGTTGTTGAGGACACGTAACTCGAGGAGGGCTTGTTTCAAAATCTCCTTATGGTCTTGTATGTAGATTTTTAGCTTCATACACTTTCGTGTATCGTGATTATTGATACAATGATATTCACAATACTCATTCTCATTGTACCACCTAGGTTTGGAATGATTAGGATCAAACGGGCAAGTTATCGGAAAGACTACCATGCCTATTTGGACATGCTTTTGGAACACAACCTCAATGGGCTTGATAAGAGGAGTGATGTCTCTTGGAGTCCTATTGTTCGATCAAGCTGGTCTCCCCTAAATTGAGACATTGTTATGAGGATTTTAAGATTGATTTTGATTATTGAATTGGTGATTAGTGGTGGTGGGCTTTGGAGGAGTGGCCACGATCTAGACTCATTTTGCATCAGTCACACCATCATTGTCTATGTTCTTAGTTTTGTACCAAAATTTTGGTTTATCATTATGGTAAGAGGAAGAATTTTGACTTGATTTTTCATAATGTTTTAAGGTTCTTTCCTTTAACAAGAAACGTTCAAGGGTTAGGCCCTTCTCAATCAATTTTTGGAAAGATTTGATACATTGAGATGACAAGGGCCTTGATAGTTCGGGCACTAGATTCTTTTGAAATAATTTGATTTGGTGTTGTTCTAGCATGTCCCACTAGAATTTCTTGATGAGATGTTGCCATCTTTGCATGAAGTTAGCGAAAGTCTCTCCAGGACTTTGTTTTGTGCTACAAAGGTTCATCATGAAAACATCATTAACAATATTGTAGGCATAGTAGGCCACAAACTTTTCAGCCAAGTCTGGTAAGGAAGTGATAGAACCTCGCGGTAAGGATGAGAACCATGCAAGAGAATCTCTCGTGAGACTCTTAGGGAAGAGCCTTCGAAGGTATAAGTCACTATAGGAGAATTCCTGACATAAGATATGAAACTCATGAAAATGGTCTCGAGGGTCCCCTTTGCCCTAACACTTTGTGAACTTAGGTATCTCAAACCCTGGTGGGTATGGCGCAACTGATATAGATGGGTCATAAGGTCAATGAGAAAATTCCTCACATGAGTAAGGTTTTCTTTTGTTAGTCTCTTCCTTCATGTTTTTGATAATATTTTTCATGTCCTGGATTTCCTTGATGATGCCTTATTGTGGATTTTGGACATGATGGATTGTGTTTACCTCTAGAAATGGATGAGTCATGGAAGATGGGCCACCACCACTAATATACTAGTATGATGAAGAAGCGGGGATGTGAGATGTGATGACTGATGTCACGAGGACTTGAGTGACAATTGGTTGCGACCCACAAATTGTTGTGATAGGAGGAAGCGAAGCTCGAATGAATTTAGTGATATTGTTGAGAGGAATGGAGGATTGTGGAATAGAAACATATGGTCAAGTAGAAGAAGATGGCATAGAAGCATGTTGGAGAATAGACAAGATTGGATTGGATATTGGCATAGATGCTAAGAAGCAAGAAGGTGGAATGGAGACCAAGGGGATGGATGTCGCAGGTGCTATTGATTGGGTTTGGATAATGGGTGGGGGCTCAATTGATTGAGGTTGAAGAACAGGTGTGACAATATGAGTAGGAGAAAGGTCTCCTTTTGGTTGTTGATCAAGAATGGATCTATCGAAATCGGGGGGGGGGGGGGGGAGGCGAGCTCCATTTTCAATAAGAGTCTTTAGAAGAGCACTAGGGTTATGTCGGATAAATTTATGCATCATTTCTTGATTATAAGAGTCTTCTAAAAATGTTCACCCTTCCGGAGAGAGTTCATCTTGATCAACCATATTAGGGTCCTCTTGTGGTTGATTTTGGATGCTAGGTTGCACACTTTGTGTAAGATCTTGTATAGAGTCTTGATATAGGATACTAATGTTTGGCATGGCATATTGTTGGTCGGCCATATTTTCTTTTGAGATTGAGTTCTGACCATACAAGAATAGCTTTAGAAAGGTTGATTAGAGGAAAAAGATTTGATGAAAGGACTTAGAAAAGATCTTGGATTTTGGATTTAATTTGGATTTGATTGATTGATAGAGTCCTTGGATTAGGACACAGGTTTGATTAAGATTGCACCTTAGTCATTGAATGAGGATTTTAGGTGGGGGATGTTGATGAAACCACCAGCAAGGTAATGACCAAGTTGGGTAAACTTTAGACCTTAGAATAATGATCCTAAGCAAAATAAAGATGTGAGATAAGAGTCTTGATTGACTCAAAGGATGAGGTGAAGGTACTTGGAGAGGATTCTTCTTCAAGCATAAAAACCAAAAGATTGATTGATTAAAGATGAGGTCTAAATAAAACTTCACAAGACATAAAACGTTAATGTGAGGTTAATTGGGTTAAAGGATGATTGATTGAAGATGGTTGATTGAGGATTGATTTGATTAAAGATGATTGAGTGAAAATTGGTTCATGCGATAAGTCCTTAGGAAAGATTTAGGACGATTGATCAAAGAGAGGTGATAGTGATGATTACAAGAAATTTGATGACTAGGCTATTCTTGGCATGAACATGAATCGATAGATGATTGGTCTAGGTGGAAAGTTGTATGAAGGGATGTGACCACCCTGATTCTGATGATAGTTGGTGTTAAAAGACAAGTCTGAACCTTGATGGAGGGCATGGACTCTAAATTCATTACTAGCATCAAACTCATTGCTATGACCATGGATGTAATCATGGTAATGGTGCAAAACGGTCCTATATTTAAGCAAGAGTTTGTGATTGGTGTACCAAAACTTCCAACATCTAATGAGTTGTTCTTGCTCGAGCTTCTTCTTCTTGATTGGTCGACATATTGACTTCTTGGGATGCTTATACAACTTGGGCTTATGAAACATGAGGTGGATGGAGTTCTGACATAGTTTGGACTTGTATGGAAGACTGAAGTTTTCTATCCAGCTTGGACTTGATTAATGTTGGTTCAAGATTTGTGTATGACTAGGATATGGTTTAGGTATTACTTGAATATGACGTGGAGATGATTAGGGATTATGACTTGGACTAGACTTAATTTTGATGATAATGACTAGGATGTTGACTAATTATACTCTTGGCAAGAAGACAAAGAAAACACATTGGCCATTGATTTAAATAAGCACATCAAGCATGTGAAGCTACCCTAGGAAATTGGCTGAGGAGGAAAACCTTTGCTTGCTAACTTAGATACACACCCAATAGCTAATCTGAATATGGTCCCTAGGTCTCATGCAATGGATTCCTAACGCCGTATTAGCTGACTCCAAACACTAATGGGGGCATGATATGGTAAGTCTCTTGGGGAAGTTACTATCTCCCTTGCACAAAGATTATCAACCTTTCGGAGGTAAACTGGGTGGTCTCTAATCCTAGATTTCTTAATAAGGATTTCCATTCGAAAACTACTCCTGGTAGTTGTACAAGCATGATTGAGGCCTATAGCCCTACAAAGTACCAAGAAAGATGTAGTCACGCAAGCGTGATTGAGACCTAAAGGCCCTACAAAATGCCCAATATGAGAGTTCTATTTATTATAGTGAGTTGGAATGCTTTGGTTTTAGCCATACTCACTTAGGTCATTCCCCTCTCACCAATGCCTATGCAAATGTGCCAGGCAAATTGGGAGGGCAGGCTCGCTAAAGGTATGCACACAATCAAACTAGAAAAGATTAGAGGGTCTGGAATTTTGATTGTCTAGATAGATAAGAGCATACTCTCCTACCTCCATGCTTTTCCCAAACAAGATCAAACACTTTGTTCTTTCTACCCCTAGTTAAATCTATGTGCCTAGAAAAAGATTAAGCAAGCATAAGGTTTGGTCGAATTTCCTTAGACAACCTGTAGAAAATCATATTATTAGTTTTGTTTTATGTCTTGAACAATCAAATAAACCTGCAAAACTCACAAAAAATATGATTAATAGAGACAGGTCTGCAAAAATAGCGCTCACGTTGTTCTACAGACACCTGCATTGAAGTGCCTGCGTACGCGCTACAAAGGGGAAGATGATAAATTAAAAAGTACACAAACATACAGAAAATTTAAAAATGTAGAATATACCTTCGCGGTCATGATGTTCTATTTTTGCCCACACTGAAATGCGTGTGCTCACGTTGAAACAAGTTAGTAAAGAAAACAGAACAAAAATCCTCTTTGTGGGAGTAGTTAATGTGCCTCGATGGAAAGCTCATTTGGAGGCACCGAAAAACCTAACGATAAAGTGAAAGTAGATGAAGAAGAAAACCTTCAAGGACGTTGTTCACGAATCACCATTCACCGTCGCAGAGGGCGGTAGGTTTGTGTCTAGTGATAATGGCAGCCCCCATGGAGAAGGTAAGGGCCCTAATTGTGCACTAGGATCCATCTCCATTTCCCCCAATGAGTTAATGTGCAATGAAATTAACATGGAAAAGCATAGGTTAAAAGATACTCCTATTTTCTTTGTGGCTGTTGATGTCGATAAATGTCCAGCACATAAATTTCTTGATGATTGGTTCAGAAATGTTTAGAATACTAAATTAGGATATCTTGTTTCATTTTGTAGACTAATTCAAAAAGGTTTATTTTTAATCTTCTTTAAAGATCATAAAATGTAAAAAGAGGTTCTTAATAAACAATATTGGATTGTGGGAAAATGCACATTTTGTACCCTAGGTTGGTCACCTGATGTGGTCAATGAGGAAATCTTGGCACTTTCATGCCCTAGATGGATTTTGATTAAAAATGTACCTCCATTGTTATGGAGATTTATACTACATATAGTTGAACCGATAGGCGAGACTATCCAGGTGGATAACTTAGCCTCTCTTATTCCTCATCTGGATGTTAGGGTTCTGGTTCAATCAACTCTGGCCATGGCCTCTCCAATTTGGTTAACATTATCTTAGGATTTGAACATGTTTCTTGCCTGATTGAAGTCCTTGGAGGGGTTAATGCTTGCTTCCTCTGCAGAAAAGAGGGTCATATCCAATAGATTTGCCCCATTGTTAATCGATTCAAGGACATGGAGAAACCCCGTAGTGAATCAAGCAACCCACCTCTTGTGCATAGGAATCATGTCCTAATCATAGACTTGATCTTAATTCTATTAGTAAAAAAATCAATAGTATAATAAATGGAGAAAACAATAAAGCCACGGAGTCTGGTAAAAATGCTAACTCTGGTATCTCCGGTATTGTCTCCATAACTCATTTTTCTATATCAGATAGCCTAAAATAGATGGGTGAAGATCCGTAGGATGGTTTTCAAGTTGTTGGAAAAAACCCTAGGAAAAGAAGGAGGAAAAAAGCATAACAGTTGGCTTTGGAGAAGATCAGAGCGAATAACCCTAATAATTTGAAGTCTCAGAAGAATAGACTCTCTATGGAGAACAACTTGATATCACCTATGGATGATGATGTGCAAGAGATTCTCCTAGAAGTGAGATTCTCAATTTAAGCCTCTGGCCTAGATAAGCCTGTTATTTAGAGTTTTGAAGGGAGAGATGGTGTGAGTGGTGAGTTGGGTAAGGGAGGGAGTATTGGTGGGATTGTGAGTTCAAAATCTTCTCACAAGAACTCGGCAGACATGGATGTCTCCTTTGATCTTACCTCATCATGTGTCTCAAACACTGCAAAGGACCCTCCCTCTCTTGCAGAATTCACTCCTAACGTGGTCACTGCCCTCCCCCTCAAGAAGTTTGTAGAAATCAAGGACAACTATGTGATTGAGGTCATTGTTGTTGACCCTATAGCTTTGTATGGAAAAAAGCTATTAAGTTAGGTAGAAACCCTAGACTCCTCCAGTAGCTTGAAGGCACCCGAACCCTGTTTTGAGAGCGGTGAGGCCCCCAGTCAGTGTGTAATCAAGAAGGCACTAGAGCTAGAGGAGGACTCTCAGAATGTTGACTTCACAAGGGAAGAAGGGGAATGGATGATGGATAGTGAGAATCCCGAGGCTCTACCCAGAAGGAGAAGAGGTAGACCGCTAGGATCTAAGAACAAGGGCTCAACTTGTAGAAGGAATAATGATGATAAGAAAGAGATCCCTAGGTGCTTTAACAAGCTTAAGGCCCCTAAAGAGTAAAGATTTCACATTTTGATGAAATGCATCTAATGGAATATTAGGGGTCTGGAGTCACCAAACAGGAAGAAGATAGTTAGGAAGTCTATCAATTAGCATAAGGATGTAGATGTTGTCATGTTACAAGAACTCAAAGCAGTTAAGTTTACATTGGAAGTCAATTTAGAGTTTATCTGGAAATACTCTATTAAGGTTTTTTCAAATCATGATAAAGGTAGAGGAGGTGTTGGGATACTCATCAACCCCAAGTGGAAGGATCATGTAGTGGACCAAGGATGCTCACCGTGTAACAGAGCGGTTTGGGCCTCTTTAGACATTAACCAAACCATCATCGACATATGCTCAATATATGCTCCCAATGACTACAGGGAAATGACTGCTTTGTGGGACTGGATTGCATCCCTCCCTGATATACCATGGATAATTGGGGGAGATTTCAATATGATTTAAGGTCATGAGGATAAATATGGTGGTGCTCCTATGGAGTGGAAAGGATTGGAGAAACTACATTAGGAGAGAATGAAGAGTCATACAAAACTTTTTGACCCCTTATTAAGCAATAAGAAGGAGGTCACAGGAATTTGGTTCCCATGGTGCAACTACCAGAGAGGAACACATAGAATCTATTGTAGGTTGGATAGGTTCTACACTGACAGAGATAAATTCTCGTCTCAACCAAATAAGAATGGTAACATTATGACAGTTTGGCCGACCTCACTCTCGGACCATCACTTGGTCATCTCTCAGATTAGATTCAGAGACTCATCAGAGAGGCAACGAAATGAAGGAGAAAAATTCTTCCTAAACACCTATTTATTAAAGGACCCAAATGTGTTGATTGCATTAAAAATTGTTAGACTATTCAACAAAGGCGATAAAGAGTTGAGTTCTAACATAAGCAGATGTAACCAAAATGTCAAAAGCTAGCGGACACTTCTATAAACTATAGGGCAAAAGAAAGCTAAAGACTATAGATGGAAGGATAAATCATTTTTTTATTAACTACACCAATGTGAGGCAGAGATCCAAGATAGTCCTAACAGAAAATAACTTTCATACAAAGTAGCCCAAGCAAGGGACACTCTAAGGAAGCACCAACATTCTAAGATTAGAGGGGCCATAATTAGGGCTTGAGCCCAATGGATGCAATTCGGTGACAAATGATCTCAATTCTTCTTTAATATGTTGAAGAAAAATGAGTTTAGAGAGAAAATTGATAGGATTTGGATAGATAACAAAGAAGTTGTGGTATTGGATGATATTAAGGAGGATTTTTATTAGTATTATAGAGGCCTCTTCTCCTTGGAATACTCCATAAATTATTGAGAAGCTAGAGAGAAGTGCAAAGTGAGTATTCCCACTAAGATTACTACAGAGGACAGTCAAGCATTAAGGGGTTCCATTTTAGTGGAAGAGATGAAAGTTTCTATTAGAAACCTGAGCAATGACAAAACCCCAGGCTCAGATGGTCTGCCTATTAAATTTTATAAAGCTAATGAGGAGTGGATTTGTCAAGACCTTCATGAAATTTATTCAAAGGCCTTTGAGACTGGTTCCCTAGGTGAACTTATTAACAAAGGGACTATTAAGCTACTACCCAAAGAAGGAGACAAGTCTCTTATTAAAAAGTGGAGACCAATAATGCTCCTCAATGTTTCATATAAAATAATGGCTAAAACCCTTTCTATTAAGTTAGAAACTTTACTTCCTAAGTCCATTTGTCTCACGCAAATAGGGTTCATCAAGGGACGATACATCCTTGAAAATTTAATCACCAACTGGGAGGCCATGGAGTGGGTAAAGATATCAGGTCAGAATGCGGCTATGTTCCTTCTACACTTTGAGAAGGCATATGATAGGGTGGAATGGGAGTTCATTCTTGCTCAATTTGCTGATGACACTGCACTCTTTATCGAACTCAACAAACCAAATATGAAGGCTTTGGAGTACAAAATTAAGTTTTTAGGGGAGATTTCAGGAGCTAAAATATCTCAGGTCAAATCCACCATGCTTGGTTGGAAGGATCAGCCTCCAGAGTGGTTGTAGCAGTTTGGGGTCCAATGGGGGGGCCAAATAGGATTGTCAGATATTTGGGAATTCCTTTTGCCATATCACTATCTCTCAAAGAGATGTGGTTATGGGTTAGAAAAAAGATAGACAATAATCTCAATAAGTGGAATAATAGGTATCTCTCACTCGCCGAAAGAGTGCAGGTGTGTCAAAAAATCTTATCTTCCTACAACATCTATTACTCGTCAATGTGGATGTTCTCCAACTATCAAATCCTGGAAATTCAAAAAACCATCACGAACTTCCTTTGGTCCGATGGGAAAGGAAATAAAAAGGTTCATTCTGTTAAATGGGAGTGGTGTCATAGAGAAAAGAGTCTGGGAGGACTAGCGTTAAAAGATTTGAGAATTCAAGGGACTACTCTTGCAGAAAAATGGATCTTCCAGGAATTTGATGGTAATGAACCTTGGAAAATTCTAGTAAGAAATAACATCCTCAGAGCTGTCCCAAAAAAGGAAAAATCTTGGAAATCCCTACCCTTTTATGACCTAGTGGTTGGAGACTTTGTAGTCTCAGTGTAGGGCTTGAGTGTCTTTAAGTCTATTTGGAAAGCCTGTGAAATTATTAGACCCTTCATTAGCAATAATAGGGTTAGCAACAATGATTTCATCCATGGGGACAAATCCATCAGGTGGAACCTCCTTCACTCCTCTAGACCTCTTTCCCTTACATAAGGGTGCTTTGTTAAAGCCTGGGCCACTAAAGGTATTTGCTTCTTTAGAGATATTATTGAGGATTCTAGACTTCTTAGCTAGGAAACCCTTAGAGGTAGATTTGATTTGCATGATTCCCACAAGCGAACCTATAACATGATGAAAAATGCTTGTGCTAGCCTTCAGTTGCCCAAGAATTCCAAGAATAGTAATGATAATTGTAATGATTTTACATGGAATAACACTATCCTTGTGTATAATATCAAAGCTATCAATATTTATAATACTCTAACTTATGATGAATCCATTATACTATATATTAACAAGCTCTGGTTTGCAGAATTTTCAATGAAACAATAGCAAAAGGTGTTTTCAAGATTATGGAGTAGTCCTGTTACACCCAAGGAAAAATGTTTTAAATGGCTTATGATAATCAACAGGATGCCTTTCAGAAAAAATCATAATAATTGTCATATTTGTAATGTATGCAGGGTTCCTGAGTCTGTTAGACACATTTTCTTTGAATGTAGTATTGATAGAGAAATTTGGTTGTTATTTGGTATCTCTATTCCTAACCAGTTTACTGTGCTAGATGTTCTAATTGGGTATATTAAGGGTTTGAAAAAAAACACTAATTTATTTTGGCATGTTCTTTCCACTAAAATTTTATGGTATATATGGAAAATTAGAAATGAAGACAAATTCCAAGGTATAGGTATGGCCCTTATTGAGTCTTTTTCGTGGACTCACTCTTCATCGCATTTTTTTGTAGGTCTTTGTGACAATGAATATTGAGAAGCACAAATTCCTTAGGTTCATTAAGGATGGAAATGCAAAGATGTACCTTCATGAGATGGAGAGTGGATACAAATGGAGGGAGGCAGTGGGAGGAAAACAAGATGTTGATCTAGCAATGGAGACCCTTGGACTGGAGGTTGCCAAAGTCAAAGACCCATTTAAAGACCAGATTTAGATGCTTTCATAATTACTCGAAGGCAAACAAGTTGTGTGGATGGAGGGTCCCTTGGGGTGGACTACCTAGATGGAAGCAGATCAAGAACAAATGTTGTTGTGATCTGGACCTAGAATTTCAGTTCTTTGACTATGAGCATTTTGTAAATTTTGTATTGAAAAATATGCTTTCTAGTCATATTTGCATAACTCTGTGCATTTTTGTATATAGTCCAAAGAAATCTTCTAGACCTGTGTAGTTTGTTACTGGAACTGCAGCCCATGTAGAAAAACTCTATATGTCACGTAGAAAAAGTCTGATAATTTTGTAACAGTCTTTTCCCCTTATATGCAATATAAAAAAAAAATTAAAGATAGCTATATTCCTTTCCAAAACAATTGATAGAAGAAACCATAATATCCTTGAAAACATTTGTGTTTTTAAAAAAATAGAGGAATTTCTAGATATTTAGATGAAATGTCATGTATTGTCAAACCCAATATATTTAAGATTCTTATTTAAATATTTATTGGTGTATTAGAAAAAATATTTATAGGATGTTTTTCTTCTCTCTTGACTCTATATAATTCTCTAGCTAATAAATTTATTTATGAATTTAAGCTCATCAAAGTTGAAAATAATAAATAAAAGTGTCATCTTCAAATAAATTAATATTTATTGGTTCAAAATCTATTGGAATTAAAATACACTTCTAGTTTATAAATGAGTTTTACATCAATCTTGATAAAATTAATCATTTTGACATTAGGATGAACAAAAATGATGAAATTGGATTCTCTTACCTCAAAACTTAAATACATTTAAAGAAACCTACCAAGCTTCCACTAATAAGCACTAAAAAATCACGCTAGTGTAGAGGAGGGGATTTTCTACCCTCAAAGTGATAGACCTCAAGGAGAAAAATGACCTTCACTACCTCACTAAACTAGTGCTCTAGTGAGCAAAGAAGATATCAACTATCTATCTAAACCTATGAATGGATATTACTGGATAGGAGATGCAATAGGATTATCTAACTATAAAACATGAAAGAACATGCCATAGATACTCTCTAACGAGCTCTGCTCGGGCCCTATCCAAGGACTGTACATGGGTCTAGGATGACAACGTGACATGCTGACGTCCTATACGAACAAAATACAGAGGGTCATACAAAGAGTACAAAGGACTAGCTTTCAATGTATTGCAACATTTTTAACAATGAAAATATAATGAAAATAATAATATAAATGAAGAGTAAAACAAAAGGAAGAAGATTCTCACACAAGGTCTAGCTATGAAATTTCCAACAAAATAACTCTCCTCACTCAATGAGAAACTTGCACACAAACCAGAAGGAGAAAATGTTGTGGTTGTGTTTAGAGGCCTATCATAGTCAGACCCCCATTTCATTGTTTCCATATCCATAGATAGCCAAGATAATGGAGTACATAAAAGATAAACAAATAAATGGTGCTAAAGATAATGACAATGATATACCAATGGAGACAAATAAAATTAAAAAGCAACAAGTGAAAGGAGAAGAGACTCCCCTTTAGCAACAACAATGTGTAGGTTTTCTGGAGAAAAGAAGAACAAGCTATGACAATGATAATAGCACGAGAGAAGAATCAAAAATCCGACATGAAGATGTAGAAAATCTATGAAAAAGTTATAGTCATCTCAAATGATCAAGAAGTCCCCAAAATAGTCTCCCAGGACTGTTGGCATTTGGCATTATAACAGACAATGGGAGATTGTTGATGATTATGGATATAACTGATTAAGGATGTTTATTGTCTTAATATTATTATTTTGTCATTGATGTCAAGAAATTGATTTTATAATTCAGTATGATGTTGCCATATCTTAAGAAGTATGATTTGATGAGTATAAAGATGTCGGTAAAAGACACAGAAAGAATATGATGAATAAGGGGATGAATAAGTTATTCAATGGGCAACTATTACCAAGTTAGACAATGATGAGATCATGATGTTTAGATTGTTTTGATTTCCTACATATGTTATTGATTGTAAGGTTAATACTATACTATGTTACTAAGCAAAGAACCTAGTCGATAAGCCCTAAGGAACCTAGTCGGTAAACCCTAAGGTTATCGCTATCGGTTAATAAAGACAAAGTGTCTACCGAGTAAAATTTAGTATTTACCGAGTTGTAACTGAGCTATAACAAAATGCATCAAATGGTTACATGCGTTATTTAATGAAGGGAGCTGATGAGCTGGAACTGATTAAATGATTTGTATGCCATGCATAAAGTTTGTTAAAGAATCTATGGCAACAGAAAATCGACATGAAGATCTACAGCTCAGATTGAGCAACAATACCCTAGCACAATTTCCAAGAAATGTATACAAGTTCCAAGGTGGGGTAAAACATTTTCACATCAAAGGATACATTGAACCTGGACAAAGTTTGAAGATCTGATGGCTATGATTGATCATGGGAAATGTGATCAAGGAGATTAAGCGGTTCGCAATTTTTTATAAATAGGGAACTATTGATAAACAATGTATGCAGGCAAGTGTATGCATAGGGATGCTACATAGTAGTTACCGAGCACAGAAGCTTGAAGAACTATTTGTATAATAGAGTATAGAGCCCAGCAGATGGACAAGATTAGTTCTATGTCTAGATTGTATTGAGCAAATAAGAATCTTCTTTAGCATTTTAGATGTGAAGTTGCAGATAGATTCTTATTCCTGTTATTTTGTGAAGTGACAGAAAATCTCTTAATCAAGTGGACTTAACAGTCTTATTTGTAAAACCCTCTAGCAAGGTGACATTATGATTAAGTGTTTGAAATCCTTTAACAAGGTCACTTCTAACAAGGTGAAGATCCTAACAAATCTAAGGGAAATCCCTTAACCGGGTCACATCTAGCAATATGTTTGTAATATTTAACAGGATTTGCTTTTAATCGAACATACTCTAGAAGAGTATATTTCTTAGTGGGTCTGAAATCCCATAGTGGTTTTTCCCTATTTGGGTTTCCACGTTAAATCTGGTGTTATGAGTATTATGATGTTTATATGCTTTTGAGTTTGCATGTTTAATAGTTTTGGTTATATGTTACCGAGGTTGAATCTGATATTTTTTATGGAAGATTAAGTTTGTATGATTCACCCCCCCCCCTCTCATCTTATTAGCTTGGCATCTATACTTAACATTAAGTATCAGAACTATCAATTGGTATCAGAGCTTTGGACTTTGGAAGAAAAGTTTAAAGGTACTTGAGGCAAAGATCCAAAGATGTATAAGAGGGATGCACCGAAGCTGAACAAGTCAAGTTTCTCTACATGGTAGAAAAGGATGAAGCTACACCTATCAGGAGTTGGAGAATATGTTGTATATTATCTGGAGAATGATTTCGTTACACCAAGCACCTATCCATTGATAATGGAAGAGATAAAGGCAAAGCAAGAACATATCCAAGCAATGATTGAAATAACATCTGCATTGATCGACTCAAAGTTTAATGATCTAGAAGGCTGCAATGATGCAAAGGCAATGTGGGACAAGCTCATATCAGTATATGGAGGAGATGAATATGTGCATAGAGCAAAAGTGGATAGTATAAGAGGGCATCTTGAATCTATGAGGATGAATGAAGGTGAGAACATAACCCAGTACAGTACAAGACTAAAGGAGATTGTCAATCAAATCAAAGGAGCAGGTGGAACCATTGAAGAAAAGGATATAACAAGTTGTTAAGAACCCTTCTACTAGCTTATGCAATTAGAGTCTCTACAATCAATGAATTAAGGTATGTACCCAATATGCCAGTTTCTTTAGATGCTACTATTGGTAAGCTACATGCATTTGAGTTAAGTAATTTTGATAACAGTGGGTCTTCAGTAAATAAAGTTGAATCTGCATTTAGTTCTTTTCATCTTGATGAATCTAATAATTACAATGAAAGAAAGTATAAGTACTCCGAAGGAGATCACAGTGGAGCAAGTGAAAGATTTCGTAAGAATGTGGAGGAAGTACACAAACTGTATGAGGAAATCAGAAAGCTTGAAGCACTATTAGCCAGAAGGTTATTGAGAGGAAAAGGTAAGTATAAAGGAAAACTACCTTTGAAATGTTTCAATTGTGATAAGATAGGACACATGGATTCTAACTGTCCTGACAAATATTCTACTGAAAAGATAGATTACCGAGATGATAGACAGAAAGATAATCATTACAAAGGACACCAAGACTTTAGAAGAAGAGATAGAAAGACATGCTTAATAGCCGATGAGGAATCCAATGATGATAAATCAGATGAAACTGATACAGAGGAAGTAGTTTATGTGGCTATCAAAGATGGATCAAATGAAGAAAGGTATGAAGAAAAATCCCTAATATCTCACATAAATACTAATGATTCTTGGATCATAGATAGTGGATGCTCACATCACATGACTGGTGATAAACACAAGTTTGTTATGTTAGAAGATTATGATGGAGGCTATGTAAGATATGGTAATGATGTACCATGTCCAGTAAAAGGTAAAGGATCTATAACACTTCTTGACAATGCAAGATGTAATGATTTTTATTGGGTTGAAGGTTTGAAATACAATTTGTTGAGTGTAGCATAGTTAAACAATATAGGATACCGAATAGAATTTCATAAAGGAATTGTCAAAGTTCATGACAAGAATGGAAAGTTAGCTGCTACCGAGACACAAACAAAAGGTAACACATTTCACCTTGACTCAACTCGGAATAAATGTTTGTATGCAAAGATAGATGATACCTGGTTATGGCATAAAAGTTTTTGTCATGTAAATTTTGATAATCTGATCAAAATAAGTAAGAAGCACCAAGTAAGAGGGCTACCAAGTTTGGAAAAACCTAAGAATGCTATGTGCCGAGGATGCCAGATGGGTAAGATGACAAGATCAAGCTTTACAAGTAAGTCTTGCACCTCTAAGGGAATTTTAGATCTTGTGCACACTGATCTTTGTGGTCCTATGAAAGTTCAAAGTTATTATGGTGATAAATATTTCATATTATTTATGGATGATTACTCAAGGATGATGTCAGTAATGTTCTTAAAAGAAAAATCAGAAGCTTTTCAAATGTTTAAACGGTACAAGGCAAGAGTTGAAAATGAAATAGGAAGACAATTGTAATGTCTTAGATCAGATAGAGGAGGAGAGTTCACATCTGATGAGTTCAACTTATTCTACAATGATCATGGTATTAAAAGACAAGTCTCTGCAATGAGAACTCCACAGCAAAATGGAATAGCTGAGAGAAGAAACAGATCTATTATGGATTGTGCCAGAACCCTGATGATTGAAAAGAAAGTGCCACAAACATTTTGGAGAGAAGCAATAAGCACAGCAGTTTACACCCTGAACCAAGTACAACTGAAGAAAGGTACTTTGAAGACACCATATGAAATCTAGTATGACAAGAAACCTAATGTAATTTATTTTAAAATCTTTGGAAGTAGATGCTATGTACACAAGGATGATAGAAATTGCAAGTTTGATCAGAAAAGTGAAGAAGGAACATTTCTTGGTTATTCTTCTAGAAGCAAAGCATTTAAATGTCTAATCAAATCATCTAACAAAATAGTAGAAAGTGCAAATGTGAAAATTGATGAATTTACAGAAAGAAATGATGAAGGAAATTCCAAAGAACCAGAAGACTATGATGAATTTGTCTATGTTCAACCCACAAGTCTTATCGGGAAAATTGTTGAAGAAAATGAAGAGAATATCCAGTTACCTAGTGATGAAGAAGATCATACAGAGCCTACCGAGCCTGTATTAGCCAAATATGTCAGAAGACATCATGTGTCAAGTCAGATTATAGGAGATAAGGATGATCCAGTTATGACAAGGAACAAACTGAGACAGAACACATGTCTAATATTTGAATTTGAGTTGAGAATAGTGAAAGAGGAATTTAACAGTGAAGATTGGATAAATGCTATGATAGAAGAGATTGATCAAATCAAGAAGAATGACACATGGATACTGGTCCCAAGACCAAAGGACAAAAATGTAATCAATACAAAGTGGATTTTCAAAAACAAGCTAAATGAAAAAGGAGAGGTCATTCAAAATAAAGCAAGACTAGTTTGCAAAGGTTATGCCCAAGAAGAAGGAATTGATTATGGTGAGACTTTTGCACCTGTAGCAAGACTTGAAGGAGTAAGAACATTGTTGGTATATGCTGCTTACAAGAATTTCAAGGTATATCAAATGGATGTTAAATCTGCATTTCTGAATGGTATATTAGAAGAAGAAGTTTTTATTGAAGAACCTGAAGGATTTGTTGAAGACAAGAGTAAAAATCGAGTATGTAAATTGAAAAAAGCATTATATGGTTTGAAACAAGCACCTAGAGCATGGTATGAAAGATTGCACTCTTATTTGATTAAGATTGGTTTTATAAGGACAAGTGAGAATAGTAACATGTACATGAAGAATGATGAAAATGGAATACTGATCTCAACCATATTTGTTGATGATATTATATTTTGTGGAAATGACTCTTTATGCAAGAACTTTGGAAATGAAATGAGCAAAGAATTTGAGATGTCATTAATCGGTGAGATAAAGTATTTTATAGGTTTACAGATACTGCAAATGAAAAATGAGATTTTCATTACTCAATCCAAGTACATAAAGGAAATCTTGAAGAAATTTGGAATGGAGGATTCAAAACTAGTAAGTACTCCTATGACTACCAACTATAAATTATCAAAGAATGATGAATCTGCATCTATTGATGAGACACTTTATCGATCCATGATTGGAAAGCTACAATATGTTGTTCACAATAGGCCAGATATAGCACATGGAGTAGGTATAGTTGCAAGATTCTCTGCAGATCCCAAGGAAACACACATGACAGCAATCAAAAGAATTTTTAGATACTTGAAAGGCACCAAGGATTATGGCTTAGTATATCAGAAAGGAAATGACTTTGATTTAAAAGTTTATACTGATGCTGATTGGCAGGCAACATTGATGATAGGAAAAGCACAAGTGGAGGAGCTTTCTTTTTAGGAGAAAGACTAGTAAGTTGGCTTAGCAAGAAACAAGGATGTGTTTCACAGTCAACAACAGAAGCTGAATATGTTGCTGCAGCATTGAATTGTACCAACATAGCATGGATCAAACAACTGTTGGAACGTATAAATGAGAAAGCTACCGAGCCAGTAACTATATTCCCTTGACAATACTAGTGCCATTAACATTTCAAAGAATCCTATTATGCACTCTAAGACAAAGCAAATCTCTATCAAATATTATTATCTTAGAGAAGAAGCTCAAGAGAAGAAAGTGGTATTGGAGTATGTTAGCACAAAGGAACAAATAGTAGATATCTTCACCAAGCCACTGCCGAGGGACACTTTTGAGTATCTTAGAAGTAAGTTAGGGGTCCTACCCCTATCTGCTACTCACTGACTGAGTTCGGTGAAAGCATCAATTTGATGACTCTAAAGAATATCTTTTAGGAGTTGATGCTGATTTACACACTTTAGGAGGCTTTCTAAAGGTGTGCAGGAAACAATACAAGAAACAATATAGGAAACAGGAATTGAAGACATAATGCTCTGACCGAGACTAAGTTGACACATCACAATAGGAAATCACTTCATACAGGAAGAAATTATGTTTTAGTTCTTTACTTTTTGGCATTGTTGTCAAAGGGGGAGAAGACTGGAGAAGACTGGAGAAGACTGAGAAAAGAGGAGAAGTATAATGTATGGGGGAGAATTCTGATGACAGGGGGAGAGCATTTCAGCATTTCAGAATATCACAACAATCCGAATCAATTAGGTCAAATCAATTGGTTTTGCCATCAATGCCAAAGGGGGAGATTGTTGGCATTTCAATAAGGATATTGAAAAGGTTGTTGATAATTATGGATATAACTGATTAAGGATGTTTACTGTCTTAATATTATCATTTTGTCATTGATGTCAAGAAATTGATTTTATAATTCAGTATGATGTTGCCATATCTTAAGAAGTATGATTTGATGAGTATAAAGATGTCGGTAAAAGATACAGAAAGAATATGATGAATAAGGGGATGAATAAGTTATTCAATGGGCAACTATTACTGAGTTAGACAATGATGAGATCATGATGTTTAGATTGTTTTGATATCCTACATATGTTATTGATTGTAAGGTTAATACTATACTATGTTACCGAGCAAAGAACCTAGTCGGTAAACCCTAAGGAACCTAGTCGGTAAACCCTAAGGTTATCACTATCGGTTAATGAAGACACAGTGTCTACCGAGTAAAGTTTAGTATTTACCGAGTTGTAACTGAGTTGTAACAGAATGCATCAAATGGTTACATGCATTATTTAATGAAAGGAGCTGATGAGCTGGAACCGATTAAATGATTGGTATGTTGTGCATAAAGTTTGTTAAAGAATCTATGGCAAAGAAAAATCGGCATGAAGATCTACAGCTTAGATTGAACCACAATACCCTAGCACAAGTTCCAAGAAATGTATACAAGTTCCAAGGTGGGGTAAAACATTTTCAGATCGAAGGATACATTGAACCTGGACAAATTTTGAAGATCTGATGGCTATGATTGATCATGGGAAATGTGATCAAGGAGATTAAGCAGTTCGCAATTGTTTCTAAATAGGGAACTGTTGATAAACAATGTATGCGGGCAAGTGTATACACAGGGATTCTACATAGTAATTACCAAGCACAGAAGCTTGAAGAACTATTTGTATAACAGAGTATAGAGCCCAGTAGATGGACAAGATTAGTTCTATGTCTAGATTGTATTGAGAAAATAAGAATCTGCTTTAGCATTTTAGATGTGAAGTTGTAGATAGATTTTTATTACTGTTATTTTGTGAAGTGATAGAAAATCTCTTAACCGAGTGGACTTAACAATCTTATTTGTAAAACCCTCTAGCAAGGTGACATTCTGATTGAGTGTTTGAAATCCTTTAACAAGGTCACTTCTAACAAGGTGAAGATCCTAACAGATCTAAGGGAAATCCCTTAACTAGGTCACATCTAGCAATGTGTTTGTAATATTTAACAAGATTTGCTTTTAACTATGCATACTCTAGAAGAGTATATTTCTCAGTGGGTCCGAAGTCCCACAATGGTTTTTCCCTATTTGGGTTTCCACGTTAAATCTGGTGTTATGAGTATTATGATGTTTATATGCTTTTGAGTTTGCATGTTGAACAGTTTTGGTTATATTACTGAAGTATATGTTACCGAGGTTGAATTTGACAGTTTTATGGAAGATTAAGTTTGTATGATTCACCCCCCCCCCCCTCTCATCTTATTAGCTTGGCATCTATACTTCACATTAAGTATCAGAACTATCAAGGACAAGATATAGAGCCCAAGGAAGAATCCCAATGTCGATGGCCACAAATAGAAGCATTGTGAACTCTTTTAGGTGCAGGTGTAACGCTCAAATGACCACCTATGGATTAACATATTTGTAGGATGCTAGCACGACACATAGACATCTATGCAATGAGGTAGTGTTCAAGAGTCAAATGGTCAATGTGGTTGGGAAAAGGCCAAATCCTAAGCTAACAATGAAATCCATGTGAACAAAAGGACAAAGAGATGAAGAAGGTGTCCAATCAGCTTAAAGTGAAGGCGCTTATGTGATGTGGAATTGCACAAGGTGAAATTTACAATGTTACATTTTGCTCTCACTTTAGCGAGCATATCATTATCGAGGGATGTGAAGCTAAATCTTAGAGATATTACTTAGTTATGAAGGAGAAGAAGAATTTGTCAACCGAATGAAGTTTCTAGTAGTGAGAAAACTTGCATTGTATTTTTCTAGGCTATTACATCATTAATATGTTAGTTGTAAAAAAACATGTTCGACAAAAAGCAAAAGTAAAAATGATCAGCCACAAAGTAGACAAGATAACACAACAAAAATATACCTCAATTAATGGAGGAGAACCCCTATTATGAAAAATATAAGATAGCAATTTCTGAGATAAAAAATGATGTCACCACTATGGATAGCAAGTTATGTTATCTAGACATACGAATGGGCAATAATTTGCAAGATTTCACTAGTATGGGTAGCATATTGTGTTATTGTAGATAGCCATATGATAGGGAAAAAATGATTTTCTCTATATGGGTAGTGAATTGTGTTATGTTAGATAGCCATACGATTGGGCGATCGTAGATTGATTTGATAAATAATGGATTGGCCTCCACAAAAGGCAATAGCATAAAACAGATTAAGTGGTTTGGCCCCCATAAAGGCAACAAGATAAAATAAATGCTAAGTTAAATATGACACAAATGCACATGATGCCAAGATGTAGATATGATAGCCCCCTCTTATAATGGTATGCATGTAACACATATCATTCTAAGAAGAAGAAATGTTGTGTCCAATCAACATAGAGAGATCTTTTCATGGAATGTCACCCTTGGCGGATGACACATAAGACCCAAAACATTGACCAAAATGGAGGAACATAGGGGGAACCAATTATTCAGCATTAGAATCCATAGGAATGAAGTATAATACGATAAACAATATGACTACATAAGTGTGTATTGTCATAATGCTAAGGTTCTTAGATCTAAAGAAGGAGACAGGAAAATAAAGAGAAAAAAAAGATGTGGGTCAACATGGAAGAAGGCCTAAATACCCCCAATGCTTTGCATCATCCCCAAATGTTGAAGATCAAGATACGATAAAAGGAAGAAGAAGATTAACAAATAGAAGAAGTTGCACAATAGAAAATATCCAATTTTTTAGCACTACAGAGTAACTCGAGTCCTCTAGGAGAGAACAACATATAAAGACAATCAACCTCTTTTTTCCAAGGACAAACAAAGTAACTTGGATCTTTCGAGAGGGAACAAACATGTAAAGGAAGCACAAGGGAATATAGATATGCACACACTCTAAGATACAAGATAAGAAGTGTATTGTGCTAGAGGTTATCCCTTAGGAGATCATTGTCCTCTTAAGATAGATCATATGGGGAATGAGGACAAGCCCAGAGAGGAACAACCGCAAGGGCAACCCTAGGTGCCTTACTAGCAGTTAGAGCTAGGGACAAGGTAGCTTCAACATCTGCATCCACAAGCTTAGAAGAGGCAAGAGTCAATGATCGAGTGAAGATCATAAATAATGTTGAGATCGCTTCCAAAGAGTCAAAAAAACATGCCTTCATAAATGAAGTATGTGAAACAGTCCAAGGAGGCGTTACAGGAGTAAAAAATCCATCCTTCATGAGAGGGGTAGTGGAAAATGTGAGAGAAGCAGGGGCCTTCTCAATAATGTAAACAAAAATAGACAAAGAAACAGACATTGAAGTAGTCCAAGATATAGGTGAGGAACATACCTGAGTTGATTTGTACTAATGAAACTTTAGAGTGGGGCCCTTATTGAATCCTTTCTTTGGTTGTGAAGGAGGCACAGGCCTCATGTCAATTGTAGCAGGTTGGAGGACCCTTAGAAAGTTTTGATGATGAAGTGGCTATGAAATAGGAGGACCAAATAAAGCAACACTAGAGGCCACATGCATGTGCAACATATCCAAGGGTTGAGAAAACAGAGGTACCTTATACAACGAGGTGATGAGAGGTGGCTCTAGGATGGAAAAATGAAGAATTGAACCCTCTTGGGGTGAGGTTCATCAAGAGTCTCAAAAGCAACCGATAACGACACAAAAGATGATTAAGAAGATGGAAATTCTGAAGGAACAAGAACATATGTAACAAGAACAAATTCCAAAGGCACATAATCAGCTTTCAAGGTAGCATCATGTTCCCAAGCCAATACCTACCGATCCCACTTACGTTCACGTGCATGCTCCTTGCGGTGAAGATGGGGACTAGATGTTGACACCAAAGAAGGTTCAAGAGTATAATGCTCCATAGGAGAGGCCTCTAAGACCGTGTCTAGTGCAGAAGAAGGCCCCACTAATGAAGTAGGAGGTGCCCCTGAGATTTGCACTACATTCATGACCATGAACGACCTTCTTCACTTTGCCCAAGGAGAAATTGGAGGAACATGAGGTTCCCTCAAAGATTGTGATGTAGAGGACAATGGTGAAGAATGAGCACGAGGGCATAAATTCCCTCATATCGAACAAGATGGTGGATATCTACCATGGTTGAGAGCTCAAAAGGAGGGCAGACCACAAACTTTGACAGTGTGGGTGCCTTTCCCTTATCTGCACTAGGTGCATTTGCAAGAACAAAAGACACCACTAAAGGATATGTAGTCCTAGGAAGGCAAGGAGATCTATTTGGAGGAACAGGTTTAACCTCATCCCTTGATGCACATCATTAGATGCATGTGAAATTGATTTCAAAAAATAATTTTAATATTTATTAATAATTTAATAGTTAATTTTAGATAAACAAAGGTTGAGACACTTTATTAATAACAATATTAAACATATAAGTAAAAAATAAAGCTCATCTTATTGATTCCTTAGCCCCCTATTTGTATCCTACATAATTATATTTTGATTCCTAACCAAAAAAAACTTACAAAGATATGAAAGAAAATCATAGTAAAAAAATAAACAAACCAACATATTTTCCTTCTTACGAAGTATGAAAGAAAATCATAGTAAAAAAATAATCAAACCAACATGTTGGTTCTCTAGCCATTGATTAGTGTCTTATTAATTATTAGTTATAGAGCCTTTTAGAATTCCTAAACTCTTTTTGACAAAACATAGATTCAAACCTTTTAAATAGCTATAGGCAAGATGATATCTCTTTTTGAAACTAAAAAACCTCACTTAATCACCCTAGCTTCATATTAACTTCATAAGTTTCAAATTTACAAGAAGACTAATCAAATACTCTTTGAAGTTCAAAGGACCTTATGTTAACCTCCATATTCATGCCAAAAGGAGAATTTGGAAGATGGTTATGGATATTCACCAAAGTATAAGAGATAAAGAAATAAATACATATGTTGTTATAATAGCCCTAGTAAACATGCATGAAGGATATTAAAATAGAGATAAGCCAAACAACCTCATCTTATAAATATTGCAAGACATGGACTGTATAATTTTTTGGACACAATTTGGTTGACAAATGTAGAGCCAAAGTCTGAGATAATTTCTATTATCTTTTTTGGTGATACCAAAATCGGACCTTAGACAATGCACACGAACTATATGACTGAATGCCTTAATAAATGTGGTCTCATGGAATGCAAACGATAAACTTAGAAATAGATTTAGAAACCTTAAAATGAGGGGTGAACCAAATACGTTAATACAACTTTAGAAACTTTCATGTAAGATCCAAAGGTAGGCTTAAATTCATTATATTTAACTTTAGAACCTTGTTGGAAAGGTTGGAGGGCTTAGAACTTTGTATGCAAGAAATCCAATAAATAGATTACTGTTTTCATTGATCATACTCAGAAATTTACCGTTTTTCTACCTTTTCTCAGACCTTTACGAATTGTACGGTCATTTGACACCATGAAATCAACTTATGATGTTAGTATTGTGAATTACCTTTCTTTTTTCTTGGTTTGAAATAATTTCATTTAAGTTTTGAGTTTTTTTTATGACAATTTGATTACAAACTGCCTGTACATGGGCAGCAACAGGCCTTGAAAGATTAAATTTTTGTTTTGGCCATTCCACCCACTGTATGGCCCTGTAACTCGGTGGAATGGCACTTAATATTGTATATTTTGTGTTTCAATGACTTTCAGGGGTTTATGAGTTCTTTTTATGGCTCCGTGGTGATACCCTAGGTGACTCTGACACTTTTTCAAGACAAAATGAGAGGTTTGAGGGTAAGGTGTGAAGAAACGTGAATGTGGTAGACCATGTAAGGGTTTAAGAAGCATGAGAAAACCTTTACTGAGGTGTTTTAAGTGTTGGAAGATTTTGGGAAAGTGTGGAAGTGGGATTTCTAATAAGCCCTTTCGATACAAGCCTTATGTAAGCATACAAAGAGGGTTTGTTGGTCGAGGGAATTCTTGGCCTTGTAACCTATAAAAAATAGTGGAATCTATCAATTTGAAACCTTCCTAGTAGTTTGGAGTTGAGTTTGGGAATTAGGAAGACAACCTGTTGGTACTTACTTTAAAATATGATTAATTGGGGCTCTAGTGCAGCGATAGAAGCCTAATTTTGGAGAACATATTCCAAAACACTCTATAATGAGTTTATCATATGGTGTCTTACTCCTTAAAGGGTGTCTGAATCTCTATTTGGTTTGTGAAGTCATTTGTAAAGTTTGTGAGTTATGGCTTAAAAACTCTATCTGATCATATGCTTTGGGAAATTCAATTTGTTTATACCAACAACACTCAGTCCATTCCTTCCCACACCACAATGACATTACCTAGGATGAATCTAGATTTAACGAAACTAGTTTGTTTAAGGTGGACAGTCTATGGAAGAAGATGACAAATATTTAGGGTCGGGGACTTAGTAATAATCTTATAGGAGACATTGAGAAAGGTAATAGGTTGCTAGTTGTAAATTTCCTTCCTTAGGTATGAAATTTATTTTCCCTTTGTTAATTAACTAACCAAGAGGTTAAGAATGATCATTTTTATTTGAAATATGATGATATTGATAAAAAATTAATAATACTTATAATAAAAGTTGTCTAAGATGAAATTGAATGTTGTGGGCCAAATAGTATAGCTACCCAAACAATAAATATTGTGCAAAGTTAAGAATCCAATTTGCATTTTTTTTTGGCAAAAAATATGCTAGTGGTATTAGACCTAGTGATCTTGCTAACCTTTTTAGAGTGTAACTAGATATAACTTGAGAGGGATCATGAAACAATACCAATATATATAGAGTTTAGAGATTCAATAATCTTCTGCAAAATCTATTGGAGAGGATAATAGTATGTAAAAAAGAGAGAGGATAATGAAAATAAATGACAACATAGATGGTTATGGTGAATATAAGTTTGACATAGTGATTGATATAATGGCACCATTTCTTCAAAATATGGATGATTATATGATTATGCCAAAACAATAAATATGTGAAGAGATTGATTCCTAGGGTAATAATCTAGATGTCACTTAGAGAAGCACCATACACTTAATTTGTTCATAGGACTAATTTGGCCTATCTTTTGAATAAAGAGACGAATTATCAACATCCTAAAGCCCAAAGAACAATATTGTAGGATATTAGGACCTATTAAAGGTAATATAAAGCACTTCCATAGGGGATCTAAAGTGAAATATAACTCACCAATTATAATAACATGTAGAATTATGAGAGCGGCTATGGTATAAAACATGGAAAGAAAAGATGTCAAAATTCTATAATTTTTTTCAAGAGTCAAGATTAGAAAAGGAAAATATTCCCTTCTAAATGTCAAATAGATCATTAAGTTTTTACCATATATAGATTTCATTCATGATATGACTTTTTTCTCTATTCTTATCTTAGTGGAGATATCAAAATGTTTTGTCTTTGTATCCCTTGTCTAACCATATTTTTATTTCATTTTCCTCCAATATATATTTTAACTTAAAAAATATTGTTTTTTAAAATGCATATGTTCAATTTGAAAGGGAATTAATTCGGGTCTCTATGTTCAAATTTCGTTATAAAAATCATGTATTGATCCACTATAGAAGATTATATTATAGATCTACAACTCAAAGTCCTTGAAAACTAGTGTAGAGTTAATGAAGAATATGTGCCAATCGATCTTCCTATTTTCAATTAATTTATATAAGGTGATTATAGGTGATTCATTTAGATGTAGAATATCTAGCAATTGTGTGAATTATAATATGTTAGAGTAGAGCTCTTGAGCCAAGATCAATGACTACTACAACATCCATAAGTAGATAGAAATATTGATCACCTAGAAAGATGATTGTATTGAGATTGTTTACAAATGTACAAGCCCTTACTTATACAGGAAAGAGGCAATAAAATGAAGGATATAGAAAGTCACATGTATCTCAATGAAATGAGAGAGTAGTTAGGGCAGGTAAAATACAACCACTTGACAACTAAACTACTTAGGAAATATATAATGAAAACTAATATCTACCTAAGTGGAACTTAAGTAGGAGTAAATGATATTTACTCCAATGCCCACCTTAAGTGAAATATAGGGAGAGAAATGGAATATGCAATATGATGATAGGTCTTGGAAACTTGGAAATGTGTTAGGTACCCATGTACAACTAATCGTGCAACTAATCTCTTACAAATGGAGAAATGGAGAAGACCTCATAGGACAAAACTCCCCTCCAAAAAATATACAATAAAAATAAAGATAAGCAATAGGATGAGTGATGAATTAAGGTCTCAACACCAATACCCCCCAAGAAATACATCCACCATGAAGATACAAATTATGTCCCGACAGAGAGGAAAAGTAAGAGTATGCAACCCATTGATAATGAATAATCTCCTACAATAATGGTAAGTATTTGAAGACAAAATAAGATCCAATTCTTACAAACTTGTCTGCCCTTAGTAAGAAAAAAAACCATGCATAGATGTAGGTAAGCTTCCCATGTAGGATAATATGGAAGCATGAAGAATGATGATGTCTCTGAAAGCTGCTCACAGGTCTCCTTGTCCATGAATGGTGATGATGCCACAGTCAAATGAGGCACATGTCTATTCAAAAAGGAAGGTGACAATCTGGAACAATGCAGAAATTGATATGGAGAAAGATCCAAAGATGAGGATGATGTGACATAAAAAATGCAATAACTTTCATCAAAGAGGAAAGAAACCCCTCAAGAGTGTCCTCTAAAATTGAAATGTGAGACTCCATAAATAATGAAACAATGTTTGGAAAGTAGGAATCCCAATTAGGAAGACAAATAGATACCTCATGTAGTGAATCATTGATAATGTGACCTCTAGCCAAGTTTGAAAGACAATGATGGTCCTAATAATCAAGAATAATGGAAGTCTCATGTGAAGGCTCATCAATTACCTCTACTGAAGAATCAAGAACCTTTGAAGCAAGTGCAACTAAAGTGTCAGAAACCTCTAAAGGATCACAAACATGGGTTATATCCTCTAAAGTATGAAGAGGCATATTATCATTGGAAATAGGATCATTTGAGAATGGCTGAGAATCAAGATCACCATATAACTCCCATATGTGAGTCCAAAAAGTATGTGGGAATTTAGAAGGAACAAATGAGTCCAAAATGTTTTAATCTAAATTCATAAAATTAAATCTAAAGACTTGAGCTCTATTGTATTTCCAAACAAGATTTTAATGAGGTGTGCCAAGAAGAGGAACATATTTATACAAATACTGTAATAACTAAAGTGCATTAAGTTGAGTGATTATTAAATCATTCCATTGTCTATAATTCCCCTTCTCCATGACTAGAGAAAAACATATTTTCATAATTAATATAGAGATATAACCATCAAAAGAATAATAAAACTTCAAAAATTATATAAAATATCTAATCATGTAAAAACCTAATTTGTTGATGATGATGGTGATGGGGTCTACAAATAAAACGATGAGATGGTGTTAAGATGGTGGTTACACGTGTCACCTGTCAATTCATGAGATCCAAAGAAAATCATGAACAAAAGGAAATATAAGGAAAAGAGAAAATAAACATGACTCCCTCCAAGTGCCTCAGATCACCACATCACATGTTACCAACCACAATCAATATAAGCACTAGCTTTACAAATGTTTCATCCCTCTAGAGCCGTTGATGGATATAGGCTAATGAAAAAATCAAAGGGGCCAATCACTGCCTGAATACACCACCAGTGATAATAAAGATGTCCCAATGACAAAGCATGATCCATAAGAAATAACCTACCAGCTACGAGCCACCCATAGCAATGCCACCAACTTGCAAATAGTTAATGACAAAATGATCCAAAAAAAAAACTATCTATTCCGTCGATCAAATACAAATGTCGTGACCACATAAATTGGCCAATCACATATAAATCAAGAAACAAGGCACAGGCTGATAAAAAATGACTAGTGTGGTTCAAACTGTGAGCCAATGAATAAAAGCACCTATTAGATCACCTTGCGCTGATCAAACAATGCTCCCGAAACGCTATGCGCCAAATGAGTGAGCCAGAACTCTAACCAAATAATTCTCCATAACATAACAAGAAACTCTACCAAGGGAGCCTCCACAAATGCAAATAGAAAAATAAGTGCAAGCGATAAAAGGTGATGTTTCGAAACAATGAAACAACACCTAAATAAAGACACTAATCCGCAGCGATAGAGGACCCCAAGAAAAGTCTATATCAACGTGATGTTAGGTTAAAATGCCTCGGCCAAAATATGACTATTCACTGATTATGGTAACCAATAGCATTGCATGTGTAGCCGCAACACAAACCCTAATTACAAATAAGAGAAAGGTCCTCCACCACTAATGAAAGCCACCACAAATTGAAAAAACATAGATTCGCCAGGTCAAATCTACATATGAAATGAAGTCGCAAATGATAATAACAAAGAACTTTCTCTGCAGAAATGATTACATAGCTACATGAAGCTGGGATCTCAATAGTTGATGAAGGGTCTCAATGGGAAGAGTTGTAGATTGAATACGTTTAATACCATGTTAGAGTAGAGCTCTCAAGTCAAGATCAATGATTACTCCAACATTCACAAACATAAAGAAATATTGATGATCAAGAAAATGATTGTATTTAGATGGTTTAAAAATGTATAAAGCCTTTGCTCATATAGTCAAGAGGCAAGAATATGAGGAAAATGAAGGGTATAGAAAGAGACACGTGTCTCGATGAAATGAAATGAGAGAAGGTAGGATAGACAAAATCAAACCATCAGTGATTTAAGAAATATACAATGACAATTAATATTTACTTAAGTGGAATTTAAGCAAGAGTAAATAATATTTATTCTAATAGAAAAAAGGTTTGTGTATTTACAAAGGGTTAGCTACATTGAGACAAATGTTATAATTATTATATACTAGTCTTAATTTAGTTTTAAGAAATATTTCTAAATTTTAATTTTGGAGATATTTTTGGGTCTCCATAGCACAACTATTTTCTAAATATTGGGAAACTTAATCTTTTATTTATTGATTCTATCTTTAATCCATCTTTCATAATCACATCTAGGAAAGTAAAATCTAACTTGTGTTACCATTGCACTGTTTGGCTCATGGTTAATGTTGTCCTTTGGTTGTACAATTGGGTATTAAAGTTCAATGCTTAATTTTAAAGAGTATTAAATATCTTGGTGTCTGTTATCTTATCATTTCAAGAATGTTTGAAATTTTAAGTAGCCTAGTCATATATTTTCATTAAATTCTAACATTTGATGTTGTATCAAAGGTATTTATATCATTTTATTTGATTTAGTCCCTAGGTTCTCATTAGATATTCATAGTGGTATGTTACCATCAAAATTATTTTGGTCATCTTGATTCATCAAAGTATTTGCATATTGATAATCATTAATATTTATTCAAATTATCATTTTGCAATTCATCTTAAAATATGAAGTCTCTTAGTTTCTCATCTTTCTTACAAAAATATATTGAATGTGGGGTGTGGTTAGGAATTTGAAACCTTGATTCAATCAAAATTCAACTTCAGAACACCAATTTTTCAATAGAATGAGTATTGTATCATTATTTTTAATTGAATAATTAATATTTGATGTGTTCTTAAATATTTTATTATCCTTGAATGATTGTGACTTCATTAAAATATAAAGTCAAAATCATTAGATTTACAAAATTTTAACTCTTGTTTGAATTTTATAGTCTTATAATCATATTTTACCTTTAATAGGGAAAGGCACCCCAACTTTTACAATTTATCACACAATAGATCAAAAACACTAACGAGACTTGAAAAACAAGCCAAAAAGCTAGTATAACAATGAGACATAATAATTACATATAAAGAAAGTATAACAAAACATAGTTAAAAAACAACTTAAGGAACAATAATCAACACAACTATTAACCAATAAAAAATAGCCAATTTAAAGAGCATACTAGACTCCATTAGAGAAAGTCCTATTCTTTGACCATCTTTTCCAATGTTTCCTCTTAATAAATAGCCAATTTAAAGAGCATACTAGACTCCATTAGAGAAAGTCCTATTCTTTGACCATCTTTTCCAATGTTTCCTCTGATCCCGTAGTCGAGGTTGTCTCTTTAATTTTCTTCTGGTAAACTGATTTGTCTTTCCTTTCCTACTTTTTAGCTCGTCTCCCACCATCATCACAACTCCCACCACCATCTTTTGCATTAGTGCATTGGCTAGTTTTACAAGTTATCCTATGACCTTATCAAGGGAGGCAATTCTATTCCTATCATTAGTAAAACTTATGCACTTTAGAGAATTTTTGATATTGTCTATACTATCACAGAAATCTTCTATATCAATAAACAAAATCGTCTAGTTCTACTGTTTGTTTGTCATCCATTTTTATTCTATATCAATAAATGAATTCCTCAAAACCATCCACACAACGGTAGTCATAGTAAGAGCACTAAAAAATATTAATAAATGAAATATATCAAATACTGCAATAGACAGGCTGAATGTAGTTTTGGTCGAAGATAAGCTTGTTTCTCACACATCCAATCCTTTTTTTTTCTGTCAAATCATGTATACAACTATATCTATACAAAATCCCTCATGTAGATTTTGTAATCAAATCTACACCCATAGCTATAGAATCCTTCATTCACAGATTAAAATCGAAACGTGTAGGAAAAATATTAAAATAGATTTAGAACTCCTTGGAAAAAGGAAGTCTCCCAACTTCTCCTAGTGTAGACATTTTGTATGCAGCAGTTGAAGAAGAAGATTAATGAAGAAGAAGTCGTAAACAGACCAAGCAATAAACATTTTACAAATAATAAAATGCTTATCTAAAAAAATCATGTATTATCAATTGCATATATCTAAATTATTATTGTTTGAGGTAGTTTAGACGTAATTAATAACTTAACTTTACATGTCTTATCTTAATATTAATAATGTGTTGTATGTGATGGTGAATGTAAATAATAAAAAGATTATCTTAAAATATCATGTATTATCAATTGTATATATCTCAATTATCATTGTTCAAGTAGTTTAGATGTACCCAATAACTCAACTCTACATGTCTTATCTTCACTTTAATAATGTGATGTGTATGATAAGATTAAATATTCAAATCATGCAATAAAGAAACAATTTAAACATAAAATAACATAAACTAATAAATCAGTAAACCTCTTAAATCTTTATTGCCTTTTCAAAAGAAAGCACAAGAAGCACAAATGTTTAGATTATGATTCAAAATATTCAGATGTGATTACCATGATATCTATGATTCTTTGTCATTTTTTAGGCAATATGGTGAAGAAGAGGTGAATTGATAGATGTTCGAAGATAAAAAGATGAAGATAAGAAGAATTAGAAATATCAACTTTCGTTTAAAAGGATAATGCAAAAATTGTAGTGTTTTTTTAGTGAAAGTATATGTGCACACTTTACATTCCATTTCAAAATTGACTTAGCTAGATATGATGTTTTTCAAAAATTCAATCAAAATAAAATAAAAATATATTTTTTTAATTTTTAAAACATTTAAAGATTTGACAATAGAATTTTAATTAAGAAATTTCAAAAATTATTTAACTAGTATATAAGGGATGAAATAATAATAATAAAAAAATTATATAAAAGAGAGTAAAAATTAATAATATTTAATTTATGTGAAAGGGTGGGGGAATCTTAATTATTTGAAATAATTCAATAATTAAAAATATTTAATTATTAAAGATAGAAGAAAAATTAGCTTAATTATAATTAAAAATTGACATTATTTAAAGAATGCATGGTTTCATTGTTCTCATTGGGCACCAAAATTAATTTAAAAATGTTTATCTGTAACATCTCTTTTTGAAATATTCTATTATACTAATGATAAGTTTCCTATCATTGAACATTTCATCTATAACAATATTTCATTCATTTTTTCTTTTTCTTTATTTTAATCTTTTTTTTGTTTTGACATTTTCTCCTTTTATAATCTCATGCCTCTAATAACCACATCTAAATATTCTATTTTAAAATTTAAATTTATTTATTTATCATTTTAAAATATAATATTTTTTATGATTAACTATATTATTATTATTAAAAAATAAAAGACTCTTCAATACAATACAAAAATAAAAAATTTAAAATAAATATATACTTGAAAAAAAATTTATTTCATATTTATATTTAATAAACTATATAGTCATGTGTTGGGGGCCTAGCTCAATTGGTGAGAGCTTCCAATGGTGAAGAATGAGGTCATGAGGTCTAGTTTACCCCTAGCCCATGTGTCCCACTAGCGTCACTAGTTTATACATATAGGGATCCCTCTTCATGTTATTTCATGTTGGGGTCTCTTTGGTCTTTTTACAATTCCTTAACTTTATGTAACTAAAGTTATTATTATGTTGTACAAGAGTGTGTTCTTTTGTTTTTTATTAAGGGTAAATAGGTTTTGAGGGGACTAAAAACCCCATAACTGGGTTTTGAGGGGACCCAAAACCCCATAGGTTTTGAAGGACCCAAAACCCTCAGATTTTACCAGGATGTAGAACCCACATAACAATCCTGCTAAAAGAAAAGAACATCAATGAACCAACAACCAAACTACAAACTGGACACAAAGCATCCCTAACACATAAACAAGGGTTTTACAAGGCTCCCTTAACCTATAGACTAATGGGGTTTTGAAAGGCTCTCATAACCTTCATCAAGGGTTTTAAACTGGCTCCCAAAACCAGCAAATAAGGGTTTTCCTAGGCTCCCATAACCTATAACAAAGTCATCTACTTACCAACAACACAACTAAACATTAACCAAAAACCATCACTCGCCAGATTGGGCCCTTTAAAATTGCTAGCATCCAGCATGCCAGTGGAACGAACAACACTCCCACAACCAAAATACAAGAGAAGAACCTAAAAGCACACATGGGGGTTTTGAGAGGCTTACCTAACCTTCATGACATACACAAGGAGGGTTTTTGAAGGCTCCCTCAAACCCCCCCCAAAATTGGAAAGCATGGTTATAAAAACCCATCCCTGACCATGAAGATCCAGAAGAAAGTAATGGCAGGTGGGCTCAACCAACAACTTGAGTAGCATCCTCACCCAAAAGACCTTCTCCCACCATCTCCCCACCTCAATAGGGAAGAGGTCCACCTCAATAGGAATAGAAAGAAGGTAGAACATTAGCCTCAGAGACTCTCTCGTAGCAAGAAGAAACCCAACCGCTCCCAACTACCAAATATCCGCCTCCATTGGAGAAAGGGCCAGTTTAGATAGGATGGGAAGAGAGCAGCCCAAAAGCCCACACATTATAGTCATGGACCAACAAAGAAAAATCTCCTCCACCTCTGAAGGAGGACTTTCTAGAATAGGGAAAAATTTGATCAACCAAGTCTCTAGAGAATCTTCGAGAGTAAGCATAGGAATAAAATCCCTTAGAAACACAAAGACTCCCTCACGAGAAACGACAGAGAGCCCAAAAAAACCATTCACATCCAAATATATCCTCTACATCTTCAATAGAGAGAAAAATCTTATCGAGGTAGAACCAAGAGAACATGGGGATTGAGCAGAGGACACCCTAACCCAAGATAAAATATGAGCAGACCATAGGGTTTGCTCACCCCTGAAACAACAAAACCCCTCCAAAACTGCTATACTCTACCATGACCACACAGATACCTAGTTCTTGAGACCCATAGAAACAACAAGGGACAGGGGATCCCCCCACACCGGCCTGAGAAAGAAAAAGCCACGCAAAACAGTCTACAACCCTTCGTGAGGCACCAAGGACAAACCCGCACCACCAAAAAGATAGGACCAAGCAAAGAGGGGAGGCAAAAATACTCTGCCTATCCCTGAGAGGAACCCATAACCTGGCATGACACAGGCCATCAAAGCCAAAATAGCACCACGCGAGATTATGGACACCCAACAAGGCTCATCACCTGTGAGCAAAGAACTGCAAACAACTGAAAGAACAGTGACCTCTCTGCTCAAATAAACAAACAAGGGTGAGGATATCACATCGCCCTCCTCTCCACATTCAATCCACACACTCTGCGGACCACATAATAGTGGATAGAAACCAGAGCAACGAAGTTGGGCCACAGAGAAGAGCCCCCCCCTTCGCCATCTACCTCGTCATCCTCGTCTCCATCATCTAAATCATCAAGCGCCAAAACCCTAGCTCGCCCCTCTCCTCTTTTTTTGTCCTCCTCTTACTCTTATTATTTCTTACCTTTGGTCTCTATTAGACCATGTATCAATTTAATAATATATGAGAGTGACATTGATTCTCCTAACAACATATTTATTTGTCTTGGCTCAAGTCTTGTACATAAGACATGATAAATCTATCCTACTAACACCTTTGAAATTAATGCTTCTAAACCAAAGTGATAAATGAGAGATCTAAATATCATTTAAAAAATACTAGCACTTGCACCAAAAGGGATGGGTGCAAGGGTTGCGCCAATAGTAAGATATAGATAGATGAAGAAGTTGTTGATTATTAAAAAATAAATAGAACTAGTTATTTTGTTTTCAACTTTCTTTTTTCTCTAATTCAACCATAAATAATCATCCTAACCCTAGTTCTAATTGTGTACCCCAATTCTAACTTGAACCCTAATTGTAAATATAATATTAATTCTAACACTAATCCTAATTCTAACCCTAACTCCAAAGTTTATCATAACTCTAACTATAAACCTATCTCTAATTCTAAATGTAATCCAAATTTTAATAAAGCCCTAGCTCTAACCATAAGTCTAATCTTAATTATAACCCTAAACCTAATTGTAATTGTAAAAGTCAATATAACTCCAATTTTATTCTAACTCTCATGGTTACCCTAATTTTAATTTCAATCACATTGCCCTTATTCTATCTTATTGTAATTGTTAATTATTATTTTTATTGTAAAATTATATTATTTAAAATTAATTTTATGTCAACTTATTTTTAACCTTGATTTTTGTAAATTCATACTACTTACATTATGCAAAATTAATCATAACCTTAAGATTAAATTTGGAAAATTATTTATTATTATTTTTTTAATATGTAAATTGTGGCATTAAGACCCACTCATAGATTTACAACAATTTTATGATTCAACATAATTTATTTTTATTAATATTTTAATTTAATTATTTCTTATTAATCATAATAGAATAATACTTTTCTATTATTATATTATTAGATTGAAATTTACATAATAATATTATTAATGTTAGTATTATATTATTAGTAATATAGTATATGCCTATATTATATCATTAATATAGTATTTTTTTCTTCCTACAAATTTAATATTATTTATTGTACTCTATATCTTTATTGAAGTCTATATTTTATATTTTAGATTTAGTAATGGGATTTATTGTCTTAAATTTTTTTGTCATTTTTTTAATTTATCATTAATTATAAATAATATTTAAAATTATTATTGTAATTTGTATTCCACATTAAATATTGGATTTTATATTTTACAAACAAGAGATAAGATGAAGGATTGTATCTATCTCTGAAATGAATATTAGTAACAATTACTACAAAAATACACAATTACTACAAAAATACATGTATTAGGTCCTCCTAATCAAGATTAATGTCAAGCATAATAAACCAAATAAGTATATCAACCATAATGAACTAGATAAATATACCATGCATAATAATATAGATAAGTATACCAAGAAAATAAGTAAGTTCAACGAATAGGGATCCTTAACAGATTTGCAGATTTTTGCTAAGACACACTACATTCATCTAAGACTTTTCTTTTGTATTGTAGAAAATTTACCTTTGTACCATCTAAATGTGTAATATACATAAGCTAGTATCGGTTGTAGCACAACATGAAAGACATGAAATAAATTAATGTATAATAATATAATATTTTTTAATAATTTAATATTAATATTATATTATAATTATGATTTAATAAGGTTAAAGGTTATCTTTAGAAATAAGATAGACCGAAACCTTAATTCTAACATAACCTAATGTTAGCTATAACTCTAATTAAATCCTAACTACATTTAAAATCTAATTAAAACCCTAATTATATCCTTACACATTTTTAATACTAATATTAGGTCTAATTCTAGTACTAACCTTAACCCTATTAATGACACTAACTCTAATGAAATGTTAATTAACCTTTAATCCTAACCGTATTTGAATTGTAACTCTAATTTTAGCCTAAATATATCTTAATTAAAGACTAACTAAAATTATAAAATTAAGTAAATTGTAGTTCTAACCTTTTTTATAACTCTAATTAAATTATAACCTTAAATACTTTTACTAATTAAAAGTTAATATTAAATTTAATTGAATATTAACCTTAATTGGAAACCCCTTATCCAAATTGGCACTTCAAAAGAATCTTTTCCCCTCGTTACAAACATCCTTTTTATCTATCTTTTTATGTTGTGCCACTATCTAGTCTATTTATGAAATTTGCAATTAAAGGTAAGCCACATGTCCTTCATTTTCAATGAAGTGAAACAAATTAAAAGAAATTATGTAAGGGGAGGAAACTAAAATAAAATAAAATATTATAGAACTTTAATGGCTGTAAAGGCAAGAGCACGACCTTTTTTACCTTCAATTCCTTATCTTATCTTTGGTCACTCTGCAAGGCATATCCAACTTTGTTAAAGTTCAGGAGATTTTCATAAAGTCCTTACTCTTTGGTTTGATACCAAGTGTCATGATATTTATTTGGTTTTATATTCCACTAATATCCTTAACAATGGTGAGTTTATTATTCTTCATGGATGACAACCCAATAAAATAAATGAATTTCAGCTTACAACAGTTATAAAGAGAAATAAATTTCAAAAATCTCAGAACAACTACAATGAAATAGTTACACGCATAGGAAACTTAAAATGATCAACAATAAATACAACTCTTGAACTTAAAGAGCATTAAAACAAAATTAAATAAAAAAATTCTGAGCCCTAATTTTTTTTGTAATTTTGAAACTCTATAGAAAGCTAAATGATACGAAACTTTATAGCCCTAATTCTGCTATGATAAGGATCACGACCACCAACCCCGGGCCCTTGTCAATATCGTGGAGAGGGATGCCTCTCCAGGTGTATGGAAAGCCTTGGGAGTCAACAATTATGATGATGTTGGTGAGATGAGCATCACTTGGTCTGAAATTTAACAACCTCTTTCGTGCCCTCCAGGTGTTACGATTTCCAAATGTTGGCAAATGGTACGATTATTGGGTCTCGGCTGATAGGACATATTACATACAAAACCAATACAATGAACGACTGAAAATCGAGTTTCAGACTCTTAGAACTTTCTTCATGAACTCATTAATCTATTTTCGATAAATCATTATGTCTATATATAAAATTCCCTTTATAATATAAAGTGTCTACCAATGAGAGGGACTCCTAAAAATAATATATGATGGACAACATTTCTTTTCTTTAGATATCAAACTAATACTGCCTTGAGTCATGTTTTTTTTTTTTTTTTTTTAAATTAAACTACTGGATAGGGCCAGTTCCCATTCATTTAAAATAAAAAAATATATACATCATGATTAATGAGTTCCAGCAAGATACAAAGTGTCTACCGACTGTAAAGATAGTTCTGGTTTATGCTCATAATAAGCAACCAACTGTTAAAAATGCATACATCGGACTATAAACATTAGAGAAATTACAAGACACTACAAAAATGGCCTAGATTTAACATAAGCCCCAAGCTGCTAGGATGCTACGAATTAAAAGACTACCTATTGATTTAAAAACATAATACATCGCCTACACGCATCAATTATTCCTGTTGAGGTTACATACTCTACCAAACTATGGTAAGCAGAAAAAAAAGTATCTAAATAACAAGTGAAGGAGATCAATGGCCCACTTTCTAACCTTCTATATCACTATCCATCCTTCCATCGTCCGTGAGAATTTCTCTCTCCATGTTGATTCCTCGAGTCTGCTCCTCCAGGCCTTTAATCTGGATAAAAGTTGAAATCCAATCCAGGGCTGTGTTCACAACTATATTTGTCTAATTCAAGAGGAAATTCAAACTTTGGATTGTTGTCTCCTTATAATCCCGATATTCCATTTCATCATCCAAAAGGATTATGAGCAGCTTGAGGACTTCCTCACTCTGTTGGTCAAAATCTTTAGCCATAGTTTCTTAAAACATCATCTAAGCCACCCAAAACACGAGCTTTAAAGATTACTTTGCATAGGTTTCTAGCCATTTCTTTTCTTGACTCCCTATCTAATGCTAAAGCCAAGAACATAGATGAAATATCTGTATTAACCCGATACCTATGATCTACCATTATGAAATCCTCACCCAGTAGAGATTTGACCATGTATATAACTAAGGGATGCATGTATCTGAGAATAGTATTTAACGTCTTGTCCATAATTTCTCCTAGAAAGACCATCTGCCTCTTATTTTCGAGCAAACGGATCTCAGTCTCCATTGGACAGATAATTTTGGACTATTGGATAAGCAACAATATTTGTTTGTAGCGGGATTCTTCTAGAAACTTTACCAGTCCTTTTCTACAATTTAATCCCCTTGTAATCCGCCTTACAAAAAGCATGTCGAATTCAGAATGCATATATGTCCTTCCTTCATAAAATTTGGGATTTAATGACCTTGCCCTCATTATTTTTGGTTGATAGCACTTCGAGTAGGTCAGCTTAATTGTTCACGATTCTATGTGGCAATTTTCCTATCATATCACCTCCAAAAATATCTCCATTTCCAACCAGTGTCAAATTGTCTATGCAATTTTCATTCTACTATGGCATTATGATCAGGTAATTCGATAAAGATAAATTTGGAATGACAAAATTTGGACACAAATATAATTATTTAATCATCTAACACTCATAGATAATTCAATATTACACCTCCTTAATCAAACATCACCTCAACGAGTACTCCTTCTTGCACCAACCTCATAGTCCAATCAAACATTAATTATAAGTTTTAAATTTAAAATTTTCTTCAGCTCTAGTTTGAACGGGAAAAAAAGTGATGAGGACTTAAATAATATGTACGTGTTCCCTTTTAAGGAGCATCAATTAATGGGAATTAAACATTTCTAACTGCATTTTTTGCCACCATGTCTGCTTCACCTATATATATAAGAAATTCTGAAATCTACCAATTTCATGATTAAATATCGAATAGGAATCAACCATTTGGCCATCAACCAATTTCGTGAGCTATTTTTCTGAATTGTGTTGACTACAATATGGGAAACACCTTCTAAGTGATTTCTCTTAGCTCCAATTCTGAAACCAAGTTTTAATCCTAGCAATGCAACTCTCATTTCTGCCAAATTATTGGTTGGCAATCCTAAAGCCTCTGAATCCTGGGCAATTATATTCACTACTTCATCCCTAGCAATGCATGCCATACCTCTTTCACCTAGGTTACCTCTTGTTGCTCCATCAAAATTGATTTTAAGTCAGGCCGCCTTTGGGGGGTTCCATTTAGTATTCTCTCTGCTATCTTTTGAGTCCTTGATTCTTCCTCCTTCATAGCCTTTAGGTATAGATAAGTCCTTAAATTTTTTGATCATTCCATCATCCCATGGACTGAAAAATATTTCCCTTATCTATTTTATCTCTGGCTACTATATTCACCAATTCCAACACTTGGTCCTCCATTTTCTGATAAAGGATTTCCACAAGCATTTCTTTATCTTGAAATATCCTCCTATTCCTTTCCTTCCAAATTTCCCAAATTTGAACTAAAAGAGTAGCCTTCCATAGACTTTCAAAAAGGCCCTTCTTGCCCACTCTATTCCAAATTTTAAACTAGGTTAGTAGATGCTGGTGTTTGGGACCATAGAATTTTAACTTGTCCAGAAAAAAATTCCAATATTTCCTTGAATAGGAGTTGTAGACACCTAAAATTGTCATGTCTAATTAAATAAATATCTTTATTTATTTAATTATTTTTAGCCTAATTCTTATATGAATTGAATAAATCCTTATTTATTTAATTAATTCATTTATCCTCTTCTAGCCTTATTTCTCATTTAAATAAATACCTTTATTTATTTAAATTATCCCTTTTCCTAAATTAAATAAATATCTTATTTATTTAATTGATCCCACTTCTTTTATTAATTAAATAAATCTTTATTTATTTAATTAATTCATTAACCTTTCCTACCTATGACACATGTCATTCATCTCTTAATTCATACACTACCTACCCTTTCATTATTTTCTTATTTTCTTTACCTACCCTCTAATCATAGCCGACCATTTATTTTTTACACCTCTCAATCTTATCTCTCCATTTTCATATAGTGTCTTCTATATAAGGATATGCTTCATTCATTATCAACCCCCTGGACATATACATTCTATTCAAGCATCCTAGCATTGGATTTTTCATATGCGATCCTACTTGCAACCACATTTTTGTTCTTTGTTGAGCTCTTGTGCCCACATAAAATCTAAGAGCAAATATATCAAGCAAGATCAATGGAGATCAGAAGAATGAAGATTCAAACCCTATTGGACATGTGATGGTATAATATTTGTGATTTCATTTGATTTGCATTGTCTTAGGTAATCTTCATATTTTATGGTAGATCTTTGTTATTGTTAGGCTAGGGTTTTGTGGTTGAATTTATTTAGTCTTTCAATATTATTATTGTTATCCATTTTCACCATATACATTTTGGCATGCTTGGTGGGACCCTTTTCCCTTTTGTATATAACATCTTTTGTGCAGATTTTGTGTTTTTGAAGTTGTAGATCTGACATTTCCGACAACATTTTGACATTTTCATGTTTGCGTACCTTCAGATCGCGTTTTTGATTTTCTGTCATGTTTGTCACATTTGGAATCGTGTCTGCGCCTTTGACATTATTATTATTTTTTTTGCAAATTCCAGGAAACACGTCTATGTTTCCTATTCATGTCTGTGAGGCCTCCAAACGTGTCTGTGTTCAGGAATCGTGTCTGTGTTCAGGAACCACATCTATGTCAGATCTAACCATGTTTGTGTATTTATCTAGCATTTGTGTTATTGATAACCACGTCTGTGTTCAGTTTTTTCATTTTGGTTTCTTTGATTCGATTTTTTGTCATTTGGATTTCAGATTTGGTTTATATTGAGCTAACATCTTCAGATCTAGCTAACAAAATTGGTGCAGCTTGTTTTGAAAGCAAAATCATTTTGTCGAAGGCCCCTATTTCACAAAGTCTTTTGGATCTAAAATTTACCTAACTTGTGTGCTTGTAGGAAGGGGTGATCATTTGAAACAATCCAAACTACTAACAAATCTTTGTTGCAGGACCTTGGCAAGGGTTTTTTGATCTTTATTGTGTGTTTTGTTTTCATAGACTAGTAAACACTTCAATTGGTGCACTAAAATTGAACCAATGTCTTTTGTGTCTTGAGCAATAGGCTCTTTTTGTTTAATCTTTAGAGGGCCTGTCTCTCTGTGTGGTCATTAGGACTACTAGTGAGGAGAGAATGACCCAAGTGGTAGCAAGGAAAACCCACCTCTTCTGAACCACTATAAACAAGGGTATTCATGGTGAAAACTATGGATAACGTGTGTTGATTAGTTCATACCGACACTATGTCTCCCCATAAACCCGTTTGATCAAATTTATTTGATCAGTTGTAGGGCGTAACCCCTACCAGCTGGGAGCCTTCTATATTTACAAAGCTGAAAGTGTCGCATGTATGGCCACACGAGCGGATGCCCTTACTAGCACCTTTTTGTTTTAGAAGCCAAAATCCTTCTAATTATTGGGGCAGGAGGTCAGACCACTAGAGCGGCCCACACACATACGGTTCTTAGTAGAGATACAAAGTTCGCCATGAGGAGTTTTCATGGGGACTGATGCTTGGCTTCCCCAAGAAGTGAGTGCCGAGGGTGGAGCCAGTGGGGTCAAGCATCTAAGTATCCACTCTGAATAGCATAGCCTCATGTGGGATCAACAACTATTGTCATGGCCAACCATAAGAATTGTACTTGTCTTATTTTGAACAATCAAACATTCAAGACCAAACATCAAAACATTGTGTCTTTTGTGTCTTCAAGTGTATGCAAAACAATTTTACATCAAACAACACACTTTTCTTTGAGTCATTTTGAGTCTAAACACTTACAAACATTATGTCCTCATCAACACTGTGTCCTCTTGTCACAAAAAACAATAAAAAAAATTCAGATTTGGTCACAACAAGTCACTTCACAAATTGGAAAAATTGCACTCAGTTTTCAGAAACGCGTCTGTGTCATCTAACTGTGTCTATGAAGGGCAGAAACGCGTCTATGTTCTCTTGAGCAACATTGCACTTACAACATCTTGGAAACGCGTCTGTGTCTAATAGAACCACGTCTGTGTCATTTAAGCGTGTCTATGAAGTATACAGGCATGTCTGTGTTCAGAATTGAAAAAAATTTACAATCCAGCAAACAAGAACAGTTAGTTTCAGACTTATTGAGATTCCTAGGTATCTCTCTGGGTTTTCATCTAGCATTCAACCTGTCTTTGGGTCTCACAAAGTCCATCATTGCTTTACATCTTACATTACATTCACATTTGTCTAAACTTGAGTCAAAAGCTCACTTGCTTGTCTTCATCATACATTGTCAACACACTACATACAACAGCATTTTGCTAAGTGGTCCCTCATCAAGGTCTATCACCTTTGGGTCTCATTTGGTCTTACTTAGAGTTAAGGTCAACTTACCTCATCAAGAGAAACTATCATCTCTTTGGAAGTCACACCTACTCCACTACATACATACTTGGTCTTACACTTTGGACATTGCAAGTACACCTCAGATTCATTTACATTCCATCCAACTCTTGGTCTTTCATATCTTTCCATTTTCATCTAGTCTCACACATCTTGGTCAATACCTAGTTCATGGTTGAAACCCATTCCCAAAAATCTAGGAGAGAAGCTAAAGAGGCTCAAGAGTTCACAAACATGAGTTCCTATGAGTATGAAAATGATGTCTTTTTCAATTCTGGTCATACTACATTACCTGACATGGATGCCTATAGAAACATTCTAAATGTTGAGAACATGGATACTACAAATAACAATGATACACATAGTGACAATATGGACAACTTTTCCATACATTCGGCAAAACTAGAAGACTCCATTATGGATCCCAGTTTCAATAGATTGGTTGAGGAAATAATGAGGAGAGATAGACAATACTTCTTACAAGTGATGGCACAAAGTGGAGCCAAGATCCCTCATGATTTTGACATGTTCCAAATAATGGAAAATCGACCTTTGTAACAACCTCACCTCAACATGGATAAAATGAGGCCTAATAGTGGAGGCAATAGAGGACCACATCTTGTGCCTGAATCACCATCATCTTTGTTTTAAAAACTAGAGGTCCCATACACACATGGTCAAGCATATGATACTCACCTTTGCAGACCATTATGGAAGTCTTATGTAGAAAAATATACTCAATCACATGCTAATGCTAAAGACCTACCACCAAAGCAATTGGATATTCAAAGGCATGCTCAAAATTTGGACACAAGGAAACCCCGCATCAAATTTTGGGGCAACACACTAGAACAAACTCATGACATTCCTGTAGAGGATGGTATACATGGACAAAATAGATATTTCATTCCTCATAATGACTACATACTAGATGGTCCTTATACGCAACATCACTATAGACCCCCTCCATATGAACATGTGTATGATCAATACCATCCATATATGCAACATGCTCCTCCTCCACCCGGTGGTTCAGGCATGGGGTATGGTCCAAGAAGTCGGTCTCCACCTAAGAACAATTTGGAACAGCAAATAAAGGACTTACAAAAGAAAATGGAGGACATAAATACACCGAAGCCAACTTACACAATGAGAGACATATGTCCCTATCCATTTGATAAAAGCATTCCAATGCCTCCATTTCCTACACACTTTGTGACTCCTAAGCTTGATAAGTACATAGGCAAAGGAGATCCTAGGGCACATATAAGGCAGTTTTTCATAGCCCACATTGAGGTAGCATCAGAAGAGACATATTTGATGATATTATTCCCACAAAGCTTAGGTGATCAAGCTATAGAATGGTTCTCCCAACTTCCACCTAGAATTAAGTCATGGGGTGACTTAGCAGAGGCATTTATTCAACATTTTTCATACAACATGGAGACAAACATATCAGTCACTACTTTGTGCAACACCAAGCAAAAGGATGGAGAATCTTTTTCATCATTTTTACAAAGATGGAGGAATCTAGCTAGCAGATGCTCCTATGAAATTCCACAAAAACAAATGGTAGAGATATTCACCCAAAATGTTAACAAAGACATTGGTTATGACTTGAGAAAATATTTCTTATCCACATTCAGGGACATCATTGAAAAAGGCTTAGCGACAAAAAAAGTCCTAATTGAACAAGGAGTCATTAAGATATTCAAGGAGAAAAAAGAGGACTATAAAGGAAAAGACAAGCCAAGATTTTGGAACAAAAACAAGAACACAGCCAATGATGGTGTGGTTGATGCCAATACAGTACGACCCAAAATTGTTTTTTCCGGATCAAGCTCTACAAACAATCAGGTGAATACTCAAACAACTTCCAAATCATGAAGGAAGTAAACTCCATTGGGAGAACCACTAGATTCAGTTTTCAAAAAACTACTTGCAAACAAAATAATCACAATTCCATATCTACCTCCATATGAGCCAAAGGTTAAACCAAATTGGTGGAATGATGATGACTATTGTGAATTTCATAAGAGCAAGGGCCATAAAATAGGAAACTGTCATCGACTGAAGAACATCATACAAGATCTTATTAATAGAGGTGACATTGAGATTGAAGGACACTCATCCAACCAAGAACATGAAATGTTTAAGGAACCATTCCCAAAAAATGACAAGGGAAAAGATAAAGCCACAGATGACCAAACCAACTATACAGAGCATCTTATAACTATGATTGAACTATCAATCACATTTCGATGGACAATTATGTCTCTACCATTATCATCAAGGACAAAACACCTCAGAGTTCTACCCAAAGACCCAAGGTTGTCCTAAAAGGCATTGGATCTTCTTCGGAACCTACCTTTGAATGTAATGTTACAACTCATCGAGTTAAATTCACTTTGCAAGTTGCTCCCACTAAAAACACTTTTTCCTCATCAACCAAGACTGAGTATGACCTTGTAGAACAGTTAGGGAAGACACCTGCGTTCATCTCCATCCTTGAGCTCTTACACATATCCCCTACACATAAAGCTATTCTTGACAAAATCTTGAGAGACACTTTGTCCCTACTGATCTGAACATGGACCAGTTTCAAGCCATGGTGGGATACCTTTCCATTCCACACTCCCTTACATTCATAGAAGCCGATGATGCCTCTGTGAGAAAACCACATAATGCACTGTTACACATTGAAGCCTTCATACACAAACATCAAATAAAACAAGTCTTAATAGATGAAGGAGTAGGTCTAAACATCTGCACATTGAGCACTATTAAACAATTGAGATATTCAGATAAAGCTGTGAATTCTACAAACAAAATTACCATCAAGGCATATGATGATGAAGAGAGTTCATCCAAAGGCACAATCACCTTGCCTCTCAGAGTTGGGCCAGTTACAAAGGATGTGGTTTGTCAAGTCTTAGACCTGGATCTCACATACAATATATTACTAGGATGTCCTTGGATTCATGAAATGAGGGCAGTCCCATCTACATATCACCAATGCATTAAGTTTCCTTACAATGGAGTTGAAATAATAGTTAATGGTGATCCTAATCCATTCATATACTGCAATAACTTGAGACCAAAAACTAAAATGATCATTCTAAGTAATAGGGAACCTGTCCCTTCTTCTGCATACATTGATCCTAAATCATTAAAACCTTCGACATCAAAACAAGGTGATTAAAGGGAAATTTCAGGACAAGGGCATGGGTGAATACACTTTGAATCAAACCATGTGCTTACAACAAGTTATGAGTTCACCAAAAGAACATGGACGACCACATCCTACTAAGAAGGTATCTATCATTATACTCAAATGGGATCCTACTATCTTTCAAAGATGGGGTGAACTGGAAGAAGAAGAATTATACAAAATGCTTTACAAAGACCCTGAAAATGATACACAAGATTACACTAGCATACCATGTGAAAAATATGGCAAAGGGTTCAAGATCCTACAAAAATTTGGGTATGATGGAAAAAGTCCTCTTGGCTTAAGAAAGGAAGGCATCATTGAACCTTTACAACTAGAATTGACATTCAAAAAGGAATTCTCGAAAGGACTTGGTTTCATGTCTTCCAAGGAAAACATTCAAGAGACAGAAGAAGCATTGCAAATCAAAGCTGTCAAAATTCAACAAGAGAATCGCTATTCCACAGACTCCAATGAATGGGAATGGGATTCAAACAAATCCTCTAGTGACTATGAACTCACCGAGACATTCAAAGAACTAGGTGAACCCATAGAAGAAGAGGAAATTTATAGAAAATTTCAGTTGGTCAAGAAACAACCCTTGAGGATCCCACACAATCCTTGCCTCTAGGTTCTAGGTCGAAATCATGAAGAATGAGAACACTTGTCCCAAAATGCGCTACTAGTGATGACAATTTGGATTCACTCATGATTGAGATGGATGAGGAGAGTGCCAATGATGACCTCGATAACTACCTCGACATACCTGAATATAACTACATCTTCACCCTTAGCCCTGCTAACTTCGAAGATATCAAAGGCCTTCCCCTTGTTCACCACCAACTTATTGACTGGGACCATGAAGGACCTACACCATTTGACACATTGCAAAATGATGAATCCTTTATTGACTATCTAGGCATACGAGATTATCTTTCCCCTAGGGACCATAAGGCAGGATACACTATAGAACTCAATAGCGTGGCATATTTTGGTGAGGGTGTCGGGCCTTCCAGTCATAGAAACATAAAAAATAAAAACAAATCAAAGGTCTTATGGTGAAAACCACATTGTGGCGCTATCTGACCCCAAAAAAGTAAAAAGAAATGACGTATCTGAGGATGAAAACCTCTCTGAGGCACCCGAGGATGGAAGGCTCGACATTCTCCCAGCATCATATGAAGAAAAATCATCTATGTTGGTAGAGGAGACCATCAAAAAAAACATTGGTATAGAAGAAATCCCACATAACATATTCATGGCTCAATCCCTGACAAAGACAGAAAGATCAAAGTTCATAAGTTTCTTCAAAGAGTAACAAATCAATTTTGCATGGTCATACGCAAATATGCCTGGATTAGATCCGGATTTGGTAATGCATCATTTAACGGTTAAATCAAGGGCAAAACTAATGAAACGGAAATTAAGAAAGATGCATCCACAAGTGGCATTATTAGTCAAAGTAGAGCTTGAAAAATTATTGGATGACGGATTCATACGCCCAATTGATTATCCTGAATGGATCTCCAACTTAGTGCCTGTCAGTAAACCAGATCGTAGCATCAGAATATGTACAGATTTCAGAGACATCAACAAAGCTTGTCCTAAGGATGACTTTCCATTACCAAATATTGACTTGATTGTAGATCTCATAGCAGTTCATGCGATGTTATCTTTGATGGATGGATTCTCTAGTTATAATCAAATAAAAATTGCATCCGAGGATCAGCACAAAACAACATTCACTTGTCCTTGGGGAACTTTTTGCTAGAATGTCATGCCCTTTGGGCTAAAAAATGTAGGTGCTACATATCAAAGAGCCATGACTACTATCTTTCATTATCTCATGCATGTTACTGTGGAAGATTATGTTGACAACCTCTTGGGAAAATCAATAGACAAAGATACACATTTGGATATACTTTCAGTCATTTTTGATCGGTTAGAAAAATACAAAGTAAGGTTGAACCCCAAGAAATGTGTCTTTGGAGTAACCTCTAGGAAGCTCCTAGGATTTATTGTCTCAAAAAGAGGAATCGAAGCCGATCCAACAAAAGTCAAGGCCATCCTAGAGATGCAATCACCAAGAAACATCAGTCAACTTCTATCTTTACAAGGGAGACTCCAATCCATAAGAAGATTCATAGCACAACTTGTAGATAAATGTAATCCTTTTCAGCACTTGCTACACAAAAACATCAAATTCAAATGGGATGATAACTGTCAACAGGCTTTCCAAATACTCAAAGATTATCTTCTGAATCCACCAGTCTTGATGCCTCTGGTCCCAAATCAACCCCTATTACTATACATATCCACTACTTCAACAACACTTGGGGCACTCTTAGCACAATAGGTTGCTGAGGGCAAAGAAAAGGCAGTCTACTACATCAGTCGCACATTGGTGGGATATGAGCTAAACTACACACCAATTGAGCGTGCATGTCTCATTGTGGTCTTCGCTTCATAGAAATTACGACATTACATGCTAACTCATAAAACTAAGTTGGTCGCAAGGATCGATTCATTCAAATACCTTCTCAATAAAGAAACACTTATTGGGTGAATAGCCAAATGGGTGATGCTCCTGAGTGAATTCGACATTGAGTATGTGGACAAAAAGGCAATAAAAGGACAATCTATCACATATCAATTAGTAGATGCTCCAATGATAGATGATGTTCCTCTAACTTTAGAATTTCCAAATGAATCCATCTTAATAGTGTCACACACAAAGCCTTGGTAGCTATACTTTGATGACTCATACACACAGCATGGTGCAGAAGCTGGAAACCTTTTCATAACTCCTCAAGGGGATTCCATACCAAAATCATATCGATTATAATTTCCTTCCACTAACAACATAGTAGAATACGAGGCATTAACAACTGGATTACGGATTGATGTTCAGTGGAAGATCTAAGAACTTCATGTTTTTTGGGGACTCTCAACTTGTAATTCGTCAAGCAACTGATGACTACCAAACAAAGGATGAGAAATTAATGTCTTACAAAATAATGGTGGATGACCTGAAACAACATTTCATGAAGATAGACTTTGAGCAGATACCAAGAGAGCAGAATCAAGCCGTGGATGCCATGGCTACAATTGCTTCACTAATCGATCTACCACAGAATGAAACCCGCTATGAGTTCTTGGTGGATAACCTTTTGGTTCCCTTATATGAGATCACTCCTACTGAGATGATGGGTTTCATCGGTCCTGATTCCCTATTATATGGTTTCATTTTCACATACCTTCATGACAACACCCTTCCTCCTGACCTATCCAATAACCAACGTCGCACTTTCATTCGCCAATCTTCTCAATGTGTCATTTTAGCTGATATCCTATACCGTCGAGGTCTAGATGGCACTCTTCTTAGATGTTTAGAAAGGGATGAAGCTCAAATTGCATTACGTGAAGTTCATGAAGGGATATGTGGTCCACATTCTAGTGGTCCTACCTTAGCCAAGAAACTCATCAGGACTGGATATTACTGACCCAATATAGAAAAAGACTCATATCAGTTTGTCAAGAAATGTAAGCAGTGTCAACTTCATGGAGACCTCATTCATGTGCCAGTGCAAGAACTTCAACCAATTGTGACTCCTTGGGCCTTTTGTCAGTGGGGACTCGATCTCATAGGCAAGATTCACCCTCCTTCCTCCAATGGTCATAAATTCATCATCAGTGCCACAGAGTATTTCACAAAATGGATCGAAGCCATGCCTCTTACAAAAGTCACTGGAAAACAAATTGCTACATTCATTCTCAACTATATCATTTGTCGATACGGTATTCTTGTTTCCATCATCACCAATAACAGGCGTCCCTTCAAAAATCAGGATGTTCGTGAACTTTGTGATCGCTTCCATATTACCCATCGTTTCTCCACACCTTATTACCACCAAGGTAATGGTCAAGCTGAGGCATCTAATAAAACCATTCATAAAATCCTAAAAAAGATAGTCAACGATGCTGGCCACAATTGGCATATCCAACTTAATCCAGCACTTTTGGCTTACCGTACAAGCGTCCGCACACCTACAGGAGCTACCCCTTATTCACTTGTCTATGATACTGAAGCTATCTTTCCTGTTGAGGTTGAGATACCCTCTTTATGAGTCTCTTTGCAAAACATTATCAGTGATGAAGACTACAGGGTCTCTCGCTTACAAGAAGTGGAACTATTGGATGAACGAAGATAAACTGTTTTTAATCACCGAAAGGCTTATCAACAACGAATGATTCGCAGCTACAATCATAAAGTCAAGCCTCGCACATTTGAGGTAGGTGACTTGGTTCTCAAAGAAAATCCTAAAAATCAACAAGACAGAGAGAAGAAGGGCAAATTCGAACAAAACTGGCTTGGTCCTTATATCATCACAGCAGCATATGGATCTGGTGCATATCATCTCTCAACAACAGAGGGTGAACCTTTGGAGGATCATATCAATAGCATGCACCTTCGTAGGTTTTACACATAGCTCTTTCGAGTATCCTAATTCAAAAATACAAAAAAAAAATCATAAAACATAAAAAATCATTACTTGGGGAAAACCTAGCAAACGGGCGCCTTGTGACACAACAAAAAAAATTGAAAAACAAAAAACATTTCATCCAATGGTGAAAATCACTTTGGTGGCACCTTGGGTAAGTACCATGGTGAAAAATGGGTCACCAGCGCCATGTGTAGAGACATTGCTCCTCCCTCCTTCAGGATTCCATTTCATCCTTCACTTTGCACACACTCAAAACCTCTTCATTCATAAAAAACTTGCCCATTCCCATCATGGCTTGTTATTGATCTACCTAAGATTGGTTAGCCATTCATAATAATAACATTCCTTTTCACCTCTTTCCATTCATAATAAATTAGCTCCTATCTATGGCTAAGGCACATCTTACGTCTAGTAATGGGTGTGGAACTGAGAGCATCACACGTTCTAAGGAGTACAGTTTCTTCCAATTTTCTTCAGTCTATCTGCGCACAATCCACAATAAAGTAGCATTTGCATCGCCAATCTGCAATAGAGTTTCATCTTCTCCGTAATAAGGTATCAGTTGCATGGATTCAGTCAGTTTCAGATGACACACGACAACAACAATGGGCTTCAACAAATCAAATCTTTCAACAGACTCAGACAACATTATGGTTCAGTGCTATATATCCTTTTGTGAAAGTAAATATTGTGACCACAATCAAATTGACTTATACAAATGACAAGAGACACTAAACTTGAGGACTACAATGAATTTTTGTGTTGAGTCTTGGTTTTCTTTTGATTTTTATCTTTTGGTGACATGTGTTTTAGCTTTTCTAGGATGTCTCTGACTAGAGATTCTATCTCCAGGATGTCATTGACTAGAAAGGCAAGGATGGGGTATCGTCACATGTTGATTGTCTCTTAGTAATGCTATGACTTGTCCAAGGATATGAGAACACTGTGAGTCTAGTATGAACTTGGGCATTCCTTGTTTGTGATTGTCTTATCTCCATGCAAATGGGTACAATGACTTTCTCGGTCGAACATATGCCTAGATTGTCATAACCTGTTTTGCCATAATAAAGCTCAATGATGATAATGCACAAGAAACCCTTTCACTTTCATATTTTCTATCTTCCATCCCCCTTTCTTGATTGACTTCCATCATCTTTCTTGAGTCTGTGTAGCCTGCTATCACATGACTAAGTATAATGACATGCCAAAAACATTTATATTTCATGTAGTTGCACCTGCATTACCAAATATAAGCATTTCATACATACATATAGATATCATAATTACATCACATCCTACACACAACACATGTTAGCACATTTTACATTCTCATCATGTAAATAGTCATTTTCATTATCATATCCATTTGCATTTCATACATTCACATTTGCATTTGCATAAACATTTAAAAACATAAAAGAACAAAAATATTGCATTTCATCATGTACATATTTGCATCCATATCATAAGAATCACATAGAAACATACATCATGAAACATCTCATCACATAGGTACACATGCATATAGCTGCCGCAAGGATGAATCATCTCATATATATATCAAAACCATAAGTGTCATGATACAATGATGTCAAATACATATGGCTACAATCACCCGAAGGTGTCTAGATCATCATACAAAATGGTACAAAACTGATATAGAGGGAGCCCTCTAAAGCTATGATGAGCTCCCTCCCTCGGAACCACCTAGCCTCGATGGAGTTTGAGCCCTGGAAGGACCCACCCAGTATCATCTCTCATGTCCTCTCTATTTGGTGGTGGTGGAGGACCCATGACCCCAATGCTCAATGCCTGTCTCCTATCCCTCCCTCCATTAGTCGTCATTGTCCACGATGGTCTATGGAAGCTCCTAGCCCGCTGCTCTGGTAGCACGACTCCATAGTATAGGTCTCTCAAGTAGCCTATCTCCTCCCCAGCTCGCAGAACATAAGCATATTCAGCTCCTGTGTCTTCTACTGCCTACCTCCCTACCCTTAGTGCTATCTCAGCCTCTGTATAGCACTGGATAGCCTGATCCCTCTCCCGCTCAGTGTCCCTCAGCTATCTCCTAAGCCTATCCCTCTCCCTCTTGAGATCCTGGATCTCATCTGCCTGTCCTTGGAAGATCTCCCTCAACTCCAATAGCTCATCCTCCTCCTCTCCCCGCTGTACCTATGGCTGTACCTATGGTTTCCCCTGCCCCTATACTTATGGCTGCTCCTGTGGCTGCCTTTGCCCCTATCCTCATCCCTGTCCCTATACCTGTTTGAGACCTTGTGCTGCTGGTACCTGTAAAGCCAATCCACCTCTACCTCTCACCATGTGAGCCTGTCTCTCCTCTCCACCCTCTCTCCGCGGAGCCACTCTCCTCTCTCCTATCACACCCCACCTCCTCCGTCAGCCTCTACCTCCACCATCTCCATCATCATCCTCATCACCCCTGCCATCTCCATCTATCTGCTCACCAAGATCTGTCAATCGTGGAAATGGATGCTCAACCCAATATTTAGTATACTCTGCATCCATCCCTGCATCCTCTATCTCCACCCACATATCCCAAGGCAAGGGCACCATCTCTGCCAGCTGCATCATGGCCTAATCATATGACAGTAATGGCCCAAAGTATGGTTGATCCTCATTGTCCAAGCATACATCCCAGAACCTCATGGCATCCGCTGAATCCTGCCAAATTGCCTGCCCACCCTATCCACCAACTATCTCTCCAGCATATAGGGCATCCGCCCAATCAGATACCTGCTCCTGAATATATAAGGCAACTCAATTACATCATCCTCCCACTCCTCACACTCTTGGTATGGTCTCAATACCACAGTGTCAATCTCATCAATAACCCAGTGCCAGTACTCCAATCTGCCAATCTGTGGCTGAGATGTAATCATATCATATAAAGGCACAAAAATGTGCCCATGGCCCCTGCCTCTGAAATGAATTGGTCGGGTAACTGGCAGATGCTCATAAGCCCATACCTATAATAATGTCACTCTGCAACCCAATCCTATGGATCCATGGTATAAAAACTGATGAAGCTCATAGTATAAATGCGCCAGCACGCACAATCCCCAGGCATATTTGGTATGCTGTGTCACCAGTGTCTCTAAGGTGCTCCCCCAGCCCACAACCAACCCTCGTGTCACCCTATCCATACACAGGAACCCACTGATCACTCCTGCCAGTACTGATGGTAGTACCAATCCTGTCCATGTCATGGTATCCCATGCCACGTGTCCTTCTCTCATCTCCAATCTCAGATCCTGAAACACTCATCTCAGGGCATCCTTGTTTTCGTCTCGATCATAGGGTATCAACTCTCCATTGATCGGTATCCTCAAAATCCTGTAAACATCCTCTAAGGTGACTATCATCTCACCCATCGGCAAATGGAAACTACAAGTATTTGAGTGCCATCTCTCAGCTAAAACAATCAGCAATCCCATGTTCGTCTGAAACTCAAGCACATACAAAATATGTCACAAGCCCATAACCTCAATAGCTGCTCTATCCTCAAATGTCAGCTCCGATCATAAACTTTGAGTCGATGGGAATCTCTCCCATGACTCCAGCATAGGTAGGTACTCCTGTAGTCAAGCAAATCAACTATGTCAGTTAGAGTGGCATTCATTGTTCATCACAAAATGATGCTTATTATCCTAGTGCTTATGATACTCTATCCTAGTGACATTCACTATTCATCACAAAATGTTGTTGTTTATCCTAGTGGTACTCACTATTCATCACAAAGTACTACATGTTTTGCACTCCCTATTCATCACAAAGTGCTATTCATATTTTCACTCCCTATTCATCACAAAGTGTTGCTCATATTAGTACTCCCTATTCATCACAAAGTGCATCGATCTGTCCTATCCTAGGGCTATACTTGAGTGTATCCTCTTGAGTAGTTTCCTAGTTGGCAACATATGTTCTATCACATAATTGTCAATCCTAGCCCTATTTGCTATCCTAGTCTTCCCTAGAGGACCTGCTTGAGTGTATCCTCTTAGCAGCTTATCCAATCGACAACGTATGTTCATCACAGAACTATCGATTTGACCTAGAAGACACAAACGTGCCTTCATGAACGCGCTTACATATTGCATAAACGTGCCTGCTCTTCACAGATGCACCTTAAATACACAAACGTGCCTATGCTCTGCATAGACGCACCTGCTTTGCACAGACGTGCCCACATAGCACAAACGTACCTGCACAACGCAGACGCGCTCGCATTTGACATAGACACCTTTTCCTGAACAAACATGCCTGGCACAAACACAAACGTGCCTAGCCAACACAGACGCGCCTTAGTGTTTTTTGACCCTGCTTGACATTCCTAAAAGCGCATTTATTCCTCTACCTAACATGCATTAATTACAACATTTATTGCGACAAAGTACAAGGAGGTTTTGTGGTACTCACCGACTCTCCTACATCTACTGGCCTCTCAAATCGACGAACACGATCAAATTTGTGAACCAATGTCATTGCTACTGACTGTTGCTGCTCTATTGTCTCTCTGCACTTTGATCTCTTGGATGTGTGGATGACAATGAGGATGTTTTCCCCTCGTAGTCTATCTTATAGACTACCCTAGCCCTAGTCTCCTGAGTCAGTCTTCTTTATCTTGTGACTATGTCACTCTATCTCGTCAGTCCATTCTACCCTTTCTTTCTTATCGAGAGATAGTCTATGATCTTTTCAGACATTTTCATCCAATCTCTCGAGGGGGCATATCATTCCCATCTTGGGGAAACTTTGTATCAATTCATATTATCTTCTTTGAAACAATGCGACAAGCTGCATTGTCTCAAAGAGGGGCAAAATGTACGCACCTAAAATTGTCATGTCTAATTAAATAAATATCTTTATTTATTTAATTATTTTTAGCCTGATTCTTCTATTAATTGAATAAATCCTTATTTATTTAATTAATTCATTTATCCTCTTCTAGCCTTATTTCTCATTTAAATAAATACCTTTATTTATTTAAATTATCCCTTTTCCTAAATTAAATAAATATCTTATTTATTTAATTGATCCCACTTCTTCTATTAATTAAATAAATCTTTATTTGTTTAATTAATTCATTAACCTTTTCTACCTATGACACATGTCATTCATCTCTTAATTCATACACTACCTACCCTTTCATTATTTTCTTATTTTCTTTACCTACCCTCTAATCATAGCCGACCATTTATCTCTTACACCTCTCAATCTTATCCCTCCATTTTCATATAGTGTCTTATATATAAGGAGATGCTTCCTTCATTATCAACCCCCTGGACATATACATTCTAATCAAGCATCCTAGCATTCGATTTTTCATTTGCTAGGGTTTTGTGGTTGAATTTATTTAGTCTTTGAATATTATTATTGTTATCCATTTTCACCATATACAGGAGCAATGTAGAAATATATGATCTATTGATTCCTCATTTCTTTTGCAAAGGACAAATCTACTTTCTCCCTATATTCGCATTTTTTCTAGATAGTCTTGAGTGAGCACCTTCCCTTGGATTGGTAGCCAAGAAAAAATCCCTACTTAAGGAAGGAAATGCTTACTCCACAGTATCTTACATGGCCAAACGGTTTTTTCTATGGAAATCTCTTTAATTATATAACTTAAACTTACTTTGTGGGATCCAGATTTAGAGCTAAACCATCTAATCCTATCTGGTTCATTAGAGGGAATCACCCACCTCTCTTTTAAAAGATCTAACAAATTTCCTTTTGTAGTCTTTGGGCGTAAATATTATCTAGGGATTTACATTACCAAATCCTAATTCCATTCTTCTCTTCTATTGTCCCATAATATTTCACTTTTGGCCCCCATTTCAATAAGGTTTCTCTTCTTATATCCTCTAGATTTGGATAATTTTCTAAGGTTTTATAATTATTCCAAGAGTCTAACCAGAGAGAGGCTTGATCTCCATCCCCTATCTCCCATGTTACATACCTTGTTATGATATCCCTACATTCTAGTATATAGTTCCATACTATTGACCCCCTAGGGGGGTCACTAATTTTCAAAATGATAATCAAATTATTTCTATTTAGATACTTTCTTCTTAGGATTTTAACCCATTTCTAATCACCATTTGAGTAGAGATTTCATATATATATTTACATACACATTTATCTTATGTAAGGGAAGAATGGATCTTTTAAAAAAAATTATGTTTTCATTAGATGGAGGGCTATAGTGCCGATTAAAATGTTAGGAGTTGTAAGGTTAGAAAGAGAGAGATCATTTTTCATGTGTATTTGTGTGTAGCTAATGTTATTTAATTCTAAAGTGGGGACCTCAAATTTTGTAAGAATATTTTCATATTTAATTTTAATATAAAATTTAATGTTATTAGTGAAAAATTAAGATTTGGAATCTATTAAAGATTTTTTTGATTGAGGTGGTGATTCAAGATACTTCTCATTTAAGTCAAGTATGGTTTGCCATGGTTTTTTGTGATGGTAATTTTTTATTATTTCTTATAATTTCAAGCTATTTAAGATAAATCACAAAGTTTTACCTTTTGCAGTTATGAATCATACATCATTTATTAGAACATAAGTTTTCCAAATAATATTCTAAAAAGATATGAAAATTCAAAATCTAAATTATTAAAATATTGAATATCATAAAAGCTAAAAAAATGTGTTTTAAGGAGCATGATGATGCGAAATATTCAACCAAATGTTTGAAGACTATTTCACATAATTATTGAAAATCCAAAAAAGATCATAAATTTTAATAGCCCTCTTAACATATTAAAAGGTCTTGTAATTAAAATGCAAAACTCATAATGTTGTATCTTCACACTATTTAAAAAGAAAAATCTTATTGTAAATTACTTGAATTCTTAATAAGTATTCAATTCACACAATGTTATATATGTTTATTTGTTTCCCTATTTTCTTTACTTCACTACTTTTAGTAGCCTAGAACTTTTGCAATTTTAATGTTTTCCTTTATTAGATTACAAAATATATTATGGATCTCATTCGTTCATCCTATGAAGATTTTTACATTACAAATATTAACTACAAACTATTCAATAAGAATATTATGATTCAAAGGAAAGCACAAGAGTTCATGTTATGATTCAAAATATTTAGATGTGATTACTATAATATCTATGATTTCTTGTCAATTTTTAGGCAAGATAGTGAAAAAGAGGTGAATTGATAGATGTTTGAAAATAAGAAGATGAAGATAAGAAGAATAAAAAATATCAACTTTCATTAAGAGGATAATGTGAAATTTTAAATTTTTTTGAGTGAAAGTATATGTGCACACTTTACACTCCATTTCAAAATTGACTTGATAAAGATGATGTTTTCCAAAAATCAATACAAATTAAATAAAGATATTTGTCTTTTATTTTTAAAAATTTAAAGATTTAACAATAGAGTTTTGATTAAGTAATTTGAAAAATTATTTAACTAGTATATAAGGATGAAAATAATTTAAAAAATTAAATTATATAAAAGAAAGTAAAAATCAATAGTTATTTAATTTATGTGAAAAGGTGAGGGGAATCTTAATTATTTGAAACAATTAAATAATTAAAAATATTTAATTATTAAAGGTAGAACAAAAATTAGGTTAATTATAGTTAAATAATTGACATTATTTAGAGAATGTATGGTTTCATTGTTCTCGTTGGACACTAGAAATAATTTAAAAATGTTTATTTGTAACATCCCTCTCTAAAATCTTATATTATATTAATGGTAATTTTCTCATCATTGAACATTTCATCTATAACAATATTTCATTCATTTTTACTTTTTCTTTTTCAATTTTATTTTTTTGACATTTTCCCCTTTTATAATCTCATGCTTATACTAACCACATTTAAATATTCTATCTCAAAATTTAAATTTATTTATCATTTTAAAAAATAATATCTTTAATGATTTACTATATTATTATTGAAAATAAAAGACTCTTCAATACAATACAAAAATTAAAAAGTTAAAATAAATAAATATTTGAAAAAAATTATTTATCATAATTTTATTTAATAAATTATATAGTCATTTATTATTTTATCCATAAAATTGTATAATGTCTTAATATTTGTTTTAGTATTGTATAAATATCTTCCAATATTTTAGATAATTTTTTATTAAGAATATTATAATAATGTTAATATATTTCTTATGTATCTATTACAATCTCTCACTATCTATGTCTGACACACCATTATCTACATTTCACTTTATTCACTTATCGTATCTTCTATGCTTGGGTTGTATATATATATATATAGCGTCTCTTTATTTTTGTTGCAATTTCTTAATTTTATGTAACTAAGATTAGTATTATTTTGTGTAAGAGTGTGTTGTTTTGCTGTCCTCCTTTTACTAGATTATAATTTCTTCTCATTGGTCTCTATTAGGCCACCTATCAATTTTCTAATATAATGGGAGATGCATTTATTCTCCTAACAACATCATCCTTTTGCTCAAGTCTTATACATGAGACATGATAACTCTATCCTCTATCACCTTTGAAATTAATGATTCTAAACCAAAGTGAGATCTAAAAATCATTAAAAAATGATTGCATTGTAATAATATTGAGATGTTTAATTACAATCACACAAAGTGTGAAAATAAACTTGAACATCTTGTTGTCTTTGTTATTTTATTAATTTTGTATTTACATGAAAAAAAAACCCCAACAAAAAACATGGCACTTAATAAGTGATTAGAGCCCACAATCTGGTAAAAGATGCAAATGATTGCAATAGGATAACATTGTACCATATGTTGCCTATGGTCCTCCACCAGATCCACGAAAGACACATTGTTTTTACTCTCTTGATAAGGTACCAATATTGATATTTACATTGGAACAGTTAGAAAAGAATACAAAATCCCTTTTTTAATTTGGAAATGAAAAGGAATGGGATGTAAAAATTTTGCAGTTGTAGCTGCACAATATAGAATAGATCTAGCTAGGAAAAAAAAACTTGCTGATCCAATGCACAGAAGATAAAACAGAGCAGCTAAGAAAGAAAATTGTATTAACCATCTTGTCAATTACATTATGCAAATGCATATTTATACATAGAAACCACCAGACTCAAGAAAGAAAATATAGAGTAAATGAAGCCATAAGGAGTTTTAACTTGCAGTCCTCCTTGGTTGACTTATCGTAAAAGTATGCAAAATTTGTGCTTCGTAAATTATAAAGAAGATTGTTGTTTGGAAATAACGCTAACAAAACTATAAGTGGAGTTGCACACATTACTATCTTATTTATGGTGGAACTATGCTCTCCTTGTAAATCACAAACAATAACCATTTGCATGCATTAGTTCACCACCCCTTAAGTCTAACTAAGGAGAAAAAAAAGAGGTAAGAAATAAAAGAGGAAAGAGGGAAAACCCAGTGGGAACAAACCCCCCCTCAGAATTTACACTAATTCTACATTACACCTACTATGTTGTAGTGTTTGTCACCCAAGAAGGTCTCACAGAAAGTGAAAATGAAAGTAAGTTGTATGGAGGAACCAAGTATCTCCCCACAATATGCAGTCAATGATAGATGCTCAAATGCTCGAAATTGGATGCAAAAGGTGGTCCACGATCATTGAACAACATTTATCCCCTTAGGAAGAAACAAAGCCAAAGATGTATGAATGGAGTCTCCCAAATCATGAAAGGAATATGTAGGAAGAAATCTCAAGATGTATGATGTCTTTGAAAACCAATGTAGATCACAATCCAAAAACAATGATGATCCCTCTAAATGCTGATAAGATAAATCAGACAACATAGAAGATTCAAGTAGAGTGACCATGGATGTATGGTGATAGTTGGACCAATCAGAATCAGGTATTGCCAGGATAGAAGCAAATATAGGCAAAGAGAGAACAAGAGGGTCCAAAGATGAGCCCATAACATCAGAAGAAGATGAATCAACTCCATAAGAGCTATAAAAAAAAGGGTATGAAGATCCTCAATGGTGTCCTCCAAATCGGCAATGTGGGATTCTACAAATAAGAAAGCAATGCCTGGTAGAATTATATCTTGCTCATCAAGAGGACAAGAATTAACTTGCTGAAGAGAATCCGAAGGGGCATTCAGAGAAGCCAAGATCTTTGTCAAACTCACAGGTGAAGGTGAAGGTACATCAACTATTTTTGTAGGTGGAGAAGGAGTAGCTTTAGATTTTGATGCATTCCCCAAAAACATTTGAAAGGCATTATGTGAGAAATGAGGACACCATCCATGTCCATGTTGATTTCTTTCACAATACCTGCATCTGCAACCCTTATACATATACATGATTCACTCCTTAATATATCTCCAAAAGACTACAAAAACATAACCTTTACTACAATGGTTAATACAATTTCCTTTCTTAGCTGCTCTATTCTTATCTTTTGTGCATTGGATCTGCAAGTTTGTCTCTTTTTTTTTGTTTTTATATTCTATGTTGTGTAGCTACAACTACAAAATTTTATAAACAAGAAAGCAATGTCTGGTAGAACTATATCTCACTCATCAAGAGGACAAGAATTAACTTGCTAAAGAGAATTTGAAGGGGCATTCAAAGAAGCCAAGATCTCTGTCAAACTCACAGGTGAAGATGAAGGTACATCAATTGTTTCTGTAGGTGGAGAATGAGCAGTTTGAGATTTTGATGCATTCCCCAAAAAGAGCTCAAAGACATTATGTGAGAAATGAGGACACCATCCATGCCCATGTTGATTGCTTCCACAATACCCACATTTGCAACCCTTATACAGATACATGATTCACTCCTTAATAAATCTCCAAAAGAGTACAGAAACAAAACCTTCAATGCAATGATTATTCCAATCTAAAACAACTCAATCCTTAGTGTCTGCAAATAAAAGTGTTTAGCTTCTTCTTCCTAGCAACTTGTTCTAATACCATGTAAAATTTTGACAGCTGTTGCTGCACAACACATAATAGATCTAAAAAAAAACTTACAGATCCAATGCACAGAAATTAAAATAGAACAACTAAGAAAGAAAATTGTATTAACCATCTTGTCAATTACATTATGCAAATGCATATTTATACAGAGAAACCACCGCTTTCAAGAAAGAAAATACGGAGGAAACGAAGCCATAAAGAGTCTTAACTTGCACTCCTCCTTGGTTGACTTATCCTAAAAGCATGCTAATTTGTGCTTCGTAAATCATAAAGAAGACTGTCGTTTGGAAATAACGCATTACTGTCTTATTTACGGTGGAACCATGCTCTCCTCGTAAATCACAGACAATAAACATTTGCATGCATGAACATGGGAAAGATAAATGCAAGCATGTCTGACAGTAGCCTATGAAAGTTAATAGTTTGTGGCGTACCAAAGCAAAAAAGAGGATTTTCAAATCTAGAAAAAGTAGTTTAAAATGGTGAAGTTGTCATCATAATTGGAATTACAATGAAATTGAAAGCGAAGGTTACAGAATATATGATTTTGTTGTTTTGATTGAGCACTAGAAGTAAACGTTCTCCCGTGTATGTTGAACCCTGATAATGACGCAACTATAAATACAGTGAAGCCATATCATTCAAACAACGCACAGCTGAATCTATCCAAGAGAAGAGAAGAGAAGGAAAAATTGCAAACTCCCTTGTCATAACAGTATCGTGGATGCGTCTCCAGGTGTATGGAAAGCCTTGTGAGTCCACAATTACGATGATGTTGATGAGATGAGTATCCACAACCTCTTTCGTGCCCTCGTCTATCACTTCGTCAAATACACTGTCAACCATTAATCACGCAACCTTATTTCTCACTCCATGACAATATACTCATAACTTTGGTTTGGTTGCGATTTCCACATGTTGCCAAATTGCATGATTATGTTGGCTCGGCCGATAGGACTTATTACAAGCAAAAACAATGCCATGAACGACTGAAAATCATTATGTCTATATATAAATTTCTCTTTATAATATAAATTGTGTCTACCAATGAAAGGGCATGTTAAAAGTAATATATAATGGACGACATTTCTTTTCTTTAGATATCGAACCAATACTACCTTAGTCAAGTGTGTTGAGTCAAGAGCACAAAGAGAAATTCTTTCCAGCAATCCAACTATGAAATGTGTAACTTGTATTGATATTGAAATAATTTATATCATTGCTGAATTATTATCTTTTGTGTTCCTCAAATCCTCCAAACTAAATAGCTTCTCTATGTAATTTGTTTTTTAAATAAACAAGTAAATAATACTAATAATAGAAACATAAAGAAGAAACAACATTTTTCCATTAACAAATAGAGGCAGCAAACAAATATAAATCTTAACTTAAAAATATCTTAAATCTGTTTTAACTAGATTTCAGTTTGAATTTCCAAATGTTTTACCTTCAATAAGTTTTCCTCTTGCTCTTTATCAATGCTTCTTTTAGGTTGTTTTTTTAGATTTTGTTCAATCTATAGTTTCTTTGTAATTCTTTACTCCCTTCTTTGATTCTTCATAGTCCTCTTTAATCCATTCTTCAACAACAAGAGCCACCTAGATGTTCTCTTATTGATTTAAGGTTTCCTCTAGGATTGTGCCATCTTCCAAATTGTTAGGCATTGGAGTCCTAACAATCTCTACAATCACGGTGAAAGGGTTAGATTGCTCTTTAATTTTTTTTACCTAAGTTGCACACTGTGACCACTCAAGAGTCTTCTCTTGAGTATGTGATTAATCAGAAGTTTTTGAACCTTCACCAACTTGAGAAATTGTTTGAGATTTCATCATAATTAATTTATCAGTTTTGTCCAACATTTTTAATCTTAAAATTTTTAATTTATCAACTAAATGACCAAATATTCAAAAACAATAAAATAAAATTGTTTTATTTATTAAATTTGATTTTTTTGTAAATTCATCTAGCAATGCTAAAATGACTTTAAGGTAGCTCCTCATTGCATATAATTATGATGATCATTTGATCTTAAATGGAAACTCTTGAAATATTTTGTATATGCATTTTAAATATTGGAAGTGATTGTTATATAACCTAGATTAATTTTCATTATTTTCTTCATAATCTCCACTTCATAAGATTTTCATATCCAAGAGATAAAATAAAAATAATATTATTGATATTTTTTAACATACAATCAAACAAGATAATATTAGAATCTTCTTATTTAAAAAAAAAATTTGGAACCCAATGTAATCTTATTATTATCGTATGATATAATTATAATTATAATATAATAAGAATTTATTAACACTAATTATAATATTTATTCTCTTATTATTTTATTATCTTATTTTTATTATTATTCGTATTATATTATCACTATGTTAATTTATAAATATATTATTATTTTTTAATTATAACAATATTAATACAATAATACATATATTATTACATTTAAAAATCGAAAAAATAAATAAATAAAAATTTACATACTTACTAATTTACTTTGCAATGGGAAATACTATAATAATGACCTACCCTCAACTCAAATCATGGGAAGATTCCGAAACTTCTAATTTGAGTGGGGCCCATCTGATAAACTGTATATTAATTTTAAATTTTTATTTTAGAAAGTTGCCCTAGCACGTATTAACACGAGCTTTTCTAACTATTAATATAATAGTATTATATTAATTTTAGAACTTAATTAAATACCGCTGGTGACAATGATACGGAGGTAATTCCTTCATTCATGCTCGGTTGTACGAAACAAATCATGCTTCTCACTTTTATTTGATTTTTTCCATTTATTTTGATTAATTTTTTGAAATTAATTTAATTTTTTACATTACATGAACCAATTACATAAGAGATTAATTTTTTTTTCTAAATTATAAAATAAGAAATTTCACTACAAACTATAGAATTTTTTGTTCAAATCTTTAATACTATGTATTCATTGGCTAAATTAATTCAAAAATTGAATTGAATGAATGTAATAGTATCCTGCCTTGGCTTGGCAGGAACCAATAATACAATGAGAGGGGGAATGAGAAAACCTAAAATATCTTAAAGGAGGCTCACTAAAATCTCTAGGATAATTGAACAAACAAGGAAATTTGATTAAGATTGTGAGTTTCTAGTAAGTCTAAATAATGTAGGATGGTTTAATGGCAAATAAGATGTTATTTTAGTTAAGGGGTTTGGTTAGGATTCAATGAGAATTAATTACATTTTGCTAATAAGATCAATTGATTCAATGGGTTTATCAAATATTCTATTATTTAATATATTTCTTATGTGTCGTGAAGATAAAAAATATTTGCAAGAATGTAATACAAAAAATTTAAAAGCACTCGAAAGTGTAGATTCAGTTTATCTAGAATATTCTAATCAAAATAAGTTACAAAAGTATATATCCTAGGTTAAAAGTAAATTTTTCTTTTTTTATTAAAGGAAATGTAATATTATGAATTTATTTATTTTACTTCATCTTCATATCATTCTTTATCTTTATATATAATTATTTTTTATGCTAAACCTTATCTACATACCTACCCACATAGGTATCTTTCCCCACATTTAAAATTAACCAAGTTCATTTTTTATTCCCATGTACTTACACATATGCTAGCCATCTCAATTCATATGCATACTTATCCAATTATAATAAAAAAAAAAGTATGCATTTTATGATTGCATAAATATATAAATTCACATTCATTTGAAGTTCTTTCTCTGAAGAAAATATATTTAATCAAGTAGATCTCATTGGACATGCCTTTTGACCCTTGTAAATGGTTAAGGTTCAAGTTGAATTTTTTCAGTTCTTAGTCTCAAACTCTCAAATCATAGATCCCAAATTTGTCAACAATCCATCAAGTCATCTATTGACCCTCATAAAAGAATAATTCTTGATCACAGTCTTGTGAACTCTGTAAGAAACAATCCATATTGAGTTTAGCACCAAAACCTTCACCTATCTCTAAAAATCATACTTCACAATATTTCCAGCATGCAATTTTTTTTTAGAGTGTTTCAAGTTTGTTTGCTATTTTCATTTGTGAGGGGTGTTTTTATCCTCATCCTTTATGGGATCTCCACTTTGCATGCAATACTTTCTCAGATCTTGAGCATTTGAAACTATGATCTTTTACTATATCTTAGTACCAATTACTACAAGTTAACTGCTTTTTATTGATTTGATACTGAGTTTGATTTTTGAGGCATGTGAAATCAAATCAATTAAAACCTTTGTTTTAACAAGTAGATGCATGCACTACCAATATGACATGTAAATCATAGTAATATGATATATCATACTATATGACTTGCAAATAGTAGTTACACTAACCATATTGCCTCCATAAGGTATAATATGCATGCAAAATATCTCAAAATAAATAATCTATGATTTGCATGTAACATATGTCTTGCAATATCTCAATAATTTATGTTCATCTTGGACTAACTTTTGAGAATATCAATGTGAGTTTGGGCATATTTAATTTTAATCATTAATTAGATTGCTTTTAGAATATATAAAAAAATAAAATTTGTGTTTTAAAAAAAATTTAATTATATAAATATATTTTTAACTAGATTAACATGTATTTATAATATTATTCAATGATGTGTATTATATTTTTTAAATTTATTTTATTATATTTTTGTTAAAGACAAATGGGTTTTACAGGTACCCACATAGACCCAAAGCCAAAAACAACACAAAAAGCCCCAAAAAACAAGAAAAGCACTAAGCGTTGTTACTCATCCCCTCCTTGCTAATTTCTACTAGATTATTCAGGTTGTCTTTGATGTCAACCACATACTCTTCCAACTTATCAATTCTGCGCTCGTGGTTGATCTTCATAGTTTCGACATCATGAGAACTTCTGAGTCAATCTCACGAGCTTCTCAGTTTTACTAGGCCCGGGGGAATCTGTGAAAGTATCAATAGATTCCTTAATCCCATCTTTCAGGGTTCCAATTTCCTTACCAACCCACCTCCAGCATCTCTCCTAGCCCCTAGTGACCTCCAAAATCAGGTCTTCCAGCACCTTCTCCCCCTTTTGACCACCTTCATTTTCTTTATTTGCTATCCCTTGTTCCTCGTTATCCATATTAATGGGGATGTCTAACAAAATCTCATGGTCGTTATCTTTGGACCCACTCTACTTGGTTAATTTCATTTTCTTCTTGATGGGTGGCTCTAGGTCTTGCATTTTCCTATTGTTGGACTTAAACTTGCCTGTTTCCCACCTTGGAGAATTATTTTTCCTGCTACTGTTAGTTCTAGGGGTCACCATAGGCTCCCCTTCTTTCTCCAGTCTATACTCAGGGTCCTTTGAATCCTCAATATCACACCAATCAAGGGCATTGCCACTGACCTCCTCATCCATCTCCATATCGAAACAAACTGCACCTCAGGGTTAGAGGAAGAAATGTGGGTTTTATCCATGGGGAAAGGTTTCACTTTATGAGCTTTCGCATACTCCATGATTAACATGATAAGCCCCTCATGAAGCACTAGATTATCCTGGTTCTGATCATGTTTGGCTAAACTATTTTCCAAGGACAAAACCAAGTAGAATGGGATGGAGATAATTTTACCATGCCTAAAATGGTTTAAAATTGTAAAATGATACGATAAAATACTAGCAAATCTACCATCAAGATTGATATACCTCATGATGACTTCTACCATGTTAGCCCATAGAAAACTCAGGTCTTTCTTATTGTAGCCACCATCCGCCATTTTAGTCACCCTCTGTTGTTCCTTGTTCTTGTCAAAAAAAGAAGCAATGGCCTCCTCACCAGACTTCCTCTCTATATGAAATTTCTTGCCCTCAGTGGAAAGTCTAGTAATAGTGGCAACCAGGGTTTCCTCAACATGGAATTCCACCCCATAAACAACCAACACACCCTTTTTCCACCCTTTGACAAAGCTTTTAGTAACCAGGGAAGAGTTACCATAAAATCTCTCCAGATAGGGAACCATCCCACCATCAGAGATTTCCTCCCAAACCTCCTTATTCTTCTGCCACTTATCATAGGTCGTGGGTTCATGCCTATTCTTGTCACCACCCATTCTGTTACACAGACAATCCAAAAAACTGCAAACCAGGTGCAAAACTAGAAAAGAACTAAACCAGAAACAAGGCGAGATGAAGTTTCTAGAGCTTCTCAAAGTGGTAATAATTTGAAATACCTTGCCAACGGTGTCCATCCCATGATAATCTCTCACCATTAAATTTATTTGTAAAGCCGAAGATATCAACATCATTTCTTTCCAGGTCGCACAGAGTTTTTGGGAAGGTTTCCCTTCCTCTCCACCATCTAATCACCACATTTTCAACAGCCAGGTTGGAAACATGATCTACCAGTTTATTTCCTTCCTGAAAAACATGCAAAATCTTGAACTCCTCCAAACCGGCAATCATTTCAAGACATTCCTTAATCATATTCAAAATAGTCCAGCTTGGCTTTGTACTACCCCTGATGCACTTCACAATCTGGAGCGAGTCACTTTCCAACCAAACTTGTCTAAAGCCTCTCTTGCTCGCAATGTGTAGCCCTTTTTAAATATAATTTTTATTTTATTTGTTTATGTTTTAATAAAAAATATAATATATTATTATATAGATTATAATATTAATTATTTTATAAAAGAATTAAATAATTTTGTAGAATAGATAAGTTTTTTATTTTATTATTTTAGATTTTTTTATAATAAGTTATATTTAAAATTAAAATATTTTTTGTAAATTAATTTAGATACTATAAGTAACTTTATATATATTTAGATACTATAACTAAACACTACGCGGAAGCCAATGCTACCCACATTGGGCTACACATGGCTAAAAGAGAGGGGTTTACTAAAGTGTGGCTAGAGTCTGACTCGCTAAACACTGTCAACTGCTTGAGTGGTCGCATGGATCCTAGCTGGATGATTGTTAGCCTGATCAAGGACTGCCAAAATATAATAATGATCTAACAAATTTCAAAATCTTGCACATATACCGGGAAGATAATAAGGCGGTGGATCTACTGGTCAATCTGGTGGTGGGATACCTGGCAACCAACTGGTGGAGTAGCAGGGATGCTTTCCCTGAAAATCTGTGTGATTTGGCATGTAACGATTACTGCGTTAATCAATGATCCCTCATCATGACATGACTGAGTTGATAGGGAAATGACTCTTTCTAGTTCTCCCTAATCAAGTCTAGAAACCTCCTCGGTGACTGGTTTTCCTATCTCATCGTGTGGTTTTTCTACTACTATTTTGATATCCTTTGGGTGTGGCCCATTTTCTGCGACTGGTTAGCGATAGTGATCTCCTATTATCTGGCGACCAGGTGCATAATGGGAGTGGATAAGAATAGACAAGACCCCTCTACTTGTGAGAAATGGAAAAAGAATAAAGATGTCCGGCAGGAAGTCATCGATGGTGGTCTCATCCCCTACCTAGACTGGCTTCATGGCCCCTCTCCTCTGATTATGGAGGCCTTTGTTAACAGATGGAAAAAAGGGAGTTGTAGGGCTTATGGTGCCGATTATCGAATTGATGAAACTTTGGTGGCAACGGTCACTGGTCTAGCTATGTCTAGAAGAAGGTTTTACAGGGATAGAAAAATTAGGGAGGAGGACTTGTCGAGTTTCTTCGACAAAGACAAGGAGTGCTTCAGAGTCACCAAGATGGCCAATGGCGGCTATAATAGAAAAGACCTCATGGCCCCATGGGCTAACATGGCAGAGTTTATAATGAAGTATATCACCCTTGATGGCAGGTATGCAAGTATCTTCTCCTACCATTTCACTATCTTAAATCATTTTCGCCATTGTAAAATTATCTTTGTTTCCTACTATCTTGCCTACTCCCTTGAGAATAGCCTCAAAAAGCATCTAGAAAACCCTAACAACTATGTTCTTCATGAGGGACTTATAGTCCTTATCATGGAACATGCCAAATCCCTTGAAATTGTGCCCCCGCTTGTTGAGATTGGTCTGCAAATGGAGGTCCAAGATGTCTCTGATTCGGAGATGGACCTGGACGATAGTGGGGTTCCTGTTGACGACCCTGAATACAAACCTGTGAATGAAAAGGAAAATATGGTCACTCCTAAGACGCTCAATAGCAAGAACCCCCCCAGATGGGAAGCTAGTAAATATAAAACCAACAACAAGCTGATCTCCAAGGCTGAACCCCTCACCAAAAATAAAAAGCTGGCGGCGATGGATCACAGCTCGAAGATTACAGACCAAGGGATTAAATTGGACATCCTTATCAATGTCCAAAAATATAATCAGGGGAAAGATGGTAGTCCAATGAATCTTGTCATGGAAGCCACCAGAAGCCAGGAGCGTTGTTGGAAGTGGGTCGAGTGCAAAATCAACACTGTCAAGATGGGGGTTAAAGAAATAATTGTCATTTTCACTACTTCCCTTGAACCCAGCAAGCCAGAAAAATTCATGATCATGACTCAAAAACTCTCTCAGAATATTGAGGTAATGAAATGTAACCATGAACAAAGGATTGATAAGGTGGAACAATCCATGGCTGAGATTAAGAAAAATATCAAGAATTTGGTCGACTTTAGTAAAGAAGCCATGCACAAAACCATTGAGGGGCTTGAAAAGATTAATGAGATGGTTGCTGATTTTAGATCCTTCCATAGTGACCCAGTGAAATATCTTGGAGGAGATGATGTGGCTGCTGGAGACAGCAAAACAATTGGACCCAGTTCTAGAACCAGGAGCAGAAGCAGCAACAAGAGTACCTCCAAATTCATCATGGAGGAGCTTGAGGAAATCAACAAGATTTTCATCTAAAAGAACAAGGATCTGGTGCTCTCGCTTAACTAAGAGCTTTGTTGCTTTGGCTTGTTTGTCTGCGTTTATTTTGTCTTTGTTTCTATCCTGGGTTTCTCCCCTATTTTGCTGATGTTTCTTGTCGGATTGGCTACTAGCCGGCTCTTGTAAAAATTTAGGTTTTGGCTCCTTGTAAAACCTATTTATCCTTATCAAAAAATGTATATATATATTTAAAGTTATTTCAAATATAACTATAGATCTATATATAGCTTTTTGTAAATTTGTTATAAAAAGATTGAAATGAAGTTTATAATTCACAAATTGATTGAAAGATTTTCTACAAGAAGAGAGTTAAAAATTGGTGTTGCAAATAAGGTATGGTTATTTCTTCCTTCCATTAGTTTAATGACCATTTTTTACTACTATAAGATAATTATGATAACAGGGGTTGTCCCTGCAGTGCAGTGACAAAGCTACGAGCCTCTGTTGTTGGAGGTCTCAGGTTTGAACCCAATTGAACCCTTCGCCGATTATTTCCATGCCTAGCTTCAGACACTACAGATAATATGGGTGACATGGAGCAGGATGCACATAATGCATGCCACATCAGATTCGGTGTTCACTCCTATAACGCATGCCCACGGGGCAACAAAATATGGAGGAGGAAGATTGTGTTGCATGGAGGATGACAATGTTGGAGTGATAAGGTGTTGGAGATCAGCAATGTTGGATTGATAAGGAGAAGGAGGTATAAGGAGTAATTTGGAGAGATAAGGGTAGCGGAGGGATAAAGAGACTATGGAGTGATAAGGAGGATGCAAGTTGGAGAGTTAAGGAGGAATGATAAGGCAATAGCAAAAAAATTTGAGGATGAGGCCCCTAAAAAATATTGTCTCACTAGTTCATAGCACTAGTTAAAAGCGAATTCACTTCGGCCTAAGGTAAAGGGACTGGCCCTAACCAATAGCTCAACTATACAAAAGAACAAGATAAATTTGAAAACATAAATTGATCTAGCTGTGAGCCTCTGTTGTTGGAGGTCTCAGGTTCGAACCCTTCGCCAATTGTTTCAATGCCCAGCCTCAGACATCACGGATAATATGGGTGACATGGTGTAGGCTGCATGGAATCCATACCACATCAGATTTGGTGTTCACTACTATAGTACATTCTCACGGGGCAACAAAATATGGAGGAAGACTATGTTGCATGAAGGATGACAATGTTGGAGTGATAAGCTGCTAGAGATCGGCAATGTTGGAGTGATAAGGCGCGGGAGGTATAAGGAGTAATTTGGAGAGATAAGGGTAGTGGAGGGGTAAAGACATTATGGAGTGATAAGGATGAAAGTTGGAGAGTTAAGGAGGAATGATAAGGTGATAGCGAACAAATTTGAGGATGAGGCCCCACAAAAATGTGGTCTCACTCGTTCATAGCACCAGTCAAAATTGAATTGGCTCCAGCCTAATGTAAGGGGACTATCCCTAACCAATAGCTCAACTATAAAAAGGAAGAAGATAAATTTGAGAACATAAATTGATCTATTATAATTGTAAGCAATATTTGAGAAATAATGGATGGTGCTTCTTCAAATCCTTCTATGTTTGAATTACAAATTCAATCCACAAACTCCACATAATATAACAAAGCAAAATGAGAATTTGAGAAAAGTTTGTGGAAGATTGTCACAATAACTACGAATTATTCAAGAAGAAATTATGGTAGTTCTAGAAGAAGGCAATGGAAGTGCCCACATTGTAAGAAAAACAAGGCTAGTTAAATTGCATGATTTTGGTATCATTTGTTGAGGGTTGGAAAGACAAAATAAATATTTGTTTGAGATTAAATTCCAAAAGGAGAAAGATCCGAGTTGATCAAAGAGTTTAATTTTGTAGACTCTATAATATCTATTGAGGGACAATAAAAATTTTCTCAATCGGGGATGCAACTATTTTCAAGCACCTCTTCTACCTCCATTTATGAATCTCAAATTGGGAAAATGTTTAATGCTACTAACAAAAATAATGTATATGCTGTTATTGGGAGAATTTTCTTTTGTTGCAATATGTCATTAAACATAGCTACGTTTCCTTTATGGAAAGAGACTATGAGTATGGTCAATAATGTACCTAAAAGTTGTGTGCCTCCAAGTTAGGAAAAAATTCACACTATTGTTTTAGATGGTGAGAAGAGACACATTGATGAAAGGATAAGAGACATTATAGATAGTTGGTCATATACAAGCATTTCTATAGTTTTAAATTGTTGGACTAACATTGCACATAGACCACTAATTAATATTCATGTTTCTTCAGCTAAGGGTACAATGTTTATTAAATTGCATCATACTTCGGGTCATGTGAAAGATGCAACATATATGGAAAGTATTTTTCCAAGACATAATTGAATAGGTAGAGAGAAATAATGTTGTGAAAATTATAATTGGTAATGCTTTAGACAGTCTCTTGGTATAAGGGAGGATCAAAAAGGAATTTTCAAAGATTTTTTGGACACCATGTCACATGAAATTTCTTCTTAAAGATTTACATAATAAGATTCCTTGGTTAGTGAGATAGTTGCAAATGTTAGGAAAATATAATAATTTATTATAAATCACTCCATGTCACATAATATTTACAGAAAACATGGTTCTTTGAAGACATGCAAAAACATGATTTTCTTCCAATTTTAATATAAATACCTAAATTGTGAAGGTAGAACAAGAATTAAGGCAAGTTGGTGATTGTCAAAATATGGAGTGCAGGAGAGTTAGCGTTGCTAGGGTTTTGGGAGGAGGAGATGGAGGGGATGATGTAGAGGAGGTGGATGAGGAGAAAAATGATAGGGATGAAGGGAAGAAAGGTGCTAGCCTTGAGTCGCTTTCTTGGCGCTATCAATTTTTGGAGTTTTGGCTATTGGTTTCATTCTCGATGGAGCCCTATTTTGGATCTTCTCTTTTTGTTTGAGGTAGATTGCTCCCTTCTTCTAGGTCATGCTAGTGATTTTTTGGAGGATGCCTCTCTCCTTTCTTATCTTAATTGGTATGGCTATATTCCCCTTTCCATGGATCTCTATGTGGTTTGTAGTGGAGATCTTATTCTTGGCCTTATGCCCTATTCTAGGTTGTACTTGCACAACCTTTGGTGCTCTGTGGTCAGTTTTTGCATAGTCTAGTAGTTGTGGAATTTATGTTCTGTTGGATGGTCTTTGTGGCACATGTTGCTTTTTGCATAGGCTAGTGGTTGTGCAATGTCTTCTTAGTATGTTGTGTGATGTCTTCATGTGATAGGTGGTGTCGATCTATGCTTTGCCCCTATTTTTTACTCCCCTTGGTGGTTATAGGATCTTTTTCTACACAATGGCTCTTTAGTGCCATGGAGTCTCATGGCTACTTTGGTTACTATTTGTGGTTGCCTCAATTGGACCTTACGTGTTGTTGTCATTCCTTGCCCAATCTATAGATTAGCTTGTTTGGGGATATGAGGTGTTTTCATATTATTTTATTGCTACAAGTTATGTTAAAGCATTGATCAATCGGATGTGGGTGCCACTTTTATGTTGGGTCCTTGTCATTGGTTTCTGGTGCATTTTGTTTATCTACTTTGGGGGTTTGTGGTGCCCTCCTTGCCATTTGGGCTCCTTGTGTTGGGATAGGGCTTCATATGGGAGTCTTTCTCATAAGAAGAGTTTGTCTTCTTGTGGTTTGCCAGAGTTAGAAGGGGTTTTAGGTTCCAAGTACTTTTTGTTGGGAACGATATTTCTGAGGGAAGTTGTTTCATCACTATTATCTATGGGTTGGATGCGATGGTGGGATGAGGGATAGTTACCCTACAGGTGCCAAATTAGAGAGGGATTTGCCTCTTCTTTCCTTCTTCTATGGTGATTTTTGACGACTCCTAGGGATTTCTTCTTCTAGTATGGATTCTTGCTTGTTATTTTGTTGTCACTTTGTCTCTAGTGTTTCTTCCTACCAGAGGAAAATTATGTTTGACCCCTATGCTTGTTATGGGTGGTGGAAGTTTGTGGGTTTTTGAGGATGTACTTTCTCTTGTGAATGACTTATTCTCTTTTGATGGGAGATTTTACTAGTATTGGTAGGTTGGCTTGGTTGGTGTGCTATGGGTTGATTTCCTTGCAGGCATCTAACCAAAGAGGGAATTGCTACCTTGGTTTTTGCTTCTCTAGTGACTTCTAACTTCACTTGGAAGGTTTTTTTTTTGTGGGGTTTAGTGCTTGCCGCCTTCTCCCCGTACCTCTTTGTGTGTCCTCTTGGGGAGATGCCTTATGGATCTCCTTCTATGTTGATGGGTTGGGGTCTTTGTCATTCTTGATTTACGGAGGGGGTATTTTACTTGGTGGCATCTCTTCCAGGACCTTTGTTTGCTAATGTCACTATCAATATTGGACCTAGGGGTGCTTCTAGTGTTTTTTACCAATTGTGGACCTATTTAGGTGGTTCACGCTTTATGGGTGGCAAGGTTGTCTACCAGAAGAAGGTTGTGAGAAGCCTTTAAAAACCCGCTATTAGTTTTCCATTTCCTTGGCTACTTTGATTATAATGAAAGGCTCTAGGTTAGGAACATGGTTTGGGGTTCTCTCCAAAACCCCTCTGTTATGATTTTGTGATTTTGTTGGGGTGGGTCCCTTGTTCCCGTTGGTTGCTACTTTGTTTAAGAGCTTCCTTTTAAAAAAGGGCCTTTCCTATTTTGTTTTTGTGCTTTTGGTGGTCTCACTACTTATGAGTTCCTCCATCCACATTGGTTTGGTGGTTATATGAAGATACGATCATATCTCATTTTAATCTAATCAAAACAAGTATTAAGGGAAATGGTGGTGTCCACTAAAGGGGAGGGATAAAGAGATAGGTAAAGTAGTAGTTTTCAAGCATGTGTTGAAATTTATAATCTCATAATTGGTAGTGGGTTAATTTTATTCTGACAATAGGCAAGTGATCTTCTAACACTATTTTCCACTCTTGTTGAAGTCTTTTGTCTCTTTGATAATGATAAACCATTCATGGGAAATGTGCTTGAGAAGCTAGATCAGATAAGGGAGCAACTAAAAAATATCTTCATTGTTGGGGTACCATCATTTGATCAAGAGATACATGATATTGTTTGGAAATGTAATTTAGAAAGATGGAAGATGCTTCATAGTCCTCTTCATTCTAATGGAATTTTATGTATTCCAAAAGATTTCACAAAACACCATGATTGGATGAAGAGGGTTCCATAAGATGGAAAATCTATATGGGTAGAATTTATCCAAATAGAGAGGAGTGTACTAAAATCAACGAGCAACTGTCAAAAAATATTGACAAAGTTGATAAATATTCTCATAAAGATGTTCCATTTGATCAATTGAATATGAAACCCAAAGTCTTATGGGAGAATTATTGAACAAAACCACCAAAAATTAAAAATAATACAATTTGTGTGTTATCTTAGGTAATTTTTTGTATGTTTAGTCATATGATAGTTATATAAATAATATATTTTATTATTAATTTATTTTAAATTGCTAATATTATTTACATTTATTTTACATAAATAGGTCTCTAGTAGTTCTATTGTTATATCTCCTTAGGAGGTTGAATTGACGTTTTTCTACTATTTGTGAGATTCTGCGAGAAGCGAGAACCGAGCCAAGATCTGATGTCGGTCATAGATCACATGCAACTCCTCATGCAACAGATGATCAAAGATCAAAATAGCTGAATGAAGATAATTTTGATATGAGAGAGAAATAGAGACAAAGAAGAGAATTTGGAGAAGACTCTCACCGAGCTATCACTTCACTTACTTAACTAGTGAAGGTGAGAGTATAGTGCTTATTATATAGAAAAATATAAGCATATACATACAAGGGGTGCATTAACTCCTATTCCCCATAAAAAGTGGGAGGTTTTACCTTCTTGGTAAATGCCAAAACATGTGGCATAACCTCCTTACATGAAGACAAAAAAGGAGTTGAGAAAGTTGGCACATAAGGCCAAAAGAGGGTGTGAAACCCAACTACCCCATAACCCACTTAGGGAATGACAAAATAGTGGTTATGAGAGGTGGAGAGTTACACATGTAGCTGAAGTATTTCACCACATGTACTCATATAAACCACTCCTATTAACCTAAGCAAGCTTAAATAATATATGTGTAGGAAAAATAAATACCCCCTAACATAAGGAAAATAAAAAACCTACACTAACACCCCCGCTTAAGCGTAGCTTAGGTGGGTGAAAATATGAGTCCCAGCAAATGCAACCATGTTAGGTAACCATGTACATAGATAGCCCCCCCAAAAGAAGAAGCCCCCCATAAGAGGAATAGCCCCCCCTAAATAAGGAGAGAAAGAAAGGAGGACTAAGAAGTTCCTCCTCAAGTAGACACCTGTCATATCCCAAGCAGTGATCGCAAATGAAGGAACTTGCTTTCGGTGAAGGGTTTGGTGAAGATGTTCATAGTTTGCTCCGTTGTAGAACAATACTTAAGATCAATGATGCCTTCCTGAATGAGCTCCCAAGTATAGTGCATATGTATCTCAATGTGTTTCGTCCTCTGGTGATGAACTATATTTCTTGAGATTTGTATAGCACTTTGATTATCACAAAAGATGATAGTAGGCTTCCTAACTGGAATACCAAACTCAGTGAGAATATTTTGAAGCCAAATAGCCTCAGTGGTGGCATTAACTACCCCTCGATACTTAGCCTCTATTGATGAAAGAGCAATTGCAGACTGCTTCTTACTCGACCAACAAACTGGACCAGAACCAGGTGAGAAGCAATACCCTAAAGTGGATTTGCGATCTTGAGAATCACCCGCCCAATCTGAATCTGTATATCCCACCAAGTCAATATCCATGCCTACTGCATACTAAATTCCATAATTGTGAGTACCTTGAATGTAGTGGAGAATCCGCTTAGCTGCTTTCCAATGCAACTTATGTGGCTCCTGCATGAATCTAGAGACCATGCCCACCGCATATGAAATGTCAGGTCTCGTATGAGTCAAGTAGATGAGGCTCCCAACAATTTGTCGATATAAAGTGCTATCAACCAAGGGTGAAGAGCACTTAGCCTCAAGTTTGACCCCAAATAAAAAAGGAGTAAGTGCGGGCTTACAATCAGCCATGCGAAATCTAGAGAGCATATCGAGTGCATACTTGGGTTGTCCAAGGAAGATGCCTAAAGAAGATTGAGTAATCTCAATTCCCAAGAAGCAATGTAGAATACCCAAGTCTAACATCAGAAATCTATCATGTAGAGCAGTTTTCACTACCTTGATGGTGTATGAGTGACTCCCTGTGATCAACAAGTCATCAACATAGAGAACTAGAAATGTGAGAGTATCATCCTGGTGAAAAATGTAGACGTTCGGATCAAAATGGCATCAAGTAAAACCAACTGTTAGAAGGAAGGAGTCCATTTTGGTATACCAATCTCGAGGAGCTTGTTTGAGGTCATAGAGAGACTTTCGAAGTCAACACACAAGTGAAGGATCTTGAACAAACCCTTGTGGCTGCTCCATGTAGATTTCCTCCTGAAGGTCACCATGAAGAAATGCACTCTTGACATCCATCTGATGAACTTCCCAATGATAGGTTGCAGCAATAGCAAGGACAAGCTGGCTGGAATTCATCTTAGCAACTGGAGCAAAAGTCTCAGAGTAATCAATCCTTGTAACTTGGGAAAAGCCTTTTGCTACCAAGTGAGCCTTATACTTATCAACCGACCCATCTGCTGCAAATTTTGTTCGATAGATCCACTTGCATTGAACAAGTTTCCTTCCCTTAGGAAGAGGAACTAAATCCCATGTGTGATTCCTTTCCAAGGAATTAAACTCTTCTTGCATTGCAGCATCCCATTCGGGAACACCTGTAGCTTCTCGAAAAGACTCTGGATCATAAGCTGAAGCAATGAAGAGATGTGGAGCTTGCTGAAATTGTGACCTAGTTCTTCTAGAATCTGATGGATCACCAAGCCAATCTCCTGCTGACTCAAAAGTTTGTCGAGCCCAAAGAGGCACTAAAGCTGGAGAGTTTGGGGAAGAATCATCAACCTCTGAAGGATGACTATGAGAAGAATGTGAATCCTCACCATCATTGTCACCATCTAAAGTGGAGGAAGAAGACTCCTCATCAAGATTAGGAGGATTAAGATCCTCAGAAGAACTGTCATCATCATGCAATGTCTCCAATGTGATAGTGGATGGAGAAGTGGTATGAGAAGAAATAGAAGAACTCTCCTCAAAATGAACACTCCTCTCAATGAACAACTCATGTGTAGAGGGATGGAGAAGTCTATACCCTTTGAAATCATCTAGATACCCAACAAATATGCAAGGCTTGCTCTGTGGATCCATAGCCTTGCATTTCTCTGCTGGAATGTGGGCCCATGCAAGAGAACCAAACACTATGAAATTCTTAACTGTAGGTTTCCGACCGGTCTAAGATTGAAAAGGAGTTACCCCCTTCACAGCTTTATGAGGAACTCAATTCTGGATGTAACATGCACAATTGATGGCCTCTACCCAATACTGAGGTGCCAAAGACTTGGAGTGAATCATACAATTTTCCATTTCCTTCAAGGACCTATTCTTCCGTTCTGCAACACCATTCTGCTAAGGACTGTATGGAACTGTGTACTGCATGTTGATACCTTTTGAAGTACAAATATGTTCAAACTGATTATTAACATATTCAACCCCCATTATCTGTACGCAGAATCTTGATGAACTTCCCAGATTGTTTCTCTACAAAAGCTTTCAAATCTAGAAAATTCTCAAATACCTCAGACTTTTGTTTGAGAAAGTAAACCCATGTAAATGTGGAAAAGCCATCAATAAATGTTAAGACATATCCAGCCCTGCTGAAAGATGGTTGTGGAAATGGTCCTGCCAAGTCACTATGTACCAACTCCAATAGCTGTGGAGCTCTCCATGCTTTGCCTTTATCATACTTCTCCTCTAGATTCTTACCAAGAATATATCCCTAGCAAACTCCATCAGAAAATCGAATAGAAGGCAACCCTGAAACCATGTCCTATTTATTGAGTTGTTGCAAGTAACGATAGTTCAAGTGGCCAAATCGTTGATGCCACAAACAACTAATCTCATCTACATGAGTGAGTAAAACTGTCGAAGGAGAGTCGGGAACAAAGTGAGAAAACTGATATAATCTGGATTGATGATCTTCTTTTCCCACAGCAATAGTAGACCCATTATGCATTTCACTGATTACCACTGTATCTGGTGTGAACTCAACTCGCTTGCTAGAACCAGTGTGAGTGATATGATAAACGGATAGGAGATTAGTTGATAAAGATGGAACACAAAGGACATCCTTAAATGTTCCTTCACCCACATCAATAGATCCTCTCCCATGCACTTCAACAGGAGTGTCATCACCCATTAGTATGGAAGGCATAGAACATGGCTCTAAAGAGGTGAAATCATCTTTTGAAGAAGCCACGTGGTGCGAAGAACCCAAGTCAATTATCCAAGAATTGGGTTGTGAAGCAACAGCAACTAGGGCCTTACCCTTTCCTTTCCCTTTACTCTTATCTGTATCCTTAGAAGATCCTTCTGATGAACTCTATTTGACTGAATCAAGCACCTTGATATTATTCTTTTCAAGAAGATTTGAAAGGTGATCAATTTGTTTCTTTAAACACTTATGTTCATCATGACCAGGCCTCTTACAATAAGAACACTTGACCTTCTCCTTCTTAGGTTGTTCACCTCTTGATGAAGAGGTCTGATTATCTGCTTTTGAAGTAGTAGATTTCTGATCTTTTTTCTTCTCTCCTTGGTTCTTTTGTTTCTTATCTTGCTTACTAGACCCTTTTTGTTCTTTTGTGCCTTGATTTACAACTAAGGCATGTGACTTAGAGGGTTTTATTGTACCCATTTGAACCAATTTGTCTTGCTCCCTAGTGAGTTCTGCAGCAAATTCATCTAGAGAAGGCATTTTGAATGTGGTACCTAGGGCACATTTTGTAGCATAGAATGTAGAAACAAACACTGAATAGTTAGGACCAAGCTTAGAAAGAATACTCAAGATCAGTTGCTTATCATCTTTCTTAGTTCCACACCATTCCAACTGCAATCTTATAGACTTAAGTTTAGTGAAGAAGTCTTGTATAGTATCAAAATTGGTTGGATTCAAACCTATGAGTTCATTCTCTAACTGATGACCTCTTAGCTCATCCTGCTTACCAAAAAGGTTTTCCAAAGTGGTCCACGCTGCATTTGGTGTAGTGGTAGATTCAATGTGAAAAAGAAGGTCTGGAGAGACTGACATACATAGAGTACCAAAAGCTTCATCACATTTATTAAACCATTTAATCTTTTCTGCAGCATCTTGAGGTTCAATTTCAAGTCCCATAGTAACATGATGATATCCATGTCTTTTCAGATATATTATCATCTTAGATTTCCATTCAAAATAACTATAAGGTGTTAAAAGTGGAACTATAGATGCATCCATGATAGTAGAAAAGAAGATTGCAAAGAATCAGGAAAAGTGCAAGAAAGAAGGCACAAGAGACACCCCCCCTTTTCACTAGTCTCAGAAATCACCCCCCCCCCAAATATTACAAGGTTGGCACTTTATAATTAGTGCATTTACAAGGCTTTTTATCAGATTACAATTCTTTTAAGAAACCAATAGAGATTTTAAATACAAATAATTTGAGACAAGATCTAAAACAAATTATTCTTATAACTACTTAATTTATCTCAATACCTTTCCAACAACTATTAGTTTTTGAAAAACAGAGTTGTGAGGAGAAAGATATGACCAATTGAAGAGAAAAAGAAGTGGCTGATACAACCTTTAATATCTAATAGAAAAAGGCAAAAAATTTCAATTAGACCTGGAATAATGGAGAGTGCTCATTTCTAGCTTTCTGTCAAGTATTTGTTTGCAAAAATCTGACACCCGAGGCAAAAGTTGAGCAACTTTTAAGAAATGTTGTTGAATTTCCCTGATAGAAAAACAGCTTAGGCCCTATTCAAGCTCGATTTCTGCAAAATTTATTAGTTTTCTGGAAATACCATCTGACACCCAAAAGTTTTTTTGATGCTGGGAAGAAAACCCAAAAATCATTTTTTGTGAAAGTGAACAAAAATTGGAACACTAAAGCCGAAATGAAAATAGCTCCAGTAAAAAAAATTTACTCTGATTTTTTACTGTGTCCTCCAAACTCTGATTTTGGTGAAGTAAAAGTCACTTTTGACTTTTTCAAGCCTTATGGACACTCTGGAAATTCTTATTAAGCTTCCAATATTACCACAAAGTTACAATCACTCAGATCTTACAAGAACACATACATGTAAACCAGATTTAACTAGAAGCTATTTTCCTATAAACTGTTCTGATTCTCCAGATCACACGAGAATGCAGGAGAAGAGCATACTTAATTTTTAAGGAAAATATTAGCTATATAAAAGTCTCAAATCTCTCAAATAAATAAAAAAAAGCAATGAGCTATACCAGACAATAAGCTCTGATACCATGTGAGATTCTGCGAAAAGTAAGAACCGAGCCAAGATCTGATGTTGGTCGTAGATCACATGCAACTCCTCACGCAACAGATGATCAAAGATCGAAATAGCTGAATGAAGATAATTTCTATATGAGAGAGAAATAGAGACAAAGAAGAGAATTTGGAGAAGACTCTCACCAAGCTATCACTTCACTTACTTAACTAGTGAAAGTGAGAGTATAGTGCCTATTATATAGAAAAATATAAGCATATACATCCAAGCGGTGCATTAACTCCTATTCTCCATAAAAAGTGGGAGGTTTTACCTTCTTGGTAAATGCCAAAACATGTGGCATAACCTCCTTACATGAAGACAAAAAAGGAGTTGAGAAAGTTGGCACATAAGGCCAAAAGAGGCTATGAAACCCAACTACCCCATAACCCACTTAGCAAATGACAAAATAGTGGTTATGAGAGGTGGAGAGTTACACATGTATCTGAAGTATTTCGCCACGTGTCCTCATATAAACCACTCCTATTAACCTAAGCAAACTTAAATAATATATGTGTAGGAAAAATAAATACCCCCTAACATAAGGAAAATAAAAAACCTACACTAACACTATTACATGATCTAGTAAAGAAAATTTTAATTAGTTTTAGATTGACTCTTGACCACGTGTAGTACCATTCTAGAATAGTTTTAAATTTAGAATTTATTCTTTCTATCCTTATCTCTTTTGATCTTTCTTTTATAAACTATTTAGAATTAGGATAAAATATTGAAGAAATATTAAAAACAAGTATTTTCATAATACTTTCAGCACTTATAAGATCAAAAAATATAGTTTTAGAGTTTTAGACTATTTTTCAGTTATATTATCATTAAAACCTAACATTTAAATTATAGATTCTAGAATACAATGATAATAGTCCTTTTGTGAAATAGTAAAACATCAAATAAATAGGTGAACTAGTACACAATAACTTGACAACTAGAACTTTTAACTTTGGCTCTAGTTGTCAGCTAGGTTTTGTTTCTTTTTGTTAGCTCGTTCTCTATTTGGGTTTCTCACTCCTCGCAAGGCCTTTGGTTTCTTCACTTTAGAGGTTATGTAATGGTTTGAACCTCTCCCAATTTAATCTAATCAAAACTTGACAACTAGAACCTTGGGTTAATTATCATCTTTCTAAGGACGTGATTTCCTTCCTAGAGACATGTCAATTGATCTAAATTTGGCTCTATGTTGTAATGTGTGTTGAAATTTCCATAAACAAGTAAAATTCAAAGGAATATTACTGTTATTAAACTATCAGCTCTAAATTAATTGAAACCTAAGGGTTTCACAAATATAGTGTAGAACATGTTTCTCAAGTCAAAAATTGAAAGTTTTGAGTACCTTTATTTCTAAGCCTATGTCAATCACTATTCCTAATCACTCACTTGATTAACTTTATTGATTCATCATATTATTTTATCTATTCTACCAAACTTGTCTAATCTTCTTTTTCTTCACTCACAAGCGTGGTTAACTATTCAAGTGTGTCATTATTATTGTGTGATGATCTTATTCATTGTCTATATAATTGTATATTTTCAATAATTTTGGTAGAATCCATCTAAATATGGGACTTTTAAGTGTTATCCTTTACTTTCCCCCCTACCTTACTTATTTTCCTTTGGTTCCTTAGGTTTTTTTTCCTTTGAATTCTTGTCAATCTTGCCACTCTTCAAAACCATTTTTATTTCACTAATTTCCTTAGTTTTTTTGGAGGTAACTCAATGTCTAATAAATAGTCTCGTAAATATTTTTGTACATAAAATGATAAATTCTCTTCTCCTTTGATATTCATGTACTTGGAAGGGTCCACTAAATATCTCTTTATGTAAACTATCATTGCCTTCGATGCTCTAGGGGGTGAGTCTCATTGCATAGGATTTACCTCTTACAAATGTTCCCTCTTGTAACTCAGTATTAATTAGTAATTTAAAAATATTGATTTGTAACATTCCTCTTAAAATCTTCTATAATATTAATGGTAAGGTTCTCATTGTTGAAAATTTTATATATAACAATATTTCCTTGCCTTTTTTCTCTTTTTGAAAGTCTATTTTTCTTAGCATTTTCTCCTTTTTATTGACTCTAACTTGTAGTGCTCACATTTAAATATTCTTTAGTAAAAATTAAAAGTTTTCTATTTAACATTTTTAAATGGGAAAAAAAAAACTTTTCTCTATTATTAGGAAAGATAAAATATTTGTTTGATACAATATAAAAATTTAAAAAGTCAAATAAAAATATATTTAAAAATATTATTTAATAATAAAATAAAGCTAATCCATGATGGTGGAGCATAGGTGGAAGCTAGGGTTTACTAGCGGAGGCAATTTCCGGACGCGGGGATGGGAAAATAGCCCTAGACGGAGGGAAAACTAGCGGCCTTGGTACCCACCATGCTCAAACCAGTGGCAGTGGCAGGACACGGGTCGGAGGAGAAGGGAGGGATTTAGTTGCAGGAAAACCAGATCCCCTTTTGAGCAAGACAAAACAAAATGGGGGCATTCATGATATCTGAACCTCCCAAAATGGAGCAAGCAGCAATCGAAGGAAAGATCGAGGAAGAAATTTCTGGTACCTCCAGAAGACCTTACCACTGGTGGGATACCGGTAACATCTGATAAGAGATCAGTCAGCATTTGCATTGACTCAGAGGCTTGGAAGGAATCAGTACAAGTCTTGCGTGACAGAGATCTTGATGAAGTGGGGAGGGAATTGACCGGCCTTTCCTAGTGTAAGGAACTGGGTCAATGAAGAATGGGGAGCCACTTTGAGATCAAAACCCTAACAAATGGGTTTTTCCTTATCATAGCTGGGACAGCTAAGGAGAAGATTGTGTTGATGGACTCTGGGCCTTTTTTGATGTCGGGAGTAGGGCTTTACATTAAGAACTGGACCCCTAATTTTTACCCTCGACAAGCCACCCTAGAGGAAATTCCTATTTGGATTAGACTTTACAATCTCCCGCATGAATACTAGAAGGAGGAAGTTTTTAAGAGTATTGGTGATAAACTAGGGAGATTCATCAAGTCGGATGAAGCGGTTGACAAGCTGAATTCATGCATGTATGCCCGAATCTGTGTCATGTGGAAACCACATCCAAGGCTCCCGAAGGCCGTCGAGATTAGATCGCCATAGGGTTTATGGAGGCAAGAAATTGAAGTTGAAGAAATCATGGTTAAGTGTAAGTCCTGCAAAGAATGGGGTCATGAGGACCGTGATTGTAAGGCACGGTAGAAGGGGAAAGGAAGGGTAGACCGAACTTTGGAGGAGTAATTATTAGCAGGGTTGGCAATGTCTAAGTAGATTCTGGGCCACTCAGAGGTCAACCTAAGCTCTAACCTGGTGGTTTCAATGGACGGGGATTTTCTTCACAATTTTGAAGTTTCAGGGAGGGAGGGGTGAAAGTACCATTAGATTCTTGCCCTGCTCAAGAAGTGTTGCTGAAGGTCTCTGGTCTGACTGGAGATAAGGCTGTTGCGGTTGTGCTCGGCGGTTTGGGTGAGTTTTCTATGGATCGTCCTCAGATTCAATCAGGATGTTCGGCTGGGGAGCATGTGCGTTAAGATATTAGTGGAAGTTGTGGGGGAGCTTGCCTCCATTTAGAAGGAGCGACAACGAAGGTTGTTCATGGGCTTTATATTAATGACTGTACAGTAGGTGGGGGGATCCTATCTCAGCACAGGTTTTACTATACTTTTGAGACTGGGTTGGAGGGCCTAGGGAAGGGATAGAATGTAAAGTCTCTAGAGAATTCAGATGTCATATTAGGGAATGTAGATCGAAAAGAAATCAGCTTCAAGGACATCCACATGTCCCCAGGCAAGATGGATAATGGCTTACTAGTAGAGTTGGAGTCTGAAGAGGAAGATGGACTAAGTGATGATTCATTGGGATTGTCTACTGAGATAGGGGAGACAGAGGTTAGGACCATTAAACAAACCAAATCAAATCCCTCTAAGTCCAAAGGGAATTTGAGATGAAGGAAAAACAGGCAGAAGTTGCTTGAGGAAGCAGGCAACATGAAGGGCCAGACAAGACTACTTAGATCCGGGAGAGACTTGTTCTCTCCTAGACAGTAATGAAGTTCCTAACATGCAATGTCAGGGGCTACAATGCCCCTGACAAGAGACGCCTGATCAAAAGAGGATTTGATCAGGCTAAGCTGGAAGTTATTTGCATTCAGGAAACTAAGTTGGGATGAGATGATGCAGCTAGAGTTTTTGGTGTAAGGCAGAGGTGGTCTGGTTTTTTTGTGGAATCAGAGGGGGCCTCAAGAGGGCTTGGCATTTTGTGGAATCCACTGGTTTTTTAGGTGGATGTTGTCTCATGCTCTAAACATTGGCAGATGGTAAAGGTGAACTCGAAGATCATGAACTTTTCCTGTTTTCTTATCAATGTCTATGGGCCCACTTTGGTTGTGGAAAAGTGTCGGCTATCGGAGGATATTACAAAGCTTTAAGAGGAGGTGAGGCCAACTTTAGCTATTGTTGTTGGGGACTTCAACACCACTCTTTCTTTCTTGGATAAGCGTGGAGGGGTGAGAAGGATGTGCAGGACGCAAGCAGACTTTCAGTCTTTTGTGAATTCTAATGCCCTGTTTGAAGTGGCTGCTAAAGGTGAGAATTTTAATTGGACTAATAGATGAAGGGGATTTTCCAACATTACAGAGAAACTAGATAGATTTTTCCTTGTAGGGGATTGGAACTTGGCCCCCTTGTTCTTTGAGGCAAAAGTTTTAGCAATTTCAAGATCGGACCACTTCCCGGTCTCTTTGGTTGTGCAAAAAGATGAAGTTTCGCTTTGGTGTCCTTTCAAGGTGGAAAAGATGTGGTTAAGGGAGTCGGGTTTTAGAGATCATGTAGTTGGTTGGTGGAAGGAGGCACTGGTGGTGGAAGGTTTCTTGGCCTTTCAGTTCTTCAAGAAGCTTAGTTTTGTGAAACAGAAATTGAAATCTTGGAACAAGGAGGTGTTTGGCAATATCTTCGATAAAAAGAGAAGGATTGAAGGGGATTTGGGGGCTTTGAATGCAAAATTCTTGGCAGAAGGGATGGATGAAGTGGATTATCTCACGAAGAAAGATCTACTTAGTAAATATGTGGAATCATTGCAGAGGGAGGATATTTATTGTAAACAGAAATCGTGAGAGAACTGGCTTAAAGTCGGTGATAGAAACATGAAATTCTTTCATAGTTCAGTGAAAGCAAATGGAATCCTCAATAGAATCCTCTCCCTGCAACTTGCAGATGGAATGATAACTGAGGACTCAGACTGCATTAGTAAGGAGGTTGTTGACTTATTTGAAAATCTTTGGAGGAGGAATGGGGCTAGTCAGACGGGCTTGCAGGCCGAGATTTTGGAGTTAATTCCTCCCTTAGTGTCTAGGCATGATAATAATATGCTTGAGGAACTAGTCTTGATGAAGGAAGTAAAATCTTTTGTTTTTGAGTTAGGTGGGGAGAAAGCACTAGGCCCAGATGGGTTCCAGGCGTTCTTTTTCCAGTTCTTTTGGGATGTGCTTGGTGGGGAGTTGTTAGATATGGTTGAAGAGTCAAGGTATAGGGGTTTTGTTTTGAAGGAATTCAATTATACTCTGGTAGTGCTTATTCCCAAGAAAGCCAAGACAGAAGGGATGGAGGAGTTTCATCCTATTTCTATGTGCAACACCATCTACAAAATCATTACAAAAGTTGCTACTAATAGGCTCAAGTTAATTTTAGATAAGTTGATCTCTTGTGAATAGAGCATTTTAACCCCAGGAAGGAACATTGTGGATGGGGTTATTGTGGCCCATGAGGAAATCCACATGGCCATGAAGAGTAGACAGAGAAGAATGATCCTAAAACTAGATATTCGGAAATCCTATGATAGAGTTGATAGGTCTTTCTTGGTGGTTGTGCTAGCAAGGTTCGAGTTTTGTAAGGCTTGGATTAAGTGGATTTCTAGTATGATTATGTAGTTCTCAACATCGGTTTTAGTCAATGGTAGTCCTCAAGGTTTCTTTTCCACCTCATGGGACATTCGGCAAGGGGATCCAATATACCCCTTTCTCTTTATTTTGTTGGTAGAAGTTCTTGGTTGGTCGATTGCTCGTAAGAGATTTCAGGGGATGTGGAAAAGCATTGAGATTGCTCGTGGGGTGGATTCCATAACTCATTCTAAGTTTACTGATGATACCTGTCTTTTCGGTGTGGCATCAATGCATGAAGCATTGGTTATGAAGAAAGTGCTGGACAAATTTAGTTGGGTTATTGGTCAGGAAATTAATTGGCTGAAATCGGAGATCTTTTTCTTCCACACTGAAGTTGGGACTCAAAGAGCAATTGCCAGATTGTTTGGTATAAAGATTGGTCATCTTCCTGGGAAGTTCCTTGGTATGCCGCTCTTTGTTGGAGCTGGTAAGACAAATATCTGGAAAGGTTTGCTTGATGGTTACAAAGAAAAGATGGAGGGTTGGAAGAGCAAGTGGCTATCTTTGGTTGGTCATCTTCTGATGTTGAAGACAGTTGTATCGCCTATGCCTATATTCCCTATGGCCTATTTTAAACTCCCATGCTCCGTCATCAAGATTATGCAGCAGAAGATGAGAAAGTTTTTGTGGAATGGAAATCAGGAACAGGACAAAATCCATCTCATTGCTTGGGACAGAGTTTGTAAACCCAAAGGAGGAGGAGGTGTGGGGCTCGGTGATTGGAGACTTATCAATGAGGCTATGGGGGCTAAGTTGGTGTGGCAAATGTACAATAAGCCGGAGCAGAGGTGGGTCTGAATATTACAAGCTAAATACTTGGATAGTGGGGAAAAGGAAAGGATCCTAATGGTTGAAGATCCTTCGAGAGGTTCTGCTTTGTGGAATTTTTTGGTGAGCCGTAGGAGCCTGATCATGAATCATCTTTCTTGGTAGATTGGAGATGGGTGAAAGGCGTGTTTCTGGCAGGATTCTTGGGATGGACATCCATCACTAGAGTCTTTGGTCTCCCAGCGAATTATGACAAAGATTGTTCAGGATTGGGGTTCAAAGGTGTGCAATTTTTTGTCACCAAAAATACCTATGTTGGGCCAGCGTTGGAACTGGAAGGATCCCCGGGAGTTAAACTTGGGGGAGGTGAATGAACGGTTGCTGAGGAAGATCCTGTAAAGTAGAGAGGTTTCATGCTCGAGGGAGGAGGATGAGATAGTTTGGTGTGGTGCCAAGAGTGGCAGTTACTCTGTGAAGGTGGGGTTTTCTCTTTTGGAGGCTGAAGGCAGGATGAAGGAATGGGAAGCTAAGGTTTGCTGGAACAATGTTTGTTTACCAAAGGCGGGTGCATTCTCCTAGTTAGCTGGAAATAGGCAGATTCTTTTAGGAGACCGTTCAAGGAAAATGAGGTTTGCTAGTCCATTCCGCTATGTTCTCTATGAAAAGGCGAAGGAAGATGTGGACCACCTTCTTCTTAACTATGATTTCGCCTAGGAAGCGTGGTGTTTTGGGTTACAGAGACTGAATTGGAAGGGTCCAATGGCAGGAAATTTGAGCCACTGCCTGGAATCTTTGCCTGTTTTGGGCAAGTCTTCTGTTTTTGCTGCCATATGGAAGATTTTGCCTTCTACTATTTTATGGGAACTCTGGAAAGAATAGAACCGAAGAGTGTTTGAAGGTAAAGAGGAAAATAGGGATCGCTTTCTGATCAGGTTGGAGAAGGCTATTTCAAAACTGGTCACTAATGTTGCCTCTCAAGTGAACTTAGCAAAGTCTCCTTTCTCTCAATTTGATGCTGGTGTTTTGGCAAACTGGCCTTTGATTAAATTTCGGCCTGCTAATGGGCTTCTAAGGGCTAATCCTGAGAGGAAGGGTGAATAAAGACAAGAGTGGGCCCTAACAGATAAAGGTTGGACTAAGGTTAATTTTGATGGCGCTTCGAGGGGTAATCCAGGGGTCTTTGGAGTTGGGGTAATAGCCCGGGATGATTGTGGCAATATTTTAGCCATAGGAGCTAAAAGATTGGTGGATGGATAGAACAATGTTGTTGAGTGTCAAGCAATGTTAGAAGCCATTCTCAAGGCTAAGAACTTGGGAGTGAAGAAACTCCATTTGGAGGGAGACTCTCAGATTGTAGTGAATGGGATAGCTAGAGGTCGAATGGAGGCGTGGCACTTAGACAAGCATGTTCGAAGAATGAAACTTCTTTTGTGTGGGTTTGAAGATTTTAAGGTGACCCACATTCTCAGGGAAGCAAATGTGGAAGCTAACAAGCTTTCAAATGTGGGAGCGAATGGCTCTTTGGAAAATAACTTTAGATTGTTCGAGGACTTTTGAAATGGTAGTTCTCATGATTTTGGTTGCATTGCTTAGTCTTAGGAAAGTGAACCCAAGTTTGTTTTTGAAATGACTGTTTGTGTCCCTGGACTTGTGGGAAGTTATGGTCCTCGTGGATTGTGATCTACGATGATGTTGCAAGTGGCCTAGCAGTGATGGGTGATGATGGGGGAAATCGGTATGAAGGCTTGGTGATGATGCATGGTTTTTTTGCGATTCGTGTGGAGCAGTCATGTCATGTAACGGTGGTGGCTTTTTAAGGCCTTTGATTTTGGCTCCCTGGCATTTTGCAGTGGCTGGTTTTCGGTGTTGGTTGTGTGTGCAGGTTTTGGTGCAGAGGCGAGTCAGGATGGAGGCAATTTTTTCCTTGATGACGGATGGGCAAATGCCTACTTTTCGCAGCCTGATCTCGAGCAACGGGTTGATGAATGTCTTCAAGGTGGATGGAGAGGAATTTTGGAGGGTAGTGAGGTTGATTTTTGGGGAGGAATTTCTAGTGTCTGACTACCGGCCTAGAACTAACCTTGATATCTCATCGTTGTTCGTTGCCCTAGCCTTGCTGGTGGGAAAGTTGATGGAGGAAGTGCAACGGGTCGCATCTTTGGTGCTGAGACCCAAATGGGCGGATGGTTTGAAGGAAGTGGTGGCTCGAGCTGTTGTTGGCGAAGGGCTAAAGTCAATGGAAGGACCATGGCAGAGGATTGGCGTTGAAGTGGGGGAGCTGCAGCCATTCGTAATTTGGTCGGCTTCTCGACCGGTTGATTTGCAGGTGGAGAATGCAAGGAAGGGATGGAGAGAGATTGTGCAGCATGTGCATGAGTTGGGGCCGACTGAGCGAGTGAAGATTCCTGGGAAGGTGACCCCAATTCAGTCTGAGGCTCCTCTGGATGAGGATGGGAGGCCTATGGTTCGCCATCAGATTCCACGGAAGCAGGCGAAGGTGGTGGAGTGTGGTTCGTTGTGTGGTGGCAGGCCGAGAACAGTGCCAGGTGGAGGGAGTGAGATGCATGATGCAGGGCCCAGCTGGGGTATTCCTAACTTCTCAAGGGAGGAGGCCTTGGGATGGTTTCGGTAGATAGGTCCTCTGGGCCAATCGGGTTCTTTTTTGTGGGGTATGTGTATGTATGTTGGTTTTTTGTAATTGATGGCCCTGTAGGTCTGGTGTCTTTTTCGGGTTCCTTTGTTGTAATAGGGGCGAGACCCCATGTTGTGGCAGACTGTTTTTCTACCTTTTGGATGTAAATCTTTCCTATTTTAAGCAATATATTATCCTGATTATAGATCAAAAGAAAAAATTATTATTTAATATATTTTGATTTAATAAAATATATAATTGTTTACTATTTTATTTAGCATTCTATTGATATCTTTCAATTTTGTTAATAAACATATATTTTTTATAAAGAATAATATATCAATTTAATTTAAATTTTTTAAAAGAACACGGTAGCCCTAATAGGTGACAAGAGCTCGCCGTCCCGCATAAGATGTGATTGATGAATGGCAACGACATTGTATTTATCCTAAGCTGATAACGTGCCGATCTTGATTGGAATAGTTAGAAAACAATACGAAAACTCTTTCTTCATTTGGAAATGAAAGGAATGGAAATATTATAAATGCAAGCATGTCCGGTTAAGTTGAGGTATCATTCGGCAGACAGTAACGTACGAAAGTTGAAAATTTAGGGTGTATCAAAAGCAAAGAAGAGGATTTTCAAATCTAAAAAAATTATGTTAAAGTGGTGAAGTCGTCGTCTTAATTGGAATTACAATGAAATTGAAAGCGAAGGTTACAGAATATATGATTTCATTGTTTTGATTGGGCTCTAGAAGTAAACGTTCTCCGGTGTATGTTGAAACCCCGATAATGACACCCACGAAACGGATCTTACCAAGGCAACAACACTAGTGCTGGTGGCAGCTATAAATACAGTGAAGCCGTATCATTCAAACAGCGCGCACCTGAATCAGAAGTGAACAGAAGAAAAAATTGCAGACTTCAAAGTGCGGTGAGGTGAAGTTAGAATTAGATGGGCATACAGAATTTAAATAGAAGAGTGAGCTGATATGTCTGTGTTGGGCTTTGCAGGTAAGATGAGGACGATGTTACTAGCGACTGGATTGCTACTGAGCATGTCCGTAGCGGAATGCACCAGGCATAGTGATGTTGTAGGAATCCTGGCATCATGTAATCCAACCGGATATTTGAATGGCAACTCCCACGATTGCAATCGCGATCACGGGTCAGACTGCTGCAAGTCAGGGGAGGATACCCACAGTACAAATGCTCGCCCCCAGTGACAGGCAATACTCACGCCACGCTTACTCTGAATGGGTTTGAGAAGGGCGAAGACGGAGGAGGGCCTTCGGAGTGCGATGGGGACTACCACAATGACAACGATCTGGTGGTTGCTCTTTCCACAGGCTGGTACGCTGGTGGCAGCCGCTGTCACGACTTCATACTAATCACCAATCCAGACAATGGACGAACTGCGCGGGCCATGGTGGTGGACGAGTGCGACTCAATGTCTGGGTGTGACGAAGATCACGACTTCCAACCCCCTTGTAATAACAATATCGTGGATGCCTCTCCAGGCGTATGGAAAGCCTTGGGAGTTGACAATTACGATGATGTTGGCGAGATGAGCATCGCATGGTCTGAAACTTAACCTCCTTCGTGCCTTCGTCTGTCTCTTCGTCAAATACATTGTCTCAACCATTACTCCTGCAACCTTATTTCTCACTGCATAATAATATACTCGTATCCGTTGTATAATGTGCTCTTCATTGTAATCTTAATGTTGATTTAACTCGATTTAGGTTCCGAATTCCAAATGTTGACAAATGAATGATATTTAATACAGAATTTTAGATATAATGGAACAAGATTTAATCAAGTAAGGGCATACTTAGTATTGTAGCAATAATGCACCTAGCAAGGGAATTAGAAGAATAATATAAAAGATCACTAGGGAAAAGTGTTGACGCACCTAGGAGCTTAAGCTCCAAGCCAAAACACAAAACCTTCACCTACAATGAGAAGCAACCACAAGCTATTTCACCAATCAATGTACACAATGTATTGATGAGAATGAGATGTTTACAAATATACAAACCTCGTGCTTATAAAAAAAAATTGTGAGAGTAGTGTACAAACAACAAGGACAAATGTCTCAATTAGTAAAAAAAGTACATATAACTACTCAAGCACATAAAATGATATACCTAACCTGATAGCTAATATATAGATATGCATATAGATGATTACCTATCCCTAAGTAAACTTAAGAAATTATGTACTACCTAAATGTGTAGACTAACACCCCCTTAAGTGCAACTTAGGGAAAAATATGCAAGAGTTGCAATCAACGAATGAAAATACAATATGAGAAACATTATGGGTCCCAGCCACATCACCATATTAGGTACCCATATACAACTACAATGCAATGAAATACAAATCTCTCACAACCAAACAAAAGGAGAAAAATATTGTGGGAGAAAACTCCTCTCCAAAAGAGAGAATAAACAAATATTGAAAAAGAAAAAGTGAAAGGAAGGAGGACTCCTCAAACCCTCCAAGGACTACTTCCTTCAACCCTAACATCGATCGCAATAAGAGATAGCGAGGAGATGCCAAAGGTTTAGTGAAGATGTTCACGACTTACTACTCTATGGGCAAATATTCCAAGGAAAGAACACCATCTTGAATGAGATACCAAATGAAGTGCATGTGAATCTGAATATGCTTAGTTCACTAATGCTCCACTAGGTTGTGAGAAATATGTATGCAAGTCTTATTATCACACCAAAGAGTTGTGGAATTATTAGCAGATAAGCCAAACTTACCTGTCAACTATCAAAGCCAAAGAAACTTCTGACTAGCCAAGGTTGCTCCTCGATACTTAGCTTCAGTTGATGATAATTAAAAACTTGTTTGCTTCTTACAAGCTCAAGCAACTGGACCAAAACCAAGACAAAAGACAAAGCCAAAAGTAGACTTTTGATCATCAACATCACCTACCCAATCTAAGTTACCAATGAAGCTCACAATCTCAGTAGCATCTAATGTGTAGTGAATGCCAAACTGTGTAGTGACTTAAATGTAAAAGATGAATGAAATCCATCTTGGCATTGACTAACCAACCCTAAGATGCAACAATTGAAAGTACAAGATGAATGGAATCCATCTTGGCTAAAGGAGAAAAAGCCTCAAAATAGTCAATACCCTCAATTTGAGAAAATACCTTAGCCTCTAGACAAGCCTTATACTTATCAATAGAACCATCAACTACAAATTTGGTACAATACACCCACAAGAACAAAAATTCCAATTCAATTTTTTAATTATGTGTAATTTTGATTACAATTTTTTTACAATACACCCACAAGAACAAAATTTACAGTTTGAATTCAATTTTTTAATTGTGTAATTTTGATTATATTAATATTATATTTTTTAATTTTATGATTAATAAAATATATTTATTTTGTTTGTTTTGTATTTGTATTATTTTGGATGTCCTCTTCCTACCATTACATTCTACCATTTAATACTATTGAATATAATAATACATAAATTTAAGCCAATGACAAATATTTTTACAATTTTTTTCATATGTCAATATTTAATATTTACCTATAATAGACCTATCACGCTAAATTTTGAATAAATACATTTAAAATTTTAAATCTAAATACAAGTTTGAATTTTATTTTTTACTCCTTTGTAATTTATGCATTCTAATTTTATCATTTGTTTAGTAAATATAATATCTATCTAGAAAATATATATAATCTTTTTTTAAAGTTTTATTTCACCTATGCATTGTATGTACATCTAGGTGAAGGAATCATATATTTGAATTTGACTTTGTATATAAAAACAAAATATAAGTAGAAAACGGAAATATAGCTTTTGTTATATAAAATCATTTATATGCAAAAGTCTAGTTGTGGTAAAGAAGATATTTTATTATCTTTATCTAAATGTTATATTTTCCTTGTGTATTTTTTTCGTTTATTGAAAAGAAATATAATATTTTATTAATTAATCTATGTAACTAATATGATTAAATTTAAACAAGTTAGAGTTGAGATAAAAATCATACAAATAATTAAAAATTTATAAGCATTTTTCATTTTTGATTATCTTGTCAATATATAAATATGTTCTCAAGAAAAGGGATGGTTGTTGAATTCTTCAATTAAAACCAATCCCCTCTACCAACAATACAAAATTGAAGACATGATAAACAAATGATGTACTCTATAGGATGTAAGCATTGATGTTGTGCTAATAGGGGAAAGGACCCGGTAGTTGAGCATGTACCAATTGTTGTGAGGGTTGTTGATACCTTTTGTTCCAAAAATTGAACAAATAAAACCTATTGTTTGAAACAAAAAATATCAATTTTTGTTAGGAAATGTACCAACAGTTGTTAGGAAATGTACCAATAGTTGTTAAGAAATGTACTAATATTGTAAAAAGTAACCAATCAGGTGATGCCATATCAGCTGCACAACTATTGGGGTCTCTTTTGCATGCCTATTGGTCTCACTTTTTTGGGGGGCTGTTTTGGACACCTTGGCAAAAAGCATGTTGATGTGGCATCATATTTGATGATGTGGCCCTAAAACCTTAGTTATAAGCAGGGGACTTGCCAAGTAAGCTGTTGTAAAAAAATCGGAGTGATTTGAAATTTGCAAGTAGGATTTTGAGAAGCGCGAAGTTAGGGTGCACAACTATTAGGTCCTTTCCCCTATAACATTTTAATGTCAATTTACATGTTTAATGTTACTGAAGATTCAAATTCTTTTTCTTATATTTAGTTCTTTATTTTAAATAATCTTAGATAATTTATACGTACAATATCTTAGATGTTCAATGCTCAACTTGACATTTTTCAACACAAACATAAAACAAATCTCAAATTTTTTTGACAAAAGACAGAAACTCTAGCTATTACAGCTCTTATTTTACTTTTCTGTATTGCAAAACGCTAACATTGTACCATCTGCTCGCTGCGGTCCCCCACGAGATCCACGAAACCCACATTGTACTTATGCTAAGCTGGTAAGGTGCCGATCTTGATTGGAATAGTTAAAAACGAATACAAAATTTCCTTTTTAATTTGGAAATGAAAGGAATGGAAAATATAAATGCAAGCATGTCCGATTAAGCTAAAGGATCAGCCGGCAGACACTAACGTATCAAAGTTGATAATTTGGGGCGTATCAAAGCAAGGAAGAGGATTTTCGAATCTATAAAAACTATATTCAAATGGTGAAGTTGCCGTATTAATTGGAATTACAATGAAATTGAGAGCGAAGGTTACAGAATATACGATTTTCATTGTTTTGATTGGGCTCTACAAGTAAACGTACTCCCGTGTATCTCTTCGTCAAATACAGTGTCAACCATTACCCATGCAACCTTATTTCTCACTCCATGATAATGTACTCATATCTCTACATTGTAATCTTGATGTTGATTTAACTTGATTTGGGTTCCGATTTCCAAATGTTGGCAGATACCATGATTATGTTGGCTCGGCCAATAGGACTTATTACATATAAAAATAATACAATGAAGAAGTGAAAATCTAAGTTTCAAACTCTTAGAACTTTCTTCATGAACCTATTAACTTACTTTCTGTAAATCTTCATATCTATATATAATATAAATTGTGTCTATACTGAAAGCGAATATTAAAAGTTATATATTATGGAGGACATTCCTTTTTTAATATCAAACCAATACTATCTTGAGTCATGTGTGTTTTTGTCAATAGCAAAAAGAAAAAAATTTCATTTATTTTGAGTGATTCAACTATGAAGTGTGTAACTTTTAATGATCTTTAAATATTTTATATTATTGCTGAATTATTATATTTTGTGGTTTCCAAATTCTTCAAATTAAATAGCTTTTTTGTGTAAAAACTAAAGATAAATAAGTAAATAAATAAGAATAATAATAAAAAATATTTTTTCATTATCAAATAGAAGTAGTAAATAAAGATAAATGCTACCTTAGAATTACCTTCAATTTTTTATAACTATATTTTGGTTTTGATTACCAGAAGTTTTACTTTCACCAAGGTTTCCTCTTCTTTCTTATCCATGCTTCTTTTAGGTTGTTTTTTAAGATTTTGAATCTAAAGTTCTTGGTAATTCTTTACTCTCTTCTTTGATTCATCATAAACCTTTTCTTTAATCCAGTCCCCAACAATAAGAGCCATCTAGATGTTCTCCCATTGCTTCAGGGTTTCCTCTAGGATTGCACCATTTTTCAAATTGTTAGGAATTGGAGTCCTAACAATCTCTATAATCACAATGAAAGGGTTAGATTTCTCTTTAATTTTTTATCTAAGTTGCACATTGCGACCACTCAAGACTCTTCTCTTGAGTATGTGACTAAACAAAAGTTTTAAAACCTTCATCAAATTGAGAAATTGTTGAGATTCTAGGTCATAATTAATTTATCAATTTTGTCCAACATCTCTTATAATTTTAAATTTATTAACTAAATCACCAAATATGTTCTAATTCTAAAAAATGAAGTCATAATTTTCATAAACAATGGGTTGGTGCTATTTTCTAAACTTGGAGTTCAAAGTTATTTTTTGAGGCAATAGCTTGTTCATTACAACATTAACGCAGATCCTAGAAAACACCAAACGAGATTTATATAGAGTTACCTTGTAAATAGTAACCAAAACTCCAATGGAGTCTACAATGCTTTAAAAAATATTTTTCCTCTATTATTATAGAGGGAGCTCAGAAAGACAAACATAGATCACAAGGATCATTCCTAGGTTAGTAGCTTGTTCAAACCTAGGTTTCCATTTGTAGAGGAAGAGATAGTTAGGGTGTCCTTTTTAAAAATAAGACAGGGTCTTCCTATGAGAAAATTTACTAGATCTTGTTTAACAACAAATCTTAATTAAAATAGACCATCTACCATGGCACTAATTACCACACTTTCATTCAATTTTTAGTCATTTGAGGCCCATTAGTGAACTAAATCTACTTTACATCTAAGGGACAAAACATAGCTATAAGGGCATTAAATAAATCTAAAGTAGCTTCATTCATGAAAGCATCAGCAAGAGAGACCTTGATACCTTCCTCACACACTTTAATAAATGAGGACATAGAGCTAGTAGTCTTTCTTGTATTATAGCCAATAATTTTATCAATCTATGAAGTGGGGGCCATACCATCAAAGAATAGTTCAATGCTTGACAAGTCCCCAATTCCCTCCAATATAACCCTTGACGCCATTTAGAAAGGATAGAGGAGGACATTTTTAACTCATTAGCATCTTTCAAAGATGTCATTTCCAAAGAATCCATAACAACATGATCATTTGTGTTTGGACTCGTGTCTTGGGGAGCATGCAAGGGGCTCCCTTCGATTAATACCATGCCTCAAATTCACTTTTGTCATGGAAATTTGAAAAGTTGTAGAGCATAGGAAAAAATACTCTGGGGGAGTGCAAGGAGTTGAGGGACTGTATGTTGAGATAACCAACATGTTCATTACCTATAAGCTTGAGGCTATTGTCAAGTTGTATAAGTGTATCTTCATCTTATAATTAGGTTTATATACAGTAATATAAAATAAGAGAATGTCGATGAAACATTTGGAATATCTAAACAGATTATGGTTTACAAGGTTGAGGCTTTGAGTGGTTGTGAGACCTTATTCATGTTAAATTTTCCTATTTTTATTAGCCCTTGTTTGTTGATTTATATTGTCACAAAAATACTTAAGCTAAATCCTCATCCTGTGTTGTAAGAGACCATAGTGAGGATTATATTTAAAGTATATGTTGTGGGAGGTTATGTGAAGTGTGGGAAGAGAATAACCCTACTTGGTGTATAAGATGAGAAGTTGTTGAGTTTGGAGGGATAAATGTCATTATCTCATGTGTCCAATATGATACATGGTCATCATAATGAGATGTATTATAAGGTTATATTAGTAGATGATGCTAAATCGACATCGAAAATGTTTTTCAAAAGGATTTTTTGGAGATTGAGAAACACACTTGAATTATATTTGTTTACTTTTAATATTATAAAGAATTCAAGGGTTTTTTAATTACTATGTTTTGATTGGTACTTGTTTCATTAGCTATGCACAAAGGGTAATGTGTGTTGATACCAACTACAAAAAAGAGCAATAGGAATGTACTCATTAAGAGAGATTTTTTTTCATCTTGTAAAATTACCCTTGAAATGTTTCAATCTTGAATTTCAAGACTTTAACAGTTTCGTACAAGTTTCAAAGTTGGATAAATGTTCATATATGTTGACATTTTAGATCTTCTCACAATCTTTCAAATGATAGATCATGATTGTAAATTGGACACTCAAGTCAAACTTTATGGGTTTAGAAATTTGTGGTGCTAAAAAGTTGCTTTGAAATAAAATTTCTTGTGTGGAGAAATGGATCATAGGACTTGTGAATACCAATAATGGGGAGGTACACTTTCTATAATGTTTTGAGTGAGGTGGAAGAATTGGGTGAGAGATACATGTTCTGAAAATTATTAAATGCGTTAAATTAGATGGCATATTTTCACTCTTTTATATTTTGATTAATTTCAATTTGAATATGACATCAGGAAAAGAAAAACATATTTATGAATTAATCATAATGAAGGGAAAAAATAACCTTTACTTTTATAAAACATGTAATTAAAAAATGGTCATATATATCCTACCTTATCCTTACTTTTTTCATACAATGTACCATGTTAGGCTTTGGACCTTGCCCAATAGAATATAACACTATCGACTGCGCAGGCCAGGGTGGTGGATGAGTGTGACTCATTCTCTGGGTGTGACGAGGATCACGACTTCCAACCCCCGTGTAATAACAATATCGTGGATGCCTCACCAGGCGTATGGAAAGCCTTGGGAGTTGACAATTATGATGATGTTGGCGAGATGAGCATCACATGGTCTGAAACTTAACCTCCTTTGTGCCTTCGTCTAATACATTGTGTCAACTATTACTCCAGCAACCTTATTTCTCACTCCATTATAATTTGCTCATATCCATTGTATAATGTGCTCTTCATTGTAATCTTACTGTTGATTTAACTCGATTTTGGTTCCGAATTTTAAATATGATGTCCCAAATATTCATATTGGTATCAACTATTCTTCTTATAATGTTCCTTTTCCTGTGTTTGAGGGTTGATTGATGGAAAAATTTAGTGTTCTAGTCCTTCACTTGTAGTGATTGTATTATTGATTTTCTATTCAATTTATTTCTTTTGCTTATAGTAAGCAATATTAATCTCCTTTTAGTTTAGTTTAGTTTAGTTTTTTGGCATATTTTTACTTCATGATTATTGCGGTCATAGTAGCTTCCATATCTTTAAGATTTATGAAAATTTGAGATTTTTTTAAAGATGTTAAAAGTATATTTGTTTTATTCTTTAGATTTGCATTTTATGTCTTTGAGTTCTTGAGCTATTTTGTATATTGGGGTACCTTTAGTAGGAATATTTCAAAATGTACTATTCTATATTTGTTTCATTCCTTAGATTTGCATTTTATGTCTTGTATACTAATCTACAAGACCATCAGATTTATTTTGGGGGAATAAAGAGGTGTTGAAATCTTCAACCAAGATCCAATGACTATCATGATGGGACTCAATCAAAAGAGATATTTTTTCAAATATTGTTTCTGGAAACTCTAGAATTAGGAGCATACACATAGAGAAAAATCCATATATAATTTGTGGACATAACTAAGAAAGCAAGTGACACTATTTTCTTGCAATCATCTATTTTCAAACCTTTAACAAAAAGAGGATTTCACATAGTCCGAATTCCCCTTGGAGCTCCATCAACAAGGATATCACTCTAGCTCATTATATTAAATAAATTTTTACCAACCTTACCAAAATAGGTTTAGACATTTTAGCTTCCTATTACCAAATAATATCTAATTTATTGTCTATAAGAGTACACTTCCAAATATGTGTGTGTGTGTGTGTGTGTGTGTGTTCATTGTTGTCCATTTCAACTATTGGTTGATTGGGGGAGAAGTCTCAAGGGGAAAGTTCAAATGTAGAAAAACTTCAACTAAGTTACATTTGTCTCTAGAAAATTGTAGGATTCCTTTGGATTAAGGTGAAGACTAGTGATATTGTTCAAATTGTAGCGTTGCTATTCAGGGAAGTGGTAAGACTACACGACCTAACAAAGATTATATTTTCTGATAGAGATACAATGTTTATTGGGTATTTCTAAAGGACCCTATGGAACAAATTGAAGACTAATGTAAAGTTTAGTTTTATTCACCATCTATAGACTAATGGACATACTAAGGTGGTAAATAGGAATTTGGGCGACCTATTGAGATTCTTAGTAAGACATAACCCTGATGTGTAGGATTTGATTATATTAGAAGTAGATTTTTCTTACAATAATATGTCAAGAAGAGTATAAGTATATATTTATTATAAATTATATATGGGAGTAGTATGAGAAATGATTTTTATATGAGGATAGAAATGAGAGAAAATTGTAGAGTCAATGTCGATTACTTTACACAAAGAACATGAAGAAATTGCATGAAGAAGTAAAAAAGCATATTAATAATACAAATACTCAGAACATGGAAAAGGAAAACTAAAACCAAAGGTTCAAACAATTCAACATTGGAGATGAAGTTAAAATTCACCAAATAATGAAAAGATTTCTTGTTTTGAAATATAATAAGTTGAAATGAATAATTTTGGACCATGCAAGATTCTAAAGAGACATCATTTAAGAAACACATATGAGATGGAATTTCCTAATGGAGTTAATATTTTAGTTATTTTTTATATTGTCGATGTGACATAATATTAGGAAGGATATAGTGAAGGTGGACCAATCAGAGTATTGTGGAAAATTAATGAAAACTACTCCAAAGAAGGAAAAGAGATAAGAAATATTGGATAACCATGTGGGTAGAAGTGTATGAAATGAGTAGTATGAAGAATATCTAGTTAAATGAAAAGGAAGGCCTATTGAAGATTCATCATGGTTGTCTAAGGAAGAGGTTTACCATCTCAATTTCTCTCTAACACTAGTGATGTAACAAGGTAACTTCTCAAATTATACCTAGTTTTTTGTTGTAGGAGCATCCTATGGTGTAAGGAAAATCGTGCATCACCCAAAAATGAATTCTTTACTACTTTGTTTTGTAGGTCTCTGTAGTTGTTTTGGAGGCCATGATGAGACTTCAAAGGTAAAGGACTATTAGTATTTCTAAAAAGCAAAAAATAGTAAGTTGGCTTATTTTGGGATGTATATAATAGAAAACTTATTAGATCGTATTTTGGTTGATCAACTATCTCTGGGTGGATGGGAATTATTGTTCATCTTGGGGTAGGAGAATTTTGTCACCTCTCCTTCATTAGAATGTCTAATCACAATATTGTGTTGATATCGAGTGCTAAAGAACCAATAGAAATGTACTGGTTGAGAGAGATTAAAGTTTTTCATCTCATAAAATTACCCATAAAAGTTTCAAACTCAAATTTGAGGACTTTAGAAGCCGCATACAAGTTTGAAAGTTGGATAAAATTTTCATATATTTTGACTTTCCATATCTCCTCATACATGTTAATGATGTATAATGATAATTATTTGGATGCACATGTCAAAATTTAGGGCTTCCAAAAGTCATGCTGCGAAAATAGATGGTTGAACTTGTGAATTCCCATACTAGGGAGTTACACTTTCTATAATATTTGAGACAAGTAGAAGAATAGTGTGAGAGTTATTGGTGCCAAATAAAGAGTTAAATGAAGGTTATATATGATATTTTCTTCTAATGGAACATATTGTAGCTCTAACTTGCTAATTTTGGATAGAGTTGAATTTCTTTCTAATTAGATAAGCCCGTGTGGCTATAGTTGTGTAATCTATGAGTGTCACAATTTGTTTCATTAAAGGAATAAAAATTGTTTGTACTCCTTCCTAACAATTTTGCTTTGAATCTTTGTCATTGAGTTTCATGTAAGTGTTTAGTGGAGTATCTATTGATATAAAAATAGATTATAGCCTTCATTTTTTATTACATTGATAACATGCTCGACCTTGTGCCTGAGTTGAGTAACAAAATATTGACTCATGGTTATTCTAAAAATATATTGGATCTCGTATTGTGTGCTTCCTATACAGTTCATATATTTGATTCACATCCTAAAGTGAGTTAGCTTGGGAGATTCCTATTGTAGGAAAAATTGATCTTGAATGTTTTCCTTTTAACTTTGAGCAAGATAAGAATTTGATTAATGGTATTGAAATTTATTACACTTAAGAAGACATAATTGAATTAGGTAGTCTAATTGATGTTTTAAAATAATGTTGATTTCTTATTCAGGACTCATAATAGTAATAATGATGAAGAACATGACATTTTTGAATAATGTTTTGATGTTTTCAATGATCAAATTACATCACTAATGAATGTGATTTCTCTAGTCTTACATGTATCTGATAAAAATGCAATGGTGTATCATGAGTTAAGACTTAGAGAAAATGGAGCTACATTGCATGAGCATGTTCTCAAAATTATAAATATGTTAAATTAGGCTCCATATTTCTATTCTCCTTTGCATTTTGATTACTTTCAGTTTGAATATAGCATCACGAAATGTAAAACATATTTATTGATTAATCATAATCAAGGGGAAAATCTCTAAGTTCTAATATTACAAAATATGTACTTAAAAAATGATCATATCCTACCTTATCCTTACTTTTTTTAGTACAAAAATAAACGTGTTAAACTTAGGACCTTATCTAGTAGGATACTACTCTTGCACATAATGAAAAATAAATAAGTAGATATCAAAATATTCATTTTCATGAGCTTTTAAGCTCAATCTTAAAATTTAGGCTTAGTTAAGTGTGAGTTAGGTTTCATGTAAGCTTATTTTACTTTTCTTTATTGCCAAATTTGTTTGATGTTCTTCAATCAATATATTTTTATATTTATGTGTAGCTACTATCATTTATTTTTTTAATTTTATTATGAAAATAAAAGCATGATTAAAAAAAAAACATCACTACAAAAACTTGACGAGTATTTGTTATTTTTCTTAATTTCGCATTTGCGTGTAAAACAAAGTTAGAAAAAAAAGCACGGTAGCTAATACGTGATCTACGAAACCCACATTGTATTTATCCTAAGTTGACAAGGTGCAGATCTTGATTGGAATAGTTAAAAACTAATACAAAATCTCCTTTTTAATTTGGAAATGAAAGGAATGGAAAATATAAATGCAAGCATGTCCGACTAAGCTAAAGATCAGCCGGCAGACAGTAACGTATGAAAGTTGATAATTTGGGGCGTATTAAAGCAAGGAAGAGGATTTTCCAATCTAGAAAAACTATATTCAAATGGTGAAGTTGTCGTCTTGATTGGAATTACAATGAAATTGAGAGCGAAGGTTACAGAATATATGATTTCATTGTTTTAATTGGGCTCCAGAAGTAAATGTTCTCCGGTTTATGTTGAAACCCCGATAATGACGCCCCCGAAACGGATCTTGCCAAGGCAACAACACTAGTGCTGGTGGCAGCTATAAATACAGTAAAGTCGTATCATTCAAACAGCCCACAGCTGAATATATCCAAGCGAAGAGAAGAGAAGGAAAAATTGCAGAGTATACGTTTTGCAATCCATAAAGAGAGGTGAGGTGAAGTTAGAATTAGATGGTCACAAGTAATTTGAATAGAAAGGTCAGCTGATACGTTTGTGTTGGGTTTTGCAGGGAAGATGAGGATGATGTTACTAGCATTTGGACTGCTACTGAGTATGTCTGTAGCGGAATGCGCTAGGCATAGTGATGTTGCAGGAATCCTGGCATCATGTAATCCAACCGGATATTTGAATGGCAACTCCCACGATTGCAATCACGACCACGGCTCAGATTGCTGCCAGTCGGGGAAGCGATACCCACAGTACAAATGCTCGCCCCCCGTGACAGCCACTACTTCCGCCACACTCACACTGAATGGTTTTGAGAAGGGTGAAGACGGAGGAGGGCCTTCGGAGTGCGACGGGGACTACCACAATGACAACGATCTGGTGGTTGCTCTTTCCACAGGCTGGTACGCCGGTGGCAGCCGCTGTCACGACTTCATACTAATCACCAATCCAGACAATGGACGAACTGCGAGGGCCATGGTGGTGGATGAGTGCGATTCAGTCTCTGGGTGTGATAAAGATCACGACTTCCAACCCCCTTGTAATAACAATATCGTGGATGCCTCACCAGGCGTATGGAAAGCCTTGGGAGTTGACAATTATGAAGATGTTGGCGAGATGAGCATCACATGGTCTGAAACTTAACTTCCTTCGTTCCTTCGTCTGTCTCTTCGTCAAATACATTGTGTCAACCATTACTCCTGCAACCTTATTTCTCACTCCATTATAATATACTTGTATCCATTGTATAATGTGCTCTTCATTGTAATCCTAAAGTTAATTTAACTCTATTTTGGTTCCGAGTACCAAATGTTGATGGAATGATTTCTAAGACAACACTTTAAAAATTTTCGAAATTAGTTTGTCAATATAATGTAGTATCAATTCAATTTAACATACAATGGAACAAGATTTAATCTTATATAGATATATATAAAACAGCGTAATTCACAAATTCTAAATTACACTACTATTCAATATTCTAATTATCATGGGAAATATAGATACTAATTAAATTAAAAACAATTGTAAAGGATACTATATAATATCATCTAGAATCATTCAAAATATAATTATGGGTTAAAACTTATATTCATTTAAAGCACATTTTCTGTAAACATTCATATCTATATATAAAATTCTCTATTGTAATATAAGTTGTGCATACCTATGAAAGAGAAGGTTAAATAAAATTCATTATGGATGACATCCTTTTTATTTAGATATCAAACCTATACTACCTTCAACTTGTGTTGAGCTGATGGGACAAATATAAATTCTTCATTTGTTTTTTATTACTTTAGCAGGGATAGGGCCCTTAACCCCCAAAATAGGAAAACTAGAGAGAAACCACACAACCATTGGTATTAGACAACCAAACACCTAGAAAGCACAAAAACAACTCTCAAAAGTAATAAAAAAATAACATACCCACATAGTTAAACATAATAACCTTATCCAACTTCCTACTATCCATAATACAACTACTAGTATATAACTGAAAAGTGTTCAGAATAGTATCAGAGTACTTAATCCAAATAGAGACATCCAGCATAAGACACGTAGGCCTATTTAGATAAAACCCCATAGTAAAACTAATACTATCAGCTTGCAAAATTAAAACAAACCAAAAAAGGCACCAACCAAGTAGCACCCTAGTCATCCTTGATGAGGTTCTAGTCTTGTACAAGTTGTTGCATCTTTTCCTCCCATATATCAGGGTAGAGTGTGTCATCTCTTTGCTCCTCCTCTTGCACATTGACATCTTTCTCATCTTTTTTATCTTTTTTCTTCATCCTGCTCTGTTCCGAAGCAAATCTCATGGCCGCTTTCCGCATAATTTTATCAGTAATAGCACATAGGGAATTCAGGGCCACCCCCATTATCTAACATCATTGCCTACATTTCTCCACCTTCCCTTCAAGGTTCATGACCATAACCTGTTGGTCAATTATCCAGTCTTGCTATTTTTTGGCACAGAAATTCTCCTTCTCAGTAGGTAATTCCTATGAAAAGGGCACCATTTTCACATTCTCAAAAGAAATTTGAGGTAGGAAGTTTCACTCTGAATCAGCCTTGTACTCCATGGAATCGCTCAAACCCTCTGAATCCTCCTTACTATCCTCCCCTTGATCTTCCCCTTCCACTTGAAATTCCTCATCCTCTGCATCCTCACTAGAGGATACATCATCATCTTCAAGGCTAAAAACCTCCTCGAGTTTAGGGGAAACATCTCTAGGTTAAATTTTTTTCTTTTTTGTCTTTGGCACGAAGATGAGCCGACCTTCTTTCACCAAAAATACTTTCCTACTTCTCCTTTTCATACAAGTTATCTTCGTCTTCCTCAGAGTCATGCAAATCTAGGTCAATTGAAATGTGATTTTTGCTAGAATCCTTTTCAATCTTTCTAGCCTTAGCCAGGCTATTTTTAGGGTTTCATGTTGCTCTTTTTATGGGATTAACTTCTTAGGCATGGAAATTTCTAGGGCTTCAGGTTCTAACTCAACAAAGGGATTTTTACCTTTAGATTTGGCAACAAGGGTATTCTCATTTCAAGGCAGAGGATTAGTTTCAATGAGATCAATTCTCACAAATGAGCGTTGGGTCTCATTTCTTTGCTCAAAATTCCTTGGGAAGATTAACAAACTTATATGGTGAGGGTTGTGGTCAAATTCATACTTATACAAGACATTAATAAGCCCTTGGTGGAGTGGTGAGGTAGCCCCTTTCAAAATGCTAACAGATAGGAAAAGTGAAAAGATAATAATATGGCAAGTTAATTCTCTCACCATGCCTTATGTAGTTCAGATAGGGAAATGGTAGTCGTGTAAAATGGTGTATCAACCCTCTAAAGTAAAATATTTCATAACAATGTAACTAACAATTGCATAGGGTTTAGGGAGGACCGAACGATCATACCCATTCTGCACCACAACTGGCTTTTTGCCCTTCTCAAAAAAAATCTTCAGATAATTTTTTAGCTACCAGAGCTTCTTTTCTTGAATTTCTTGCCCTCATTCCTCAACATAGTCACCCCCACAATTAGCTCAGGCGAGATGACAAAGGAGATTCTACCAATTGAAACTTCACCATTTTGCCAGGAATTGCAGAATGTCAACGAGAGCGCTTTGTTATAGCCTTTCATGGCAAGGAAAAAAGGCATCATCCCCACTCTAGAGAAAAGGTCCCACACCTCTTCATTTTTTTGGAGCTCTTTGCAGCTTCTCAACTCTAACCTTTTTAACAAACCCCCCATGTCAAAAATAGAAACATAACCGCTTTGTAAAAGATCTGAAAGTGACACATAGAGAGCCCACAACTCGTAACACTAACCCCACCAAATGATGAACTGTTACCAAAAAGGTAATTTTTAAAATGAGCTTCACCACTACCCACACAAATGAAAAGACATCTCACATTATGAAAAAAATGGTAATATGCGAGATATAACCACCACCTTTCCATCTAATTATTTCCTCATCCTTAGTGAATAAGGCCAAGTGGTAAAATAATTGCTCCATACCATTGACATCATAAATGAAAAAATATTTTTCTCCACCATAAGTCCTTGTAGGACTCCAACACAACCCCCACAACTCCAACCAGGTCAGCATCAAAGTCATCTCTATGATATAAATTCAAAAATTATTGACACCCATTCTCATGACAAAAAATAAAATAAAAACAACCATGTCATTTCTCATTAATACCAATATAGGAAACTAAGTCCATCAGAAACGACTTAGTCCTTTCCTCTGCCAAAATTTTTTTTAGCCTAGTAGGGCTTCGAAGATAATTGAAAAAAAAATCATTCCTTGTGGTTTAATCCTAGATTAACAGCTTCATCAGTTGTGCTATTCCCCTCCATGAAGATATGTTGAATCTTTATTTTGGAAAAGAATCCCATCAACCTTTTAATTTCTTCCTCAACATTTTTAATTCCCAGGGTATATTTATCTTTCCATACAAGTATTCCACAATAAGTTTGGAGTCACCTTCCAAGATGACATTTTGAAATTTTAAATTATAGAGGCACATAAGCCCTTCCCAAGCAGCGATTGCCTCCGCCTTGTTATTAGACCCTCTTCCCAAATTCATATAGTACCCTTCTCTCAAATGTCCCCTACTATTTCTGATAATGCCTCCCACTCTTGATAAACTAGGGTTACCCTTAGAACAACCATCAAAATTACATTTGGTCCATCCATCATCTAAAGGGATCCAATGGCAATCTTTTCTTAATATCAATTTATTCCAATTTACATTTAGGAGATTATGGGTTATGACCCATCATTGTTTTATTCCTAAATCCAACAAGCTCGACGGTATCTTAGAAGGGATGAAGGAAGTGACATTCACATTCTCTTTAAGATGTTGTTTTATCACATATGGAACAGTGCTTTACTGTTTCAAGCCTTCTCTCTAAATATCCTATTGTTGCGCTCTTTCCAATATTCCACACAATGAAAGGGGGGATTTGAGACCACAAGTTTCTAATAATTGGGTGTGTAAAAGGATTGTGATTCTGCTACTCCATTCATTCCTTCAAACTATCTGAAAAGGTCCACATTATCATAAAATCAACCAGCAACTCCTCCCAAATCTCCTTTGCGAATCGATAGTGTAGAAAAATGTGATCTATACTTTCAAGATCCTCATAGAAAAGAGTGCACCTACTGACAAGAGAGAAGCCTCTTTTATTCAAATTATCGTTTGTCAGAATATTACCATGGGTAGTAACCCACTAGAAATAGTTAATGTTATATTAGAATATTTATGAGAGGCACCTCATCTAATGTTCCCATCTACATGGGAAACACTAGACTCAAAAAATGGGTGTAACCATTAAGGTGCCACAACCTAACATTAACACTATTGTTGTGGGTGAAAGTTAAAAATTGAGATTTTTAAGTTGGATTACCTATCTTGTTCTAGTATGCTAAAATAAAGGAAATTTTCAAAAAAAAAATTGAAAGAGTAATTCCATATTATCTCCATCTTATATTTGGACCAAGTGAAAATGATCTTTTATATTTTGAGGCAATAAGGAACAAATTCTAACAAGCAAGAAGTACTAGTAATTCAAACAATAGACGTTCATATTGACAAATAATTGTGGCGATATCTTAATTTATTTTGTGATGTTATTGTAAGATATATATTTTTCATCTTGTAAATTAAATTTTTAAATATTGTATCGATGTTTTTCTAGTGGGATATTCATTTATATCTAATATGTTATAAATTATAATATTGCAAATCTATTTTAGTGGGGCATCAGAAGTCTCGTACCAAAGAAAGACTTATTATGTCAAGAAAAAATAGATCATAAAGAGTTTGTTATTTATTTAAAATGAGCTAAGAACCTAGGAAATGTTGCACATGGAAAAAATCTCAAAATGAATTTTTTTCTTCATACATAAAGAGAAAATTAAGGCAATATGAAAGTGGGACAATTTTATTGAAGTTATTGATACCTAACTCAAGTGGAAAAGTACATGCAAACTAAGGTTTTCTAAATTTAATTTTAGAAGACTTAAGTTCTTTTCAAACATGTAATTATAAATAGGCAATTGTAGTTTAAAAGTAACATGCTTGTGAATCTAAGCCATACATGCTAGATAAATCTGTGTCATTCATTTTTTTAAGTCATTGGTGCCTTTTCCTATGAAAGGTAGTTTATGATGCTTTGAAAAGTGAAGAAGAAAAAATTAGTTTTTTCTCTTTGGAAAATAGTTATTAAAGTTTTTTCACAAAAAAAAAAGAAGGTTTCCTTTACTTAATAGAATGTATATGACGAAATTCCATGCATGCGTGTTGATCATATTTTTTATGCATTTATGTTGATATGTTCTTAGAAGTACATCAAAATTGGGTGCTTTAGTGAAATTTTATAATTTTATGATTTAAAGTGCTTAGGAGACTGCATTTACTTTGTGATACTATTATGTTATCTAGTAAAGTAAATTTTAATTAATTAGTTTTAGATATATTGAATCATTTATAGTACCATTTTAGAATAGTTTTAAATTAATGATTTCTTCTTTCTATCCTTGTCTCTTTTGATCTTTCTATAATTAACTATTTTAAATTGGGATGACATAAGAAAGAAAAAACATTAAATTATCTATCTTTATAATAGTTTCAGTAGTTATATTTTATCGTACATGAGATCAAAAATATAATTTTAGACTTTTAGACTATTTTTAATTGTATTATCTCCAAAACCTATTGTTCAAAGTATAGATTCTAGAATACAATGATAATAGTCCATTTGTGAAATAGTAAAACATCAAACAAATAGGTGAACTAGTACATAATAACTTGACAATTAGAACCTCAGGTCAATTATCATCTATTTGCGGACTTGATTTCCTTCCAAGAGACATGTGAGTTCATGTAAATTTGCATCTCTGTTGCAAGCGTGTAAAAATTATCATCAACAAGTAAAATTTAAAGGAATATTACTATGGAAATTAAGATTATTAAATTTTTTTCTCTCAATTAATTGTTATCTTAATGTTTCATATATATAGTGTAGAACATCCTTCTAAAGTCAAATATGAAAAATTTTAAGTACCACTACTTCTAAGTTGAGGTTAAGGACTACTTCTAATTCCTTGAGTGATTGAGCTTATTGATTCATCAAATTATTTTATCTATTCTACCAAACTTGTCCAATCTTCTTTTCTTTACTCAAGGGTGATTTACTACTTAAGTGTTTGATTACTATTTAATGATGATCTATCTAATTTTATATTTTCTATAATTCTGGTAGAGTCCATATAAAGATGGGCTTTTCCTTCTTAGTGTTATCCTTTATTGTCCCTCCTACATTAATTATTTTCCCTTGGTTTCTTGTCTTTTTTCTTTGAATTCATGTAAATCTTGTCGCTCTTTGCTACCATTTTTTATTTTACTAATTTCCTTAGTTTGTTTTTATATGTAGAGGTATTTCAATGTCTAATAAATAGTCTCCTAAATGTTTTGAAGATAAAATCATAAATTCTCTTAATCTTTCACATTCATCTATTTGGAAGAGTCGACAAAATATTGTTTTTTATAAATGAGCATTGCCTTGCATGCTCAAGGGTTGGGTCTCATTCTAAGGGCATCAACTCTTCATAGGGCCTCTTGAGGAATGTGCCCGTTTGTAACTCATCATTATTTAGTAATTTAAAAATGTTTATTTGTAACATACCTCTTTAAACTTTGATGCTTTATAACATGCTAATTATTTCTTTTTTCAAACTATCATTTCTTGAGATGATCCAGGGGGTGGGTCTCATTTTAAGGGCTTCACCTATTCATGGGGCCTCTTGAAAAATGTGCCCGTTTGTAGCTCATTATTAGTTAGAAATTTAAAAATGTCGATTTGTAACATATCTATATGTATTGTCTATAAATTTTGATCGATCGGTAGGGCTTTGTTGGCTTGATCTCCAAGCCTTTTTTCTGGTTTTTAATCTAGAACTAAAATAATTTGGAGCCCTTCCACACTTAATATAATAGAAAACATACCTCTTTAAAATCTTCTATGCTATTAAAGGTAAGGTTTCCATTATTGAAGATTACATTTATAATAATATTTCCTTAATTTTTTCATTATCTTATAATCTATTTTTTTTGACATTTTTTTTCCCTTTTATAACCTCACACTTGTAGGAATCATACCTAAATATTCTATAGTAAATTACAAACTTTTCTATTTATCATTATAAAACCTAAAAATATTTTTAATGATATGTGATATAATTATTGAAAGATGAAATAATCCTTCAATGCAATATAAAAATTAAAAAGTTAAAGTAAAAAAATATCTAAAAATATTATTTGATACATTTTCATGTAATAGAATATATAATTATTTACTATTTTATTTATGAAATTGTATAATCTCTTTCAATGTCTTTAGATAAACATTTATATAAGAAAATTAAGTAATTTTTTATAAAAAAAACTATCATCAAAACAAAAACATGATTTTAAAAAAAAATTAAAAAAAATCATCATTACAAAAGCTTGAACATAAAGTCATCTTTTTTTTAGTTAATTTTCCATTTATATCAAACCCTAAAAATACACGCGGTAGTTTAATAGGTGACAAGAGCTCGCGGTCTGGCATAAGATGTGGATGATATTGTATTTATCCTAAGCTGATAACGTGCCGATCTTGATATTTAGATTCCAATAGTTAGAAAAGAATACGAAATCTCTTTTCTGATTTGGAAATGAAAGGAATGGGAAAGATAAATGCAAGCATGTCTGGTTAAGCCAAGGTATCAGTCGGCAGGCAGTAAAGTATGAAAGCTGACTATTTAGGGCGTATCAAAACAAAGAAGACGATTTTCAAATCTGCAAAGACTCTATTAAAATGGTACAGTTGCCATCATAACTGGAATCCTCGCCGCGGACATGAAAGTGGCGGACAATGAAGGTGAAAATGAAGTTTAAAGAATCTATGATTTCAGTGTTCTCATTGGGCACTAGAAGTAAAGGTTCTTCCATGTAAGTTGAAACCCTGATAATAACGCCCAAGAAGGGGATCTTACCAAGGCAACAAAACTAGTGGTGGTGGCAGCTATAAATACAATGAAGCCATATCATTCAAACATCGCAAAACTCAATCTACTCAAGAGAAGAGAAGAAACAATTGCAGGGTATACGTTTTGCAAACTTAGAAGTGAAGTGAGGTGAAGTTAGCATTAGATGGTCATACCGAATTTAAATAGAAAGGTGAGCTCATATGTTTGTTTTGGATTTTGCAGGGAAGATGAGGATGATGTTACTAGCGTTTGGATTGCTACTTAGCATGTCCATAGCGGAATGCGCTAGGCATAGTGATGTTGCAGGAATCCTGGCATCATGTAATCCAAGTGGATATTTGAATGGAAACTCCCACGATTGCAATCGCGATCACGGGTCAGACTGCTGCAAGTCGGGGAGCGATACCCACAGTACAAATGCTCGCCCCCAGTGACAGGCAATACTCACGCCACGCTCACTCTGAATGGGTTTGAGAAGGGCGAAGACGGAGGAGGGCCTTCGGAGTGCGATGGGGACTACCACGATGACAACGATCTGGAGGTTGCTCTTTCCACAGGCTGGTACGCCGGTGGCAGCCGCTGTCACGACTTCATACTAATCACCAATCCAGACAATGGACGAACTGCGCGAGCCAGGGTGGTGGATGAGTGTGACTCGGTCTCTGGGTGTGACGAGGATCACGACTACCAACCCCCTTGTCCTAACAATATCGTGGATGCCTCTCCAGGCGTATGGAAAGCCTTGGGAGTCGACAATTATGATGATGTTGGTGAGATGAGCATCACATGGTCTGAAACTTAACCTCTTTCCTGCCCTCGTCTATCTCTTTGTCGAATACACTGTGTCAACGATTACTCATGCAACCTTATTTCTCACTCACGACCATATCCATTGTATAATTTCAACTTCATTGTAATTGGGCTTCATAATCAAGTGAATTTGAAGTTCCCTTAAAGTTCATTTAAATGGATTTTGGTTTCGATTTCCAAATGTTGTCTGGGCTGCTAGTAATTGTTACATAGAAAAGTAATACAATGAACAATGAACAAGTGAAAATCAAGGGCATGTAAAATTTCATAGTCTTACAACCTTCTATAAACCTTTTATTTTTATATATAACATTCTCTTTCATAATTGTCGACTCCCAAGGCTTTCCATATGCCTGGAGAGGCATCAATTATAAAAGAAACTTGTCCTTGTTTAAATAGCTTTCTTATGTAAAATGAAAAAAAGAACATAAAGAACAAACAATATTATTTCATTAGCAAATAGAGCCATCTAACAAATAGCAAAGTTATCTTAGAATTACCTTCAAGAAATGCATTCACTGAAAGTGAATCACACTCGGGAACTAGTGAAGCTCCCACCCTATCGAAAGCCCTTGAAAAATCGTTGGGTTTACAAATTGAAAGAAGAAGATGGAGGTAGGAAATAGTATCATGTCAGACTGGTTGTCAAGGGATACGATCAAAAGAAAGGGATTGATTTTGATGAATTTTTTTCTCTAGTTGTGAGAATGACTACAATTCGAGCAATTTTGGGTTTAGTGGTTGTGCGGGATCTTGAGCTTGAATAGCTTGATGTCAAAACTGTGTTTCTTCATGGGGATGTCAAAGAGGAATTGTATATGGAGCAGCCCGAAGGCTTTATTAAAAAGGGGCAAGAAAAATTATTTTGTAGACTGAAATGAAGTTTGTATGGGCTCAAACAAGCCCCAAGACAATGGTACCTCAAGTTTGATTGCTTCATGGCTGAGCATAAGTTCGTTCATTGTGAATATGATCCTTGCGTTTACTATAAGAAGCTTGCTAATGGTGAGTTTTTCCTAGTCTTGCTTTATGTTGATGACATGTTAGTCACCGGTTCTAGCATGAAAGTAGTTCATGATTTAAAGCTTCTTTTAGCTCAGTAGTTTGCAAAGAAGGATTTAGGGGTAGTGAAAAGATTACGTGGCATGGACATAATTAGGGATAGGTAGAAAAAAGAACTCAAGTTGTCTCAAGAAAAATATTTTCTCAAAGTTTTGGATAGGTTTGAAATGAAGGATGCCAAGGCAGTTGGCACTCCTTTAGCTGATCATTTTAATTTGTCCTCTGCTATGTGTCCCAAGACACAAGAAGATAAAGATTTTGTGAAATGCATCCCTTGTTCCTTTGTAGGTGGCAGTCTTATGTATGCCATGGTTTCTACTCATCCAGATATTTTCATGCAGTAGGAGTTGTGAGCAAATTCATGAGCAATCATGGTAAACCGCATTAGGAGGCGGCCAAATGGATATTATGGTATCTTAAAAGTACTATAGATTATGCCTTGTATTTTAGTGGGAATGGTATATAGTTACAAGGTTTTAGTGATTTTGATTTTAACGAAGATTTAGACAAACATAGATCTACTACTGGTTATGCTTTCTTATTTGTTGGAGCTACCATTACTTGGGTTTCCAAGTTTCAACATACGGTTGCTCTTTCTTTCGTCAAAGCTAAGTACATGGCACTCTCTGAAGGTGCCAAGGAAAGAATTTGGTTACAATGGTTGTTCAATGATTTGAGGTGTCAACAAAGTGATTGTGTTTTGTTTTGTGATAGCCGCAACACTCTTTTTATGGAAAACAATCATTCATCTTTGTGTCGCTCAAAGCATATTGACATACATGTTCATTATATTCATGTTACAGGTTGCAAAAATTGACACAAAGGTCAATCTAGCTGATGTCTTGACCAAATTTGTTTCCAAAGAGAAGTTCAACTTCTGTAGGGATTCTCTTGGTATGGTTAAGGTATGACAATAAGATCTAAGTGGGGGAATTAACTCTTAGCAGTGTTCGGTTGGATTCTCTTAATAATGTGAAGCTCAACCGACAAGCTACCTACGGTGGCTCTTGGCCTTCTAGTTGAAGGTTCTTTTTCCTTTAAATAATATTCATCTTACTACTTGTAATATGTACATTTTGACAGAGATTAATATAATTCCCCTGCTCTTGAATGTGGATGTAGGCATTTTCTAAACTACTATAAATTCTATGTCAATCTTTTGTGTTTGATTTCTTCTGTATTTATCTACTATTCAATCTTTTGCATTTCTCTTCAATAGGCATCTTTCCGCACATAAAAATTTATCCAAGTTCATTTTTTATTCCCATCTAATTACACATATTCCAACTCTCTCCATTCATATGCATACATATACACCTATATTAAACAAAAAAAAAGTATACATTTTATGATATATTGCACTTATTTCGAACAATGAACCTATATATATCCATACACAGTTGATTTTTAAATTTCATAATTTTTTAAATAATTTTTTAATAAATTTTTTTTTAAAAAGTCAGTAAAAATCCAAACACTATACCCTAATTAGAGCTCTTTCTTTTTTAAAATTGATTGTTATAAAAGACAAATTTCATTTACTCAATAAAATAAGCTCTAGTTTGATAAATATTCTCATCCTTGTGATAGTTATAGGTGGAATGGTAGACATACTAATGATAGAATCAGTAGGTAGATTAAAACAAAAAAACTTTATATCATCTATAAGATGGCATGTATCTACACAAAGGTTTAAGAGTGTACTTTTAAATAGAAAACATGAGAAGGATTGATATTCACTCATAAGAAATTCATGTTGGCATATTGGTATAGCTGATAGAGATTATGATGTACCGATAAAGGATCTTGATGATATATTGATGGACTATTGGTGATGATATATTGATGGACTTTTGGTGATGATAAAATTATGATATGATGCTCTATGTCTAGTTATTTGTGTTGTCATTGATGGCAACCATGTTTGTTTATGTTTGGTATATCATCTAAGTTATCTAAGTATAGCGTAATCGGTAATGAATTGAGTTGGACAACAAAACTGCTAAGTTGCAGTCAATCGATAAGCAGGAACAGTGAAGGAGATGGTTGCGGTTGAGATTCGTGTTGAGTTAGGTGTTGTGGTTTGGAATGTATGATTATGACATTATAATGAGTCTATGATAGGTACCACATCATGTTTGGAGAATTGGAAGTCATGTTTGTAATTGACTATTGTATATTCAGTGCAGGGTTTGAGAACTGGTAACAAGATCTTTAACCGGTGATGTTTTATGGTGTGGTGGTGAATCTTATCATGTCCATTACTTAGTGGTGACATGTCAGAAACTGTGTGTGATGATAAGATTGCATTTAAGCGTGTAGAAGGATCAGATTTATTGCGAAATAATAAATTTCTTAGAAGAATGTGATAAGGGTTTGACATCTTATTAGATCGACGTGTGGTGATGTGTTATGATCATTCAACGACTGTAATTGTCTTGAAATTTGTTGTAATGATCTGTAATGATTTTAATGATCTGTAATGATCTGAAATATAAATTCATTGTATCTTGTTGATGAGTTAGGGTTATGTAACAGGCCTAGTTGAAAAGTGTATTGAGGTCAAGTTTGAGAAGAGATTGTGTGCTGGTGATCAGAGAAAGAGAGTGTACCAAACTAGATTGAGATGTGTGCATGTGTGAAGCAGATTAGAGCTGAAATGGATCTGTACTAGCAAGAAGAGAGTGCATTGATCAGATCATTTATCTATTGTTTCCTAATAGTTGCAACAATATTAAAATCCCTTAACCGGGTAGGTCCTAATAGGCCTGATGTTGTAAATCCCTTAATCAGGTGGCTCATTAACTTGAGTTTAAATCCTTTAGCAAGGTTAATCCAAACAGGGTGGAGCTCCTACAAGGGCTGAGGTTAAAATCCCTTCACCGGGTGACTCTTAACAGGGTTTTCTCTTAATGGGCATTATTGTAAAGCTCCTAACCGGGCTAGGCCTTTAACGGGGCACATTCTGAAAAAGTGCAAATTTTGTGGATACCAATTCCCACCGTGGTTTTTTCCATAATTTGGATTTCCACATGAAAAATATCTGTGTTCATATGGTGCTTGATTTTTTTATGTGTGGATTTGATATCATTACATTGCTTACATGTTGATGAAAACATCAATGAGTAGTTTGGTAAATCTCCTTTAAGTGGTTGATTGAGTAGCTACTAGTGCTGGTTATGAACTATTTTTGAGAAGTGTTTTCAAATTGAAGAAAGATTTCAGTTTACTGTTATCACTGATTCAGCCCCCCCCCTTCTCAGTAATAATTGGATCCTCGCAATAACAATTGGTATCAGAGCATTAGGTCTTCATTGTACAAAAGCTTAACCACTTGAGGTAAAGATCCTTAAAGCTAACATGGGGGAAGGTTTAATGAGTAAATGAGAGCTTTCACAAAGGCTTGCAGAATTTGAAGAAGCCTATGATGAACTAAAGGTCAAGTACAAAGCTTCATTGGATAAGAGAAGAGAGTTGGTTGAGCAGTTGATGGAATTCACTGAAAGCAACTCATCTGGTGAAGAAAACATTGATGCCTTGGTTAATGAGGTGGAAAAGTTGAATGATGATAAGGAAAGTCTAAGGAGAGAGCTGGAAGCCCTTACCATTAGGATGAGCCAAGAGTTGGAAACTAGGAGAATAGTTGAAGACATAATAAAAGATAAGGAGCATGAGATCATAAAGCTGAACCGAGAGATTAGTACCTTGCATGCACAACTTCAAGAGGAAAAAGATGAGAAAGAGTAAATACAAGCTGATATAGACATGGCTATGTCTCTTAGAGAAAGTCTTACAAAGAAGAATGAGGAACTTACCAAGGAGTTGGCTGATGCAAATGAGTTACTAGCTAAATTCAACAAGAGCACTGCTATGCTTTATGAGCAGATTCAATCACAAAGGTAGAATGGAGATACACATGGCTTCGGATTCACAACCTTTGAACAAGGAGAGCCATCGAGTCCCAAGGACACCGTGCATAAAGACAAACTGCACCAAAGATAAAAAAGAAGAACACCAATAAGAGAACCTACAAACTAGTATGTGTTTAACTATCATAAGGTAGGTCATACTGCTAATGTTTGTAAAAGCAGATCCAGTACTTTTGATGGATATAAATTTAATGCATGTGAAGGATATAAGCCTAGAACTTTTAATGGATATTGCTTTAATTATAAAAAGTATGGTCATAAAGCTGTTGAGTGCAGGTCAAGAGAAAAAAATCAGAGATCTTACATGGGTCAAAGGTCTAATGGTGAATGACGAAAGGCAGAGATCTTTAAATGACCAGAGAAACCCTACTTGCTAGAGACATTATGTGAACCAGTCTAGTCCATATAAAATGGAGAATAGATGGAATGTGACATGTTCAATTTGTCCCAACTATTGTCATGTTTTTATGAATTGTTGAAGAAGAACTCGTAGAGGCAATGCTGGACCCTAGAGTGCATCTGGAATGACATGTTTCCATTGTCATAAATCGGGACACCTTGCAAAGTTTTGTAGAGCTAAAATGAACGAACCGGTAAATCAGTCTATTGATTGGAAAGGAAAGAAAATAGTAGCTGTGGAAGAAACTAGAAATGAGAAGAATAAGATTTGGAAGAAGAAAAGTGAGGAGAAACCATCTAAGGACTCCAATCCTTCACCTAGTGTGGAGAATCCTTCACTGGAAAACTAACCTATGATGAAGCTTACGGGGAACATATTGCCAGATCCATTTTCAGACCCCCTGAGTGGTGTGTGGTAAGTCAAATCTGCATATTTTGATGCAATATGATGTTATGGAATGAATTTGAATTAAATGCATTTCAAACTAGTAAATTGAATGTGATATGTGTGTCGGTATCAAGTTTTAGAGTTGAACAGTGATTAGGGTATGTTCAACCGATATGATAAAAGGAAAATAAAAGGTGTTTTGTAATCTCATTTTTCACTTAGTATTTTTGAGAGCACATCTGGAGAGCAACAGGAACACAAAAGAACTTTTGATTGTTGCTTTGGTGAGATTCATAGTTGATTGTGAAGATTGTGGAAGAGCACTCAGACCAAAAACCCTAGTTGTGAAGAAATATGATGTTACTAGCAAGTTTGATGTAGTTGAGGAACAAAAGATAGTGATTATTGAACCAGAAGTGTAGAAAGATGTTGAGCAGAATAGTGCAGATGAAGAACAAGAAGAGGTTATTGCACTAGAATATGTTATACCTAGGTATGTAAGGTTAAATCATTCTGAAGACCAGATAATAGGTGAAAAGAATGTTGGAGTACAAACTACAAGAAAGATCAGAGAAAGTGTTTGTTTGATTTTTACAGTTGAACCGAAGACAGTGAGAGAAGCTCTTAAGGATGATGATTGGTTAAAGACAATGAATGAAGAGCTTGATCAAATTGAGAAAAACAACACTTGGTCACTTGTTCCTAGACCTGATCAGAAAAATGTGATTGATACAAAGTGGGTATTTAGAAACAAGTTGAATGAAGATGGTGAAGTTGTTAGAAACAAGGTAAGACTAGTTTGCAAAGGGTATAAACAAGAAGAACGTGAAGATTATGGAGAGACCTTTGCACCGGTTCCTAGGCTTGAAGAAGTTAGGATGTTACTTGTATTTTTAGCATTTAAAGGCTTCAAAGTTTACCAAATGGGTGTAAACTCGACAATTCTGAATGGTAGTCTTGAAGAAGATGTATATTGAATAATTGGGTGGGTTTGCATTGTCAGAAGACGAGGATATGGTATGCAAACTACATTAAGCATTATATGGATTAAAGGAAGCACCAAGGGCATGGTATGAAAGACTTCATGCACATCTGTTAAAGATAGGATTTCAGAGAACCGGTGAGGACAACAATATTTATTTGAAGACTGAAGGAGACAAGGTGTTGATTGAAGAAGTATTTGTTGATGACATCATATTTGGAGGAAATGATGATATGAGTATGAATTTTGCATATGAGATGAAGGAAGAGTTTGAGATGTCTCTGATAGGTGAGATAAAAATCTTCATTGGTTTGCAGGTCCAACAACTGAAAGATGGAATATTTATCAGTCAGTCTAAGTATGTGAAGGAAGTATTAAAGACCTTTGGAATGGAAGACTATAAATCGATTGGAACACCTATGGTTACAAGTTGCATACTGTCAAAAGAAGATGATAAACCCTTAGTAGATGAGAAGGAATATAGATCTACGATTGGGAAACTTCACTATGTTGTTCATAGTAGACAGGATATTGCCCATGTAGCTGGTTTAGTAGCAATATTTCAGAAGAGCCCTAAGGAGACACATATGACAGTAGTGAAGATAATATTTAGATATCTTAGAGGAATAGTTGACTATGGATTATGGTATCCATACAGAGGAAATTTTTCTTTGCAAGTATTCACTGATGCAGATTGGGCAGGAAATGTAGATGATCGGAAGAGAACAATTGGTGGTGCATTCTTTCTAGGTGGAAGACTGGTATCTTGGACCAGTAAGAAACAAACTTGTATTTCTCAATCTACAATAGAAGCAAAGTATGTGGCTACATCCATGAATTGTACACAAGCTATATGGATGAGACATGTCTTGGGAGGATTCAAGTAGGATATGACAGATCTGGTGATCATACGTTATGATAACACTAGTGTTATAAACATTTCAAATAACCCAGTACTACATGCTAGGACTAAACATATTGAATTGAAGTATCACTTTCTGAGAGAAAGAGTGTAGGAAAAGAAAGTGAAACTGGAGCATGTGTCAAGTAAGGAGTAGTTGGCAAATATATTCACTAAGTCATTATCTAAGGCTACCTTTGAATATCTAAAAGGTAAGTTAGGGGTTATACCCCTACCCAAGATCAACTAAGAAGATGTGGAAGCATCAATCAAGTGGACTCATTGAATATCTTTCATTGTGGATTGATGAGAAGTGGGATACAGTAGCAGAGATGAAGACAGAATATGCCTTTGCACCTTTGGAAATGATATCAAAGGGGGAGAAGAACAATGACATGAAGAAGTAATGCAAAGGAGGAGAAGATCAAGTGAAGCACATATCAGTACAACATGGCATTATGAGTTCTTGATATTTATGATCACTTGATTGTTTTAGTTGTTGCATTATTTTAGTGTTGCCATAAATGCCAAAGGGGGAGATGTTGGAATATTGGCATAACTGATAGAGATGATGATGTACCGGTAAAGGATGTTGATGATATATTGATGGACTGTTGGTGAAGATATATTGATGGACTGTTGGTGATGATATAATTGTGATATGATTCTCTGTGATTAGTTATTTGTGTTGTCACTGATGGCAACCATGTTTATTTATGTTTGGTATATCATCTAAGTTATCTAAGTATAGCCTAACCGGTAATGAATTGATTTGGACTGAAAAATTGCTAAGTTGCAGTCAACCAGTAAGCAGAAACAGTGAAGAAGATGGTTGTGGTTGAGATCCATGTTGAGTTAGGCATTGCAGTTTGGAATGTATTCTTATGATATTATAATGAGTCTATGACAGGTACCGCATCATGTTTGGAGAACTGGAAGTCATGTTTGTAATTGATTGTTGTATATTCAGTGTAAGGTTTGAGAACCGCTAACAAGATCTTTAACCGGTGATTTTTAATGGTTTGGCGGTGAATCTTATCATGTTCATTACTTAGTGTTGACGTGTCAAAAACCATGTGTGATGATAAGATTGCATTTAAATGCATAGCAAGATTAGATTTCTTGGGAAACAACAAATTTCTTAGCAGAATGTGATAAGGGTTTGACAGCTTATCATCTAATCAATGTGCAGTGATGTGTTATGATCATTCAATAGTTGTAATTATCTTAAAATTTGTTGTAATGACTTGTATGATGATCTGTAATGATTTTTAATGATTTGTAATGATCTAAAATGTAAATTCATTGTATCTTGTTGATGAGTTAGGGTTATGTAACCGACCTAGTTGAAAAGTGTATTTAAGTCGAGTTTGAGAAGAGATTATGTGTCAGTGATCAGAGAAAGAGAGTGTGTCGAACCAGATTGAGATGTTTGCATGTGTGAAACAGATTGGAGCTGAAATAGATCTATACTAGCAAGTAGAGAGTGCATTGATCAGATCATTTATTTGTTGTTTCCTAACAGTTGCAGCAATATTAAAATATCTTAACTGGGTAGGTCCTAACAGGCCTGATGTTGTAAATCCCTTAACCGAGTGGCTCATTAACTTGAGTTTAAATCCTTTAGCAAGGTTACTCCTAATAGGGTGGAGCTCCTAATAGGGATGAGGTTAAAATCCCTTCATCGAGTGACTCCTAACATGGTTTTCTCTTAACCAGGCATTATTGTAAAGTTCCTAACCAAGCTAGGCCTTTAATGAGGTGCATTCTAAAAAAGTGCAAATTTTGTGGGTACCAATTCCCGTCGTGGTTTTTTCCATAATTTGGGTTTCCACGTGAAAAATATTTGTTTTCATATGGTGGTTGATTTGTTTATGTGTGGATTTGATATCATTGCATTTCTTACATGTTGATGAACACATGAATGAGTAGCTTGGTAAATCTCCTTTAAGTGATTGATTCAGTAGCTACCGGTACTGGTTATGAACTATTTTTTAGAAGTGTTTTCAAAATGAAGAAAGATTTCAGTTTATTGTTATCACTGATTCACCCCCTCCCTCTCAGCAATAACTGGATCCTCACAATAATAATTCAACTATGAACTTATCACACCATATGTTAGAGAAATGAGAAATTTGGAGAAACATATTCAAATAAATTATGGTTACCCAAGAAGAGCTCAAAATCATGGTGAAGGTTTGAAATTTTGTAGCAATCAAAGTTGGTGGCTTTATTTTTATTTTTTGGCAAAACATGGAAAAATCCCATTTCTTAATGGCTCTCACATATGAGAAAGAGAAATATTTATTAAGGGAACTTAAAGAAACCAATTAAGGGAATAGAAAATTTTGTCGGAGACATTAATCATTTATGCACCTATGAAGGGAATTAGAAGAATAATATAAAAGATCACTAGGGAAAATATTCCTTTATTTGTTAAGTTATATGTATATCCAATAGAATGGCTTTAGTGCAATTTTATAATCTTATGATTTAAAGTACTTAGGAGATTGGATTGACTTTGTGATTCTATTATGTGATCTAGTAAAGTAAATTTTAATTAGTTTTAGATAGACTAAATCATTTATAGTATCATTCTAGAATAGCTTTAAATTTAGGATTTCTTCTTTCTATCCTTGTTTCTTTTGATCTCTTTTATAATAATGTATTTAGAATTAGGATGACATGGGAAAAAAAACATTAAAATTATTTATCTTTATAATAGTTTCAGTACTTATATTTTATCATACATAAGATCAAAAATATAATTTTAGTGTTTTAGACTATTTTCAATTGTATTATCATCACAACCTATTATTCAAATTATAGATTCTATAATAAAATGATAACAGTCTATTTTTGAAATAGTAAAACGTCAAACAAATAGGCGAACTAGTACATAATAACTTGACAATTAGAAACTTGGGTCAATTATCATCTATTTGAGGACCTTATTTCCTTCCAAGAGACATGTGAGTTCATGTAAATTTTCATCTCTTGTTGCAAGTGTGTAAAAATATCATCAACAAGTAAAATTTAAAGGAATATTACTATGTAAATTAAGGTTATTAAATTGTTAACTCTTAATTAATTGTTATCTTAATGTTTCATAAATATAGTGTAGAACATCCTTCTCAAGTAAAAAAAAAAAATTGAAGTACCACTACTTCTAAGATTGAGTTTATTGATTCATCAAGTTATTTTATCTATTCTACCAAACTTGTCCAATCTTATTTTTCTTTACTCAAAAGTGATTGACATGGTCATTACTATTTAACAATGATCTATCTAATTTTATATTTTCTATAATTTTGGTAGAATCTATATAAAGATGGGCTTTCCCCTCTTAGAATTATCCTTTACTTTCTCTCCTACCTTAATTATTTTCCCTTGGTTTCCTAGGTTTTTTCTTTTGAATTCATGTAAATCTTGCCACTCTTTACTATCATCAAAACAAAAACATGATCCAACAAGAGATGCAATGTATCAAGTTCCTACCAAAAGTGGTTAGTTTAAATTAGAAAATAGAAAAGAGGGAAGACAAAATATGGGAAATAAAGATAGAGAGGTAAATAAATGTCTAGGGAGAGTAGGAGAGAGAAGGGGAAGATATGTTTAGAGATAGAGGGGGGAGAGGAAGATAGGAGATAGGTGAAGAAAGAGAAAGAGATAGAGAGACATAGATGAAGAGGTGGAGAGAGATATAAAGAGATATAGATGCTGAAATAAAGTAATAGAGAGATAGAGATAGAAGAAGATATGGGAGAGAAGAAGAGAAAGAAAAGAATAAACACATATACAAATAAATAGAGTAGAGATATAAAAATAGATATGGAAAGAGAAATAGGGGGATATAGAAAGATAGGAGGGAGAGATATATATGCAAAGATAAAGAGAGAAAATATTCTAAATTTTTGTTTTAGTTCTTTATTTGCATTTTTTGTCCCTCTCCTTGGTATTTTAAAGGGTTTTCTTTCAAAATGAAGATCTTATTGCATTTTTATAATTAAATTTAAATACAAATTTATTAAAAAATTTATTAATAAAGAAAACTTTTTTATTAATTGAATAAAAAATTAGAATAACTAGAGAATAATATATTTTAGAATATGTTTTCTTATTTAAATTGTTATTTCATTTGAAATGTTCTTCTTATTGAATAAATTAATTCTTAAACAATACAAATAAATGATATGTATGTATGTTAAATATAAAATAAAATATTTAAATTTAAGATGTATAAAAATTAGTAAGAAATAGATGGAATGATATTTATAATTTTTAAATCTATATGAAAAAATATACAAAAAGGTGAAGTGATCATTAAGTATTTGAACTAATAATTAAGAATTTGAAGTAATGATAGTGAAGTATTTGAGAATAGTTTATAGTTTAATATATAACTAATCCATTCAAAAATCTTAAAGTTAAAAAAATAGTCTTACTTTTGTAATCTTCTTCAATAAAATAAAAACTATATTAATTGATAATCTTGATTAATAATAAATTATCTATAAAATAAATTTAATATATTATTATATTGAGACATTGCATTGAAGTGAAATAAGTAAAAATATACTAGATTTTAATTTACTTTCTTTTCTTATTTACTTAAAAAAATATTTTTTATTTTCTTGATAAAATTTCAATTTACTTAATAGTTATTTTATTTTACCTTTAAATTATATTATTTAAATGTGTCATCATTATTTAATAGCTTTTAAAAAATATTAATATGTGGAAATTGAATTTCAATGTTTCAATGTTGTCATACTTCATTACAAAAGCTTGAACATAAAGTTGTCTTCTTTTTTAATTAATTTCCATTTATATCAAACCCTAAAAATAACTACACGCGGTAGCTTAATAGGTGACGAGCTCGCGGTCTGGCATAAGATGTGGATGATATTGTATTTATCCTAAGCTGATAACATGCCGATCTTCATATTTAGATTCGAATAGTTAGAAAAGAATACGAAATCTCTTTTTTGATTTGGAAATGAAAGGAATGAGAAAGATAAATGCAAGCATGTCTGGTTAAGTCAAGGTATCAGTCGGCAGGCAGTAAAGTATGAAAGCTGATAATTTAGGGCGTATCAAAACAAAGAAGAGGATTTTCAAAACTCGAAACACTGTATTAAAATGGTAAATTTGCCATCTTAAATGGAATCCTCGCAGGGGACGTGAAAGTGGCGGACAATGAAGGTGAAAGTGAAGTTTTAAGAATCTATGATTTCAGTGTTCTCATTGGGCACTAGAAGTAAAGGTTCTTCCATGTAAGTTGAAACCCTGATAATGACGCCCAAGAAGGGGATCTCACCAAGGCAACAAAACTAGTGGTGGTGGCAGTTATAAATACAATGAAGCCATATCATTCAAACATCGCACAACTCAATCTATTCAAGAGAAGAGAAGAAAAAATTGCAGGGTATACGTTTTGCAAACTTAGAAGTGAGGTGAGGTGAAGCTAGATTTAGATGGTCACACCGAATTTAAATAGAAAGGTGAACTGATATGTTTGTTTTGGGTTTTGCAGGGAAGATGAGGATGATGTTACTAGCGTTTGGATTGCTACTTAGCATGTCCATAGCGGAATGCGCTAGGCATAGTGATGTTGCAGGAATCCTGGCATCATGTAATCCGAGTGGATATTTGAATGGCAACTCCCACGATTGCAATCGCGATCACGGATCAGACTGCTGCAAGTCAGGGGAGCGATACCCACAGTACAAATGCTCGCCCCCAGTGACAGGCAATACTCACGCCATGCTCACTCTGAATGGGTTTGAGAAGGGCGAAGACGGAGGAGGGCCTTCGGAGTGCGATGGGGACTACCACGATGACAACGATCTGGTGGTTGCTCTTTCCACAGGCTGGTACGCCGGTGGCAGCCGCTGTCACGACTTCATACTAATCACCAATCCCGACAATGGACGAACTGCACGGGCCAGGGTGGTGGATGAGTGTGACTCAGTCTCTGGGTGTGACGAGGATCACGACTTCCAACCCCCTTGTCCTAACAATATCGTTGATGCCTCTCCAGGTGTATGGAAAGCCTTGGGAGTCGACAATTATGATGATGTTGGTGAGATGAGCATCACATGGTCTGAAACTTAACCTCTTTCCTGCCCTCGTCTATCTCTTTGTCGAATACACTTTGTCAACCATTACTCATGCAACCTTGTTTCTCACTCCATTAAAATGTACTCATATCCATTGACGTATAATGTGCTCTTCATTGTAATTGCACTTCATAATCATGTCCATCTGATGTTACCTTAAAGTTGATTTCACTGGATTTTGGTTTCAATTTCCAAATGTTTATGTTGGTTCGGCTGCTCGGACTTATTACATAGAAAAATAATACAATGAACAAGTGAAAATCAAGTGCATGTCAAATTTCAAACTCTTACAACTTTCTTCAAGGACTTGTTAAGTTATTTTCTTTCATAATAAAAATTGTGTCTGCCCATAAAGATGAGGTTAAAAGAAATATATTATGGAAGACATCTTTCTGATTTAGATATCAAACCACTAATATCTTGAGTCGTGTGCTGAGACAACAAGTCAAAGAGAAATTCTTCTTTTATTTCCATCCACTCAGATAGGAAGTACCAACTTGCATTGATCATAGAAATAATTTATATCATTGCTGAATTATTATTTTTGTGTTCCATGATTTCTTAATCAGAATTGTTTAAATAGCTTCTTTATTTATATTTATTTACTTTTGCCAAAAAACAACTATGTATCCCAAAAATGAGTTTTTTCATTTTATATCTAAAAATTAAATTTTTTTAATCTTAATATTAGAAAAAAGATTAAGACACCTTTCCCAAAATTGTAAACTACTTTTATATTACCAAACTTATCTTCAATGACTATCAGTTCATCTTAATTTTGGTTCCTATCATCCAAGACTATCCCTCTTTGGATTGTCTCATTGTCCTCGTAGCTATTGTTACACAATGGTACATGCTCTGTCCTCGTAGCTATTGTTACACAATGGTACATGCTCTTTCTCATACCTTAATTTATATAACAATGAGGGATAGTTGTTACCTTAATGTTCGTTTTCAATCTTTCAAGAGGTTCTACAATATCTAAATTTAGTGTCACAAATCTTTTCTTCGGTTCCAATCCTATGATTTATTCTACAAGTGGCCTTCATTTAGGTGGCTATTATAATTTCTTTAACACTCTTTTGAATCTTCATTCGAATGAACGCAATCGGTTTCCCTTTCTCTTGTACCATTTCTCTCATTGCAATAAGACATCTAATGGGACTTTTTGAGAATGGAAGTTTTTTAACGAATTTTTCTTTCTAAGTTGTCCATTCTTTATTGTGTAGTGAAAACTCTTTCATGTACCACTTGATTGCTTCATTCATCAAGGTAGTGATAAATTTATAAATATTAGTTTTTCTGTCCCTTATTCCACTCTATCTCCAACTAGAGTTGAGGGATTATTATGCGTTACACCATATGCTGCTTGTGGTCCCCCACGAGATCCATGAAAGCCGAATTGTATTTGTCACACGCTGATAAGGTGTCAGTCTTGATATTAAGATTGGAATAGTAAGAAAAGAATACAAAAAATCTTTTTTAAGTTAGAAATGAAAGAAATGGGAAAGATAAGTGCAAGCATGTCTGGTTAAGATAAAAGTATCTGTCGGCAGAGAGTAAAGTTTGACGATTGATGATTTGGGGCGAATCAAAGAAAAGAAGAGGATTTACAAATCTGGAAAGCCTATATTAAAATGCTAAAGTTTCCATCTTAATTAGAATCCTGGCAGGGGACGTGAAAGTGAAGGTTAAAGAATCTATGGTTTCGTTGTTCTTATTGGGCTCTACAAGTGAATATTTTTTTCTGTAAGTTGTGTGGTGAGTGTGAAGTAGGGTACCTGCAACTGCAACACAAACATTCAATAGATCATTACAAGCATGGTTAGCAAATTGAAATCAAATGAAAAATAAACCAAAGCAAAACGACTTATCGCCTCCTAAAAGATGCGAGTATAAATTTGCTCTCAGATCTAAATGAGCAATCCCAAATCCCAATGACTTGACTAAACCCTTATAAAATGGATCTTACCACAACAATAGCATCAGTGGGGGTGGCACCTATAAATAAAAGTAAAAATGTATGTATCATTCAAACAGCGCACAGCTTTATTTCTCCTGTGTATGTATCATTCAAACAGCGCACAGCTTTATTTATCCAGGAGAAGAGACAATAAATTGCAGAGTATAAGATTTTGCAAACTGACAAATGAGGTGAGGTGAAGTTAGAATTAGATGGGCAGACAGAATTGGGAGTCCACAATTACGATGATGTTGGTCAGATGAGCATCACATGGTCTCAAGCTTAACGCCTTCTGCGCACACCTTTTCCTTCTTTTTCATACTCATATACACTCTATCAACACATTCCTCACGCACTCTTATTTCTCACTCAATCATAATATACTCATATCCACTGTAGAGTATTCACTTCATTGTAACTGCACTTCATAATCCCATGGATGTGAAATTACCTTAAAGTTTATTTAACTAGATTTTGGTTCCCATTTCTAAATGTTTGCAAATGGCATTCATTGTCACACAAATAGCTAAAATATAATATATTTCACCCAACCACATCACACACGCCACCCACAGAAATTCTATTTAGAAAATTCCTTCTATTTCATACTACTGTTTCAAAACTCGAGGCGTTGCACATATATCACCAAATTGATGTTCAAATCAAGTGAATAGTACGAAAAACAGCTTAATGTATATTTCAGAGAATCTGACCATGATAAATACATGGATTTTTCATCTGATGATTTTGCTACCGATGATATTTATTTTAGAAAAGTTAAGATGTGTTATGGGGTCAATACGAATCTTTGGAGAAATTTCTCACAAACAGCAATGGCTTTGTGCAGAAGTAAATATGGAGATCTGTTCAACACACATATTTTTGCTTGCCCTACTGTTATTTCTATTAACCTAGAAGTCAACAGATTTGTACAGTTGAACGAGGTGAGTAGAGGTGCTTGTTCCTGGCTATCCCAAATGGACAAATGGAACATTACAGCAGTTCATCATAACCTTCATAGGAGAATGAGATGAGCTATGTTGTCCTTTATAAATGTGGGCACTTTGATGGCTTTGCTCGATTGAATTTCAGTGACATGGGTGGGAAAATCGTTCTCAGCAACTTGATATAGCAGATCATCACGGGGGTTGGAGCTTTTCTCTCTCGCGACCAAACTCTAGTCGTACATAATATCATTTTTTAATTACTTAAAATTCAAATATAAACGTTAAGCGTATCTTCAATCCAAGAAAAATATACATTATTCTCACATACAATTTTTTTTTTTTACATCAAACATTCATTGGTCACATAACAACATTCTCATATACACACGCAATTTAATTTAACTCTAGTTAGTATTCATCTATTAGATAAATTCTCTAGTCATATTCTATGTTAACTAAAGTTGTTGTACTAAATCATATCATATTAGCGAGATGCAATCTTATAAACATAGAATCTTTGAAGATTTAAAAAAATTATAGAATTTAAATTTCTTGAATTTCTAATTGCCTTCTTTACTAATTAAATGTTTCTCTCTATTATATTTAGGCATTTAGGCAGTGGAAATATATTGTATTAATATATTGGTTAATAAATAATATTTAACATTTTCTTATGGATGTCATTTTTATTATTTTTCAATTTATATTTTTAATTAATAAATTTCATTTACAAGGTCTATAAGAAAGGTAAAATTCATTGTCATTTTATATGGTAATTAAATTCAAATCATTGTTTGCATTCAATTAATTGTTTCAATGAACCTTCATACATTGTTGAACAAAGCATTTTTCTTATGTCAAATATCATTACAAAGAAATGATCAAAGACTTTAAAAAAAGTATATGAGGTAAAAGGTATTAGAGGTTAAATTTCACATATCAATGACAAAAAGGAGACGGTGAAAGAAATCAATTTAAAAAAACTTCCTTCAAATTGACTATAATTGTGAGTTGAAATATTAATTTTTTAAAGTGGGAACATTTTATAAACTAGGAATTTTCTAGTGCACTTTTATTATTATACCTATTTAGTTTTTACAACTAAAAAATTGCTTCTATGCTTGTATGTTTCAAAATAGGATGAGCACGATGTAATTATATCAATCATGAGTACCCTTCAATCTATTCATTTTGAAACTAGAGAAATTATCTATTTTGAATGACTCAAAAAGGTTGATGAAATAAAAGATATCATCTTATTAATGTACATATTTTCTTCCAACAAGTAGTGGTTGTTTTGTGATTGGTTGTTCTATGTTGTTAATTGTATGGGATTGGGACCCTTCCCTGCTTACTTAATAAAAAACATATGAAAGTTTCAAAGAGATTTCTTTTCTTATCCTTTGTTCACAGGAAAATATAAGCTTCAATTCTAGTTCAAATAAAATGTTAAACACATATTCAATTCCAAACAAAATGCACTACTTTTTGTCTTAGGTGAAAATTTACTATTATATTAAATACATTCATTAGTTGTACAACAATATTCCCGTAGATACACCATCTAATTTAAGTTTAGCTACTATCCATCTGCCTTCCTCAAATCGGTATTGATTTTCCCAAGGTTCTTCCCTAGCCTTTTAATTCTATCATCTCAAGTTGACATTTCCTCCCCTAGTTTTCTTACTTCCTAAACAAAATCCTTTTCAGCCATTAACATTCTCTTCAACTCATTTTATTAAAATCAATAAAGAGCCCTTTAAGAATCTTATGTTGTACCCTGACATCCTTTCTTATTTCATTGCATTCATTAGTCAATGAGTTGATAATAAAAGCCTCTTCAAGAGAAAAGGAAGGGAAAAATAATTAGTTAAAAAGTCAGAAAGGCTAAGTAAAAGGCCCTTGAACTTTGGGATATTAGCTTAAACATATTTAAATGTCCCATTTCATTTGCTTTCTCTTTACCTCTTCTATCATAGTACCAAATTTGTCTTTCTAGTGCTAGTTCTACACCATGAGATCCCTTCCCCACCCAAGTCTACTTTTTACACTTGAAAGGATTTTGGTTTTTTCTCTAGCATCTCCAACATCAACAAATAATACCCAATGAGACTTGTGATTGGAGGGAGAAGAGACAAGATTTGTAAGATTATCCTAATAAGGCAGGTCAAAGTCAAGCAAAGACAACATTATTTCATGTAGTAATAAAAGGGAAAAGAGGGGGAGGAATGCTTCTTCTTCTGAGGGAAGTCTAGAGATAAAGAATATCTTGGAATATGACTGTTGGTATAAACACTATGTTGGAGTTTCATGGATCAAGCATGCTTGATTAATAAAAGGATTAGAGATTGATGTGTAGGGGACAGCCTAATGCCTCTTTAAATTCAATAATAGAGTACTTAAATGACAATGTGCAGAAAGTACTGAATATAATTGCAGAAGAGAGTTACAAATCTAGAAGTGAGATACAAAAAGGAACCTGGTGTTGGAATATGGTGTTGATTATATTGAACACAGTTTCTAGACACACCTATTTTGAAGCTTGCTTCATAATGAGCCGGTGTTGGAAATAACGTTACGATCCTATTGGGTTGATGTACTCCAAACTTTCTAGACACTAGCTCCTAACGAAGTTGTCCAAGGATTTTTTATGGTTTGAAGTATAAAACTATTTATCTCTATCTACTCGCTTTGCACTTACCTATCGCATAGTCATCCAGAACATGCACACATAGGTAATAGGAAAAATGGTTGTGTTGTATAGGTGCTTTTCTAAGTCAAACCTTATGTTGGTGTTTCTACCTCAACAACAACAATAATGATGAAAAAAGAGCTTATATATGTAGAGACTAAAGCTAAGAAAGTGATAAACACTAAAATGGCAGGATTACCTTAGGTATGAAACCCTCTGAACAAGTTTTACATAAAGTTGATGATGTAATGTTGTTTTTTTAGTCCTACAAGTGTTAGTGCAATAACATGATAATCATAAATCTGTACTCAGATGAGAAGGGCTTGTAATCTATTTCTCTATAGTTTGATAACTCATTCCTTGTATTCAGACTTAAATATGTTGAGTCGGATTAGATTGTAAATGCTTGCTAGACCTTATGAAGGAGAGAATATGTTCTTATATAGAGATCACAAGGTTACTTTTTTATAAAAAATGTTGACACACAAAAGATCAAATAAAAAGATTGAGTCCAGATCACAAATGGAAAAAATTGACACTTGAAGTGGCCACCTTTTTAGGCTATTTATAGTGTCATAGATAGATGAAAAATAATAAAAAAATGAATATAAGTTGCATAAATAACATTATCATGTGAAAGAAAGGTGAATAGGGGGTGGGCATGGTCAACTATATTTTAGGACCACGAAAAGGATTTTACTTGTGATTATATTACTCTTTATCTTTTGATAGCCTAGTTTAGGATTTGAGAGACATCATTCCACTTGCACATAATAAAAATGATTACATGAAAAACTATTATGAATATATACTTAATAAACAGAACATGAAAACTCCTAAAAATAATAATCAACTTTAAAATCTAAGATATTTTGAACATAAAAAATCTTATATAAGCATAAACATGGAGAACAAAGGGAATGTCAATTAGTATCCATGATTCATATTTTACTTCCATATAGTTTGTGTTGTACCACATAGTATGGATGATCAACTATGGATTTTCTTTCTTTTTAGATTTTAGAAACTCTTTCTCAAGCCACTTATATTAAGGAGTGTAGTTTTCTACATGTCGATTGAACATTTTTATTATACATTATAGAGTACATTAAAATTAAAAGAGGCAAACATATTCAATTCTCAAGGAAATATAATTACCTTAACTAGTGCAATTCAAACTACAGTTCTGAATGCCTTTCCATTACAATCATAGTAGGAATTATAATTTTTAGCCATGTTTTCCCTTAGTGACAACCATGTAGTTGTTGGAATTTTCCACCTCTTAGAAAAGGAAAAAAATTGTTTGTTTCAAATTTATCGTAATGGGAAAATAATAAATTTATTAATAAAGGACAAGTATACAAAAAAAAATCTCTATTAATCATAGATAGGTGGCATGCACCTTTCCATTCTAAGGTCATCAGAGATTACTACTGCCACTACTTTCTAATACTATGGTACCTAATGATTAGTATATAAAAAATAACCTTATAAAAAGCCTTTTGGAGAAATCTTGAATGTCTCATGGTCTCAAAACTCAATAAATAAGACAATTATTTGGTTTCTTGGGCCCACCCACTCTGTCATAACCAGTCTAGGCTTATGGAACTAATCCATAATAGAACTACCAAAATTAATAGCACAAAAATGGTAAAAATAAGCTCATCCTTATTGCTATTATAGGAACTTATGTTTAAGTTTCATAGGTTTATGTCTTTTCAGAAGGCTACCAACATCATTGATCTTGAGATTACATTTGTTTTGAAGCCTATATAACATTTTAATATCCTATAGCCTTCAATGTTGATAGAAATGACAAATAGATGAAAAATATTTCACCTTTTGTCTTACCTACATTCCATGAGAAATCATCTGAATATCTTGAGCAATTCTTGTTTGAGTCCAATGTTTTATATCAAACTTATGATCATGGGATTCATAATTATAAGTTGAAATTATTTCTATCCAACTCAAAACAATCAACTTTGCACAAGTTCATGGTATTAAATGCAAATTTCATATCGACAAGGAATGAAATGGAAATTTTCTTCTTCAATAAATACCAAGATTATTGTAAAGTTAGGGACCAACAAGAAGTGCTCTTAAGAATTAAATAAATGGAAGATGAGAAATAAGAATATTATGCGATGTGGTATCTGTTTATCCACAAAATGTGTGGATATGGATTGGACGAAGAAATTGGAAAAACAATCATTTTAAGTGGTATTGGTGATCTATAGGGAGGTATTAATTTTTATTGATTAAAGAGGTGCAATCAACAAGGAGGTTTGTAGGAATTATTATCTTACAAGAGCTACCACTAGAAATTGAAGAAAAGGAATAAATAACTAAACAAATGTTGCCATTTAAGCGATGTACGAAATAGCTAATCTAAAAAATGACATCCTTCATTTCAACATCTGGCTAGACAAAATAATGATAGATCCATTGGATATTTATTGTCCAAAATGCAGAGACAAATATCCATCAAGAGAATGTTCATTAAATCAGGTAGAATTATGCAAAATTTGTGAGAAGAAACATGTCAGTAGCACATTTAGTCTCCTTCTAGAGATAAGAAGCCATCTAAAAGTACCCTAGTAGCTGAAGAAGAATTAAACTAAATATTAACCAAATATAGTCCAATCCTACTTACAAATCTTACCAAGTGCAGTATGATCCCAAAGAAAATACAAATTGGGGATCAAACCCTGGGCTAATTAGTAGACTCGACCTCTTGTGCCAATAACACCCCCTTAAATTCAAGTAACTATTGGAGAACCATGTGGTCCACCTAAATGGGCCATTCCCTAATCAAACCAACTTTAATGGCATTGGTAAGCTAATCAAAACTAATACCAGTAGTGATGGAAAACCAAGGGACATAAATGCCAATGGAGTCAATTGGAGCATTGTTACCTAGTCCAACACAACCTCCAAATAATGAGTAGGTTAAATAACTGTACATACGCACCTGGCCTGCATTTTGAACCCCAAGAAAAATTCTCCTAAATAATAAGAATAGGAAAATAGACCTCTAAAGTATGTGAAAGTACTACTATCCTCCCAAAAAGCGCCATTTTTAAAGTGATTGAGGTCAAATTGCTATCCCTGGATAATTTTAGACAAAAACATGAAGCTCTAGAAGGTTCTCAACTTTTTAGAGAGTTAAGAAAAACTAATATTGAAATTGCATTTATTCAAGCTATTACTTGGGTATACCTACTTGATCAATCAGGCCATCAAGTCAATATGCATTAAGACTATTGGAAGAAAGATGAAACTTCCCTCTATAATTCAAATTGGGGGAAAGTATTATGATGCCTTATTGGGAAAACTTATGCCACAAAAGTATAGTGACCCAAAAAGCTATGTCATTATGCTAAGAATTAAGGGAGTGGAGGTTTAAAATGTCTTGATTGATTTGGGTGCCACTATTAATGTCATCACATCTAATATAGCTAAAAAAAATCCATGACTAAGGTTCAACCAACTATCATGGTCCTATAAATAGTCAATCATTCCATTAATTAGAGATAGGTGGTGTCTACCTTTCAATTATAAGGCTATCAGATAATCCCACAACCAATACTTTCCGCTACTATGATACCTAATGATTAGTATATAAAAATAACCTTATAAATAATCCTTTTGGAGAAATCCCAAAATTGCCATGGTTGCAAAAGCCAATAAAATAAAACAACTCTTTGGTTTCTTGGGCCCATATCCTCCATCATTACCTATCTAGGCATATGGAAGTAATGCAAAATAGAACCACAAAAATTAATATCACAAACTAAAGTAAAAATAATCTTGGCCTTATTTGTATTACAGGGACCTATCTATAAGGTGCATTGGTTTATGTCTTTTGAGAAGGCCGCCAACTTTATTGAACTTGATATTACATTTGTCTTGAAGCCTAAATCTAATGTCTAGCATAAATGAGTCACTTTCCTTGGTTAACCATGATAGTTTTTACCAAGGTCATTCCAACAATCCATATACATCACTATTATTTTTCCATTGAAGAAATTTAAGGAATATTGTTCAGCTAATTACATGTTCAGTGACCATCTACCCTATCAAATTGTAGGTAATTGGTGTCAAGAATGCAAAATTAAGATTCTCATGTATGTGCCAACAACATACACTAATTAATTGAAATATTGGAATTATAAAATGTGAATGAAACAAAAACCAAAAAATGATAGTATTATTAGATATTTGACATAATACATTAGAGAAAAAAATTCCCAAACAAAAATTATAGGTTACTCACATTGTGTATTAAAGACAATTTTAAAATGTTGTAATTTCAGGCATTACTACACTATTCTAAATTCAAATTTCATGCTCCTTGAACTTTAAAAACCTATTTTCTTATGAAACTGATATACTCTGCAATGCACCAAATTAAGGCATTAGTGTACATGATATTTATGATGAAAATGTGGAGTACAATAAGAAAACATTCAACAATATTCTTGCCCAATGTATGTAACTGGATTTAATTTTAACTATATGAAAATGGAAATGGACATACATTAGGCATGAAAAGATACACAAAACTTCATCAAAAGATACTCCTGATTAAGGTAAAAAAAAAATTAAATTAGGAACAATTAACTATTCTTGGAATGCAGCATGCAGACACGACTTCAATGGATAACTTTTGTCAATAACAATGTAGATGGATTTACATATAAGTAAACACTTTAGAAACAATCATTGTTTGTGCAAAATCTATTATAAATGGACCCTGGATAGGTAAAGTTCTATTAAGGTAAAGGGATAGTGCAATACAATTATATATAGAATATTATGGTTTGTTGTCATAGGATGACTGATCATGTGCATAGAGAAAGGATATATTACAAGTTTTAGATAATGCATAATGGTTACAAAACTCACAAAAATGATCCAAGCATAAAATGAGAACAAAGCAAAACCGTGTTAACTAAATAATCAAAGTTATCCAAAAAAGTAACTAGGCTATAGAAATTGCATAAAATATATAAACTTCTTGTTGGTGTAAATAATTATTCATGTTCGATATTATTACACGTTACTTAAGTTTACTTAGGATAATGCATTTCATAGTAGTTTGGGTATGAGACACTTGGGTGTTTGTGCCACATTGGGATAGTATGTGTAGGAGAAAATCCACCTTTTATGGTGTTGATCTTGTTACTACTTTGTCATATTTACTTATTGTGGAGTGATAATTCCACCTTCGGTGGGTGATCCACCTCGTGTGGAATATTTTATTGTTTCTCCTACCTACCACACCTATTTCCTACCTACCCTTGTTTCTTATTGAGCCACATATCATGTTTGTGTGCTCACATATCCATATAGCATTGCCCATATATGCAGGCTCATATTCATTATATGTTGTCAGTAAGATGAGAGGGGGGGGTGAATCATAAAAACACAATAATCAATGTATTCATCAGATTCAACCTCAGTAGCCTTTACTGATATGCAACTATGACTGTAAATCATTCAAACTTATAAACAGATACACTTAAAACATCATAACACATTTAACACCAGATTTAACATGGAAACCCAAATAGGGAAAAACCACTGTGGGATTTCAGACTCACTAAAAATTATACCCTTCTAGAGTATGCTCGGTTAAAAGCTAATCCTGTTACAGATTACATAAACACATTGCTAGATGTGACCCGGTTAAAGGGATTTCCCTCAAACTTGTTAGAATCTTGCACTTTGTTAGAAGTGACCTTGTCAAAGGATTTCAAACACCCATTCAGAATGTTACCTTGCTAGAGGATTTACAAATAAGATTGTTAGGTCCACTCGGTTAAGAGATTTCCTGTCACTTACAAAATAAATAACAGTATAAAATATATCTGCAACTTCACATCTGAAATGATAAAGCAGACTCTATGTGCTCAAAATAATCAAGTGTCATAAGACTTATCTTGCTCCTTGCTGGGCTTCTCAATTTTTTCTTTAATCAGACATTCAATCTTATGTGCTAAGTGTTAGGCCCAATACGGAAAGCTAATGTACTAAGAGGGGAGGGGTGAATCAGTACTTCAAATCTTTTCTTCAACAAAAACTTTATTGTTAAGCATAAACCAAAAACTGTTGTAACATAATATAATGCTAAAACATATAAATAATAATCATACATGATTCACTCCATAACACATATATTTTGGTTACGCAAAAACTCCTTGTTAGAGAGAAAAACTGTTGTGGGGATGGCACCCACAACTTCACTACTACAATAATAAAGGTTGCTCGGTTAGAGCTACATGTTTAGCTATTTCTGATAGCTTACCCTATTAGAAGTATCAAGATCTTTAGATCTACCTTGCTAAAGGATTTTACAACACTTACACTAAATGATGCACCTGGTTAAAGGCTTTACAATTTATAGACTTTGTTAGAGTCTTTTACCCTGCTAAAGGTTTCTCTTACAACTCAAAATATTACAATCAAAATCTTACAAAATATCTGCAACTTCACATCTGAAATGTTATAGCAGATTCTCTGTGCTCAAAATGAAATTACCTTGCTTATAGCATACCTCGGTAAATCATAAATTAACTCGGTAAACCCTTTTGTTTACTCTGTTCCTTGACTGTTCTCTGAAATCCTTCTCAGTGACCTATGTGTATCTCTATCAATCATAATAGTCATAACACTCTGTGCTTTCCCATGATTTTTCTTTTCACATATGTCTTGCTTCACACACATACACACACATTTGATCCTTAATTCATGTTGTATAAATAGATCTCTTGTGATGGTGATCTTGTTCATGCTTCGATCCTACAAACATGATTCATTAAATGAATAACCATACAAAATTACTTCATTAGATAGATGTCCTCAAAATCATATAAAATCTATAAGTGCAATTTCCAATGTGTTAACGATTTCTTGTTCCTCGATCTTTGTAACACGCTTCCCATATGTGTCTAGGTTCAATGAATCTGGTAACACATTTCACTCAGTGTATATTAACTCGGTATACCATCTTTGTTGCTCAGTAGTTATAGAATGTTACTCGGTAGACAGCTTGGTGTATACTAAACTTGTAACTTGTGACTTCTGTAACCGACTGCTTTGTGCTTACTGACTGAATATAAACCGACTAGAGTATATAGAATGACTTTGGACATAAAACTAATGACAACTTAGTTAATAGTAACAATCTCCCCTTTTGACATTAGTTTTGAAATGTTTGACAAAACTTCTTTCAAAGTCATAACTCAAAAATCTATACACTTATAGAATTGATTAAACTGATAGTATATACAATTGTCAATAAACCAATATACTCAGATATACTCCCCTTATCAATATATTGTATCATAACTCTGATTATGCATGCACTGTGATCAATATTCTGTATTCACTGCTCAGTTCACTGCTTGGTGATCATTGCTCCCCCTGTCAAAATTATCTATTCACTCGAATATACTGATTTGCTCCGTATACTCCTCTTGTATACACTATACTCCCCCTTTTTGACAAACATCAAAACTAGTTACCATTCGGTGGAGGCAACTAGTCAAAAATAGATTTATACTATGTTCTGGCATTGGTGAGAGTGGCAGAGAGTGCATCCTTGACACTGTCCATGAGTGAATTCTGAGCTGTGATATCAACTAACAGTGAAATCAGACCATCTAAAGTACTTCCCTCTGGCTGAGTGGATAAGGAGGTAGCCTTGTTGATCTGTTCTTGGACAGAGGACAAGTGTGGAATGAATAAGGTTTGAAGAGTCATAATGTCCATCCTTATTTTGTGATCTTCATTCCTAAGTTCCAATTGTTGAGCCATGAGTGTTTGTAACTTGGTATAGAAATTCTGAATGGAATTTGGCTCAGTGGTCAATTTATTGGAGAGATCGGTGATCTCTTTCTCAATCACTTCAATTTTATTCTTGATATCTTTAATGAATAGAGAAAATGTACAGAGTTTCTGAAATAAAAAAGAATGTGCTTGAGTTGAGGGGACAACTCAGCAATGAATTTGACAAGTTTCACTTTACCGATAGCAATGTCTCTCTGTACTTCTTCAATCATTTTTGCAGTGAGCACTTTGTCCTTCAATTTGTGCAGGTATTCAGATGTGTCTACTCTAGATGTCTTGATCTTATTTAGGAGTTCATCCAGTTGAATATGGATGGCTGCATCTTTTGTCACTGTAAATTCAGGTAGCATTTTTGTTAAAAGTGCTTTGACCTTCTGAAGTACTCTGTTTTTCTTTTGTATAGCCATTTGTTTCTCTTGTTTTGCTTTGGCTTTGCATAGTTCACTGAATTCAATAAGTGCTTTCCCTTTTAATTTGGATATGTCTACATTCAGCAACACAATTGGTTTTGACAAATCTAACTTGAAACTATGCTTTTTCATTTTCTTTTCTTTAGAGGATGAGGCTTTCACCGGTTGAACTAATACAATGGCTTGGGAGGCTTGTTCAGCCTCGGTCAGTTGTTTGGTAGAGGCAACACTTTTGTCAATTTCTTTAGCCTCAGATGTAGCCTTCAATGAATCCTTGCTCGGGGTCTTAGTTGTAACAATGTCAGTACTTGAAGGGGCTTGAGAAGTCTGTTCCTCGGTGGCCTGAGAAGTAGCTTCTCCTTTTGCAGACTGGTGACCCTCTTTTCCTTGTTCAGTATCCTGAGGTCTCTCAGTTGAAACATGTGGACTTACCGATGGATAAGACTTGACTTGTTCCAAAACTGACTCACTTGATACCAGTTTGGCATAAGCATTCCCTTCTATCATTTCCTATTCCTGTTCCTTGGTATCCATGACATCCTCATCAGGTTGTATAGTTTCAGTGGGATCTTGCTCGGTGATATCCACTATTTCAACTTCTTCTTGCTCAATAGTACTCTTGATTTGAAAGATTTCTTGCCACTGGTCTTTTGTTTCCTTCTCTATATCAAGATAGAGGCCATTCATCAATTTCAAGGCTCTTTGCTTGACTAGGAAGTTAGTCTGGTAGTTTCTCATGTTATTACTTATTTCATCTAGTGACATGTCTGGAAAGAGATGTACTAGACTTCTTTCTCTCATCTATTTTTCCAAGTCCATGGCATATTTCCACCTATTATCAATATGTAAATACAATTCTTTTGGAAGAGAATTAGTCACTTCCAATGGGACCAATCGGAATTTCAGAAGAGTGCAGATTACAGCTTCTTCTATTTGTCTCTTTTCTGCATCAAATCTGGAGTCATATTTTACATATCTAAATGCTCCAAACCCACCATATTGTTTCAGACTATTGCAAAAAATTTCAACACTATGTACATCTTCCTTTTTACTCTTAACAGTCTGAAATTTACTTACATCTTCAGATTCGGTGTCGCTAGACTCTTTATTCAAAATGAGTCTCCAAGTAGATTTCTTATAAGTTTTTGTTACCTTTGGAACTGCAACATTTTTCTGTTTCTAACTCGGTGACACTGCAGATGATCTAGTGTTTGGGTGCTTTACTGAAGGAGTCGGTGATACCTGTGATGTATCTTGTTTCTTCCGTTTCAAAATTTTTCCTTTTGGCAACTTGGTGCTCAATGTAATAGCTGCTTCTTGGGCTTCATATTCCTCCTCTGTGATGACTTGAATGTTCTTGACAGGAGTGGAGGAAGAACCTTCTCCAAATTTCTCCGTTAATGCTTTAATCATTTTTGTTGCTTTCCTTGTAGCCTTTGGTACTACAATGCTCATTTTGACTTTTTCTTTAACTTCTTCATATGTATCATATCTGATATGGGTAGCATGCCTTAGCAGTGCAAGAAAGGCATCTATCTGTTGTTGTGTAATGTCAAAATCAATCTCATAACCCATAGGCGGCAAAGATTGAGTTCTCGGTTCTACCGCATTGACATAGTAGTAGTCGATGTCCACTTCAAAAAATATATCGTCCTTATATTTTTCCACTAACTGGGGTGGAATCCTGTGCCTGTTATGCATCTTTTCCTGAAACTTGCTAAAATAATCATCCATAATCTCATTGAAGTTATCACCTAGCCGTTTGATGAAGTCATTGATTTGATGGGTGATTGGTCAGTGTAGCTCCCAAACTACATTACTGGTTGATGGAAAGAATTTCTCAAAGTAGAAAAACATGCATACCAAAAGTGATCCAAACTTCAGTGTGTTTGCCGAGTTGTTCTTCTTCGGCTTCCTTATGGTGTTGAGATTTTCAAACAAATTTTTCAACAACACTTTGCATAGATCAATCTTCATACCTTTCTTCATAATTTTATAAGCTAAATCAACAGTTGCACATGGTACACTGTTTCCCCTTGTCGTTTGAAAGAAACAATAACCTATGACTCTAATTGCAAACTTCAGCTCTGCATCTATGATATTGTTTAGTTTTAGACCTCTACAATCAAATTCAACTCCGGTTAAGGTGATCAATTCCTTCTATGAAATCATTTTCTGAGCTTGAGCATGGTCAAAAATAGGGTAACCAGTGATCAAGTGGATGATTTCCTTGGTGATCTTGAATGGTTGCTCCTCTAACCACATAAAGTCATCATGAACTCTGCTCAGAACAAATTTAACCCATTGGGGTTTGAAGACTTGCGGGTAGGTTAGGGCTTCGGTTAATCCCTTGACTTTAATATGTTCAAACTTGCTATCCAGTTTTCCATCGGTACACAATTCATCATATGTGTCCTTGATCTTTGTGTGACCTAGTTCCTCAACACGACACTTAGTGAAGAATTTGACATCCTCAACTAACAAAACCCTATCCGGAATGAGTGAAAATGCAGTTTTATCATCTGGTTCAGATGCTACTTTGGGAGGTAGTGAGTATTTCAGTGAGGGCTTCTCAATGTTCTCAACAACAACGGGTTTCTAAATCTTAGGAGCCATTTTGAACTTTGGATAATCACTAACGAAAGAGCCTTAGGGTTTGAAAACTTTTAACCAACAGACGTTTTCCACTTAGTAAATATAAAAAAGATATTCACAACTAATATGATCGGTTAATGCATTGTGACTGATATAAATACCTCAAATTTTGCTTTGGAAGAGATTTGATTGCCTTTGAATCGCTTCGCTCTGCTTTCTGAAAACTTGGTAAGTGTAAAATGACTACACAAAAGCTTTAAGTACACATTTTCCCTTATCAGGCTCCGTGCAGTTAGGTCTAAAAACATTAAATACACTTGGTTCCACTAAACCAATTTACCTTCCTTTTTTATGCTTTTTCCGACTAGCCAGGCTTCCTGCATTTACCGACTTGATAGGCTTCCTACATTTACCGACTTGACAGGTTTCCTGCATTTACCGACTTCTCTAGTGCACCAAAAGTCTTGATAAAATTTCAAACTTGCTAATATATCTTAGCTATGCAGATTTTGAATTAAGTACATGATAAAATAGGAACTTTAAGATTTAACCTTGAGAGAATGCAGTCCCTTCATACCTTTACCGATTAATTTGGAATAGATGCACCTAATTCGGTAGGTAAGGTGCTTTCTTCATTTGACACTATTTCCTTCTTTTTCCAAATTATCTAGAATTTACTTTTTATTTCTTCAGTATCTGTTGATCTCTACAATCTCTAGCCAAGTGTCCAACTTTGTGACAATGAAAACATGCCATACCAGGATTTCTCCATGATCTTTGGTTGTTCACTTCAAACCTTATAAAGCAGATGGCACTTATATGTCCATATCTTCCACAACATTCACACCATATCCTTGTATTATAATCCCATGGTACTACAGTATACTGTCGATTAAGATCTGTGTGAGTTCGGTAGCTTCTAGTATTTGCTCGGTGTGTGGACCACATATAGTTCCTCTGCTTAAACCAACACTTCTCGGCACTGTGTCCATATCTATTGCAGTTTTTACAAAACCCTTTGAATTTTTCCTTCTAATAATTGCTAGCAAACTTTGTCCTACATTGGTTAGATGTGTGACCATATTTATTGCAATTGTAACAATAACCATTAGATCTAGTGACATTCGGTTGCTTACCTTTTCTGATTTGGCACATGTTGGCAGTATGTCCTTGTTTTCCATAGTAGTTGCAAATAGGCTTTTTTCCTTTGATGTTCTTCTTGTTTCCAGCTTGCTTTGATGATTCTCCTCTCTCGGTAGTGTGGATTCCCTTCTCAGTAGAGTCTTTTCCTTTGTAACCGAGTCCTGCAACTTTGTTGGGTCTTTTTGTATTCAGTTGCTCATCCAACATCTTTGATGCTTCATAACTCTTCTTCAGTGTTTCAAGTTCAACGGTCATCCTTGATACTTCAAGTTTCAATGCTTGATTCTCATCATCTTTCAGATTTGCTTCATGATGTGCATAACCCAATTGATCTAACAGATGTTGTTGAATTCCAGTCAACCTTATGATTTCATCATTCTTTTCAGATACTAATGCTTCAAGCTATTGTTTCTCTCTTTCTACATCTCTTAATTTATCCTTGGCTGTCCTCAATGCATCAAGATTTTTAGTCATCTGTGTGTTGAAATATTCATGTTCTCTTTTCATTGCTTTTAGCTGGTCAGTTAGTGCTTTGTTCTTTTCTTTCAATGCTCCAATCATTTCTTCAGTCTCTTTAGATATACTGTTCTCGGATGATGTCTCAATTTGTTCCACCAGCTCTTGAGAGTCCTACAAATCATCAGACAATCTTCTTCTAACTTTCAGAGATTTTTGTATTTGTTTATGCATGTCATCAATCACTTGATTAGCATGATCCAATTCATTTTGAAGATTCACAATTCTCCAAGATTGTTTGTAGCCTTCCATTCATAAGATCTTTCTCTTTAGGCAGTTAAACCCTTTTCCAAGATCCAAGCTCTGATACCAATTGTTAGGCCCAATATGGAAAGCTAATGTACTAAGAGGGGAGGGGTGAATCAGTACTTCAAATATTTTCTTCAACAAAAACTCTACTGTTAAGCATAAACCAAAAATTGTTGTAACATAATATAATGCTAAAACATATAAATAATAATCATACATTTCACTCCATAACACATATATTTTGGTTACGCAGAAACTCCTTGTTAAAGAGAAAAACTGTGGTGGGGATGGCACCCACAACTTCACTACTGCAATAATAAAGGTTGCTCAGTTAGAGCTACATGTTTAGCTATTTCTGATAGCTTACCCTGTTAGGAGTATCAAGATCTTTAGATCTACCTTGCTAAAGGATTTTACAACACTTACACTAAATGTTGCACCTGGTTAAAGGCTTTACAATTTATAGACTTTGTTAGAGTCTTTACCCTGTTAAAGGTTTCTCTTACAACTCAAAATATTACAATCAAAATCTTACAAAATATCTACAACTTCACATCTGACATGTTATAGCAGATTCTCTGTGCTCAAAATGAAATTACCTTGCTTATAGCATACCTCAGTAAATCATAAATTAACTCGGTAAACCCTTATGTTTACTTTGTTCCTTGACTGTTCTCTAAAATCCTTCTCGGTGACCTCTGTGTATCTTTGTCAATCATAACAGTCATAACACTCTGTGCTTTCCCATGATTTTTCTTTTCATATATGTCTTGCTTCACACACATACACACACATTTGATCCTCAAGTCATGTTGTATAAATAGATCTCTTGTGACGGTGATCTTGTTTATTCTTTGATCTTACAAACATGATTCATTAAATGAATAACCATACAAAATTACTTCATTGGATAGATGTCCTCAAAATCATATAAAAACTATAAGTTCAATTTCCAATGTGTTAATGGTTTTTTGTTCCTCGATCTTTGTAAAACGTTTCCCATATGTGTCTAGGTTCAATGAATCTGGTAACATGTTTCACTTGGTGTATATTAACTTGGTATACCATCTTTATTGCTCAGTAGTTATAGAATGTCACTTGGTAGATAGCTTGGTGTATGCTAAACTTGTAACTTGTGACTTCTGTAACCGACTGCTCTGTGCTTATCGACTGAATATTTTGGTAGTAATAACCGACTAGAGTATATAGAATGACTTTGGACATAAAACTAATGACAACTTAGTAAATAGTAACACTCGGTGATTACTACTGTAGTATCATTGTTCTTCTATTTGCCCGCATTCATTGTTCATCAACAATTTCTTATTTATAAACAATTCCTAACCACTTAATCTCCTTGATCACATTTCCCATGATCAATCTTAGCCATCAGATCTTCAAACTTGACTAGGTTCATTGTATCCTTCGATCTGAAAATGTTTTATCTCACCTTGGAACTTGTATTCCTTCCTTGGAACTTGTGCTAGGTTATGACCATTCAATCTGCGCTATAGATCTAACTCCTGTATTTTCGTTGTCGTGGATGCTCAACAAACTTCTTGCATGACATAATAATCATCTATACATCTCCAGCTCATTGGCATCTTTCATTTAATAATGCTTTTATCCATCCAATGCATTTTGTTATTACTCGGTTGTTACTCTGTAAATACTAAACCTTTAATCGGTAGATATTCTATCTTCTTTGACCGATATCGATAACCTTAGTGTTTACCTACTAGCTTCATGCTTGGTAACATAGAATAATATCAAATATTAACTCATTTATTGAATGAAATCTTAGAATACGCATATATAGGATATCAAAGTAATCAAAACAACAAAATCTAATCAGTGTCTAACTTGGTAATAGTTGCCCATTGAATAACTTATTGCTCCCCTTCATTTTCATTCTTTCTATGTCACTTACCAACATCTTTATACTTATCAAAACATACTCATTAAGATATGGCAACATCATACTGAATCAAAAAATCAATTGCTTGACATCAATGACAAAATAATATTATTAAGATAGGAATCATCCTTTCTCAGTTATACCAACAATCTTACTGGAATGCCAACACTCTCCCTTTATAAAATGCTAACAATCTCCCCCTTTGGCATTGATGGAAAAACCAACTTTTAATGGCAATACCAACTTGATTTTATTTTAATTGATTCGGATGCGGATTGTTGTTAATCTTCTCCTATTATCCTTGAATTCTCCCCTAGTCATTAGTCTTCTCCCATCTTCACCTATTAGTCTTCACTAATTAGTCTTCTCCCCCTTTGACAACAATGCCAAAAAGTAAAACTAATTCATGATTTCTTCTGCTGTGAAGTAATTTTCTTACTGAAAATACAAATGTATCATCTCAGTCTCGGTCAAAGCAGCTTGTCTTCAATCACTATTTCCTGCACAAGTTTAGGTAACCTCCTAAAGTGTCTAAATCAACATCAACTCATAAATAGTTATCCTGTAGATTCATAGAATTGATGCTTTCACCAAACTCTGTCAGTGAGTACTGGATAGGGGTAGAACCCCTAGCTTACTTCTGAGATACTCAAAAGTGTCCTTTGGCAGTGGCTTTGTAAAAATGTCTGCTATTTGTTCCTTTGAACTAATATATTCCAGCACAACTTTCTTCTCTTGAACTTCTTCTCTGAGATAATGATACTTTATAGAGATATGCTTTGTCTTAGAATGCATTACCGGATTATTTGAAATGTTAATGGCACTAGTATTATCATAGAATATAGTTACTGGCTCGGTAAATTTCTCATTAATACCTTCCAACTATTGCTTGATCCATGCTATATTGGTACAATTCAATGTTGCAATGACATATTCAGCTTCAACCGTTGATTGTGAAATGCATCCTTGTTTCTTTCTAAGCCAACTTACTAGACTTTCTCCTAGAAAGAAAGCTCCACTACTTGTGATTTTCCTATCATCAATGTTTCCTACCCAATCAGCATCAGTGTAGAATTTTAAGTCAAAAGCATTCCTCTTTTTATACACTAAACCATAATCTTCAGTGCCTCTTAAGTATCTAAAAATTCTCTTGATTGTTGTCATATGGGTTTCTTTGGGATCTGTAGAAAATCTTGCAACTATACCTACTACATGTGCTATATCCGGCCTGTTGTGAACCACATATCATAGATCGGTAAAGTGTCTCATCAACAGATGCAGATTCATCACTCTTTGATAGTTTACAATTAGTAGTCATAGGAGTACTTACAGGTTTAGAATCCTCCATTCCAAATTTCTTCAAGATTTCCTTTATATACTTGGATTGAGTAATGAAAATCTCATTTTTTATTTGTAGTATCTGTAAACCTATAAAATACTTTATTTCACCGATTAATGACATCTCAAATTCTTTGCACATTTCTTTTCCAAAGTTATTGCATAAAGAGTCATTTCCACAAAAAATGATATCATCAACAAATATGGCTAAAAGCAGTATTCTATTGTCCTCATCATTCTTCATATACATGTTGTTTTCACTTGTCCTTATAAATCCAATCTTGATTAAGTAAGAGTGCAGTCTTTCATACCATGCTCTAGGTGTTTGCTTTAGACCATATAAAGCTTTGTTCAACTTACATACTTGATCTTTATTTTTGTTTTCAATAAATCCTTCAAGTTGTTCAATATAAACTTCTTGTTCTAGTATACCATTTAAAAATGCAGACTTAACATCCATTTGATATACCTTGAAATTTTTGTAAGCAGTATATGCCAACAATGTTCTCACTCCTTCAAGTCTTGCCACAGGTGCAAAAGTCTCACCATAATCTATTCCTTCTTCATGAGCATAACCTTTGCAAACTAGTCTTGCTTTATTCTGAATGACCTCTCCTTTTTCATTTAGCTTGTTTCTGAAAATCCACTTTGTATCGATTACATTTTTCTCTTTTGGTCTTGGGACTAGTGTCCATGTTTCATTCTTCTTGATTTGTTCAATCTCTTATGTCATAGCATTTACCCAATCTTCATTACTAAATGCCTCTTTTACTATTCTTGGTTCAAATTCAGATATCAGACATGTGTTTTGTCTCAGTTTGTTCCTTGTCATTACTAGATCATCCTTATCTCCTATAATTTGACTTGGTGCATGATTTCTTCTGACATACTTGGCTAATATAGGCTCGGTAGGCTCTGTGTGATCTTCTTCATCACTCAGTAACTGGATATTCTCTTCATTTTCTTCATCAACTTTCTCGGTAGGATTTCTCGGTTGAACATATACAAACTCTTCATAATCTTCTGGTTCTTTGGAGTTTCCTTCATCATTTCTTTCTGCAAATTTATCAATTTTCACATTTGCACTTTCCACTATTTTGTTAGATGATTTGATCAGACATTTAAATGCTTTACTTCTAGAAGAATAACCAAGAAATATTCCTTCCTCGCTTTTCTGATCAAACTTTCCATTTCTGTTGTCTTTTTGAACATAACATCTACTTCTAAATATTTTAAAGTAACTTACATTAAGTTTCTTGTCATACCAGATTTCATACGGTGTCTTCAAAGTTCATTTCTTAGGTTGTACTCGGTTCAAGGTGTAAACTGCAGTGTTGATTGCTTCTCTCCAAAACGTTTGAGGTACCCTCTTTTCTATCATCAAGGTTCTAGAACAATCTATAATTGATCTGTTAGTTCTTTCAGCTATCCCATTTTGTTGGGGTGTTCTTGGTGTAGACACTTGCCTCTTTATACCATGATCATTGCAAAATAGATTAAATTCATCAAAAATGAATTCTCCTCCTTTGTCAGATCTTAGACATTTCAACTGTCTTCCTATTTCTTTTTCAACTCTAGCCTTATACCATTTGAACATTTGAAAGGCTTCTGATTTCTCTTTTAAAAACATAACTGACATCATCCTTGAGTAATCATCCACAAATAATATGAAGTATTTATCTCCATAATAACTTTGAACTTTCATAGGACCACAAAGATTAGTGTGCACAAGATCTAAAATTCCTTTGGAAGTGTAGGACTTACTTGTAAAGCTTGACTTTGTCATCTTACCCATCTGGCATCCTCGGCATATTGCATTTACAAGTTTTTCCAAGCATGGTAGACCTCTTACTCAGTGCTTCTTACTTATTTTGATCAGATTATCAAAATTTACATGACAAAACCTTTTATGCCATAACTAGGTATCTTCTATTTTAGCATATAGACAATTGTTCTGAGTTGTGTCAAGATGAAATGTTATGCTCTGCAAAAAGGATTAGAAAATATGTTTGATGGCAACACACACAAGAGCACAAGAAACAAATGTTAGTGTTAGCAACAAAAGATTATCCTAAACAGGCATATCAAGAGAGATATTAAGCATGAAATAGAAAGCATATAAACATAGAAAAAAATAGCTAATCAAGATGCTCATAGTTGCTCCTCCCTTGTTCCTCTCCTCTCCAAGTCCCAAATGAGTGTAGCTCTCAGATTTTAGCACTAGCCATGGATGCCATATGGAGATTCAAGATAGTTGAATATGATAAGCAAATGCTATGCAAGTGTAGATAGTGATGCTATGAGAAAGCTCTATGCTAATGCCAGTATAACAACAATACTCTAATGCTTCATTTTTTGCTTGAGGAGAAGGGTTCTATTTATAGAAGAAATGGGGAAATGAAGGGTTAAGATTGAGTAATCTTAACAAGGGTTAGGATTGAAAGATATTCATTCCATGTGAGACTTTCAACCCAATCCCATGTTGACAAGTGTCACCATGAGGAGGCTTGAGAGGAGTGATAAGGAGAATTAAATGCTTGAGGGGACATGATGGTTACCCTAGTCAAAGAAATAAATGCTTTGATGAGATACATGATTTTGGTCTGAATTTGGTTAAGTGAATTAAATCAAATAAATTGAATAATTTATTTAATTAATAGGAGAAGAGGGTTAAGATGAATTAATTAAATATTAATTTAATTAATTATTAATTGATGGTTAAATAATCAAATAAATACTAATTATTCATTTAATTAAGTGGACAGATTTATGTGACTACAAAATGTATTACCTTTTGTTTGTGTCCCGGTAGCAGTCAACTTTCCATGTTTGTCATGAACTTTGACACTTCCTTTCTGAAATTCTATTCGGTATCCTATATTGTTTAGTTGTGCTACACTCAACAAATTGTATTTTAAACCTTCAACCCAATATACATCATCACATTTAGCATTGTCAAGAAGTGTGATAGAACCTTTACCTTTCACCGGACATGGTGCATCATTACCAAATCTTACATAACCTCCATCATAGTCTTCTAATTTAACAAACTTGTGTTTATCACTTGTCATGTGATGTGAGCATCCACTATCTATGATCCAAGAGTCATTTTTATTTATGTGAGATATTAAGGCTTGTTCCTCATACCTTTCTTCATCTGATCCATCTTTGATAGCAACATATACAACTTCCTTTGTCTTAGTCCCACCAGATTTGTCATCATTGGATTCCTCATCAGCTCCTAGACATGTCTTTCTATCTCTCCTTCTGAAGTCTCGGTGTCCTCTGTATTGGTTGTCTTTCTGTTTGTCATCTCAGTATTCTCTCTTTTCACTAGATTCTTGTCAGGACAGTTAGAAGCCATATGTCCTATTCTATCACAGTTAAAACATTTTAAAGGTAACTTTCCTTTATACTTACCTTTGCCTCTTGGTAACCTTTTGGCTAATAATGCTTCAAACTCTTCTTGTTTTCTAATTTCCTCATATAGTTTGTGTACCTCTTCCATGTTTTTGCAAAATCTCTCACTTGCTCCACTATGATTTCCTTCTGTATACTTATACATTCTATCATTGTAATCATCAGATTCACCAAGATGAATTGAACTGAATGCAAATTCAACTTTATTTACCGAAGACCCACTGTTATCAAAATTACTTAACTCAAATGCATGTAGCTTACCGATAGTAGCATCCAAAGATACTAGCATGTTTGATACAGACCTTAATTCATTGATTGTAGATACTCGAATGGCATAAGCAAGTAGAAGTGTTCTGAGAAACTTAATTGTTACATCCTTTTCTTCAATAGTTCCTCCTGCTCATTTGATTTGATTGACAGTTTCTTTTAACCTTGTACTGTATTGGGTTATGTTCTCTCCTTCATCCATTCTCATGGATTCAAGTTGACCTCTTAGAGTGTCTACTTTTTCTCTTTGAACATGTTCATCACCACCATACACATATATAAGCTTGTTCCACATTGCTTTGGCATCATTGTAGCCTTCTAGATCATTAAACTCTGAGTTGGTTAATGTTGATGTTATTTCAATTATTGCTTGAATATGTTCTTGCTTTGCCTTTATCTCTTCCATTATCATCGGGTAGGTGCTAGGTGCAATGTAATCATTCTCCAGATAATATGTTGCATATTCTCCAATTCCTGATAAGTACAGCTTCATCCTTTTCTGCCATGTGGAGAAACTAGACTTGTTCAGCTTTGGTGCATCCCTTTTATACATCTTCAGATCTTGCCTCATGTACCTTTAAACTTTTCTTCCAGAGTCCAAAGCTCTGATACCATTTTTCAGTAAGATGAGGGGGGGGGTGAATCATAAAAACTCAACAATCAATGTATTCATCAGATTCAACCTCGGTAGCCTTTACTGATATGCAACTATGACTGTAAATCATTCAAACTTATAAATAGATACACTTAAAACATCATAACACAGTTAACACCAGATTTAACATGGAAACCCAAATAGGGAAAAACCACTGTGGGATTTTGGACCCACTAAAAATTATACCCTTCTAGAGTATGCTCAGTTAAAAGCCAATCTTGTTACAAATTACATAAACACATTGCTAGATGTGACCCGGTTAAGGGATTTCCCTCGAACTTGTTAGAATCTTGCACTTTGTTAGAAGTGACCTTGTCAAAGGATTTCAAACACTCATTCAAAATGTTGCCTTGCTAGAGGATTTACAAATACGATTGTAAGGTCCACTTGGTTAAGAGATTTCTTGTCACTTACAAAATAAATAACAATATAAAATATATCTCCAACTTCACATCTGAAATGCTAAAGTAGACTCTATGTGCTCAAAATAATCTTGTCATAAGACTTATCTTGCTCCTTGTTGGGCTTCTCAATATGTTCTTTAATCAGATATTCAATCTTCTGTGCTCGGTGATTACTACTGTAGTATCATTGTTCTTCTATTTGCCCGCATTCATTGTTCATCAACAATTTCTTATTTATAAACAATTCCTAACCGCTTAATCTCCTTGATCACATTTCCCATGATCAATCTTAGCCAGCAAATCTTCAAACTTGACTAGGTTCATTGTATCCTTTGATCTGAAAATGTTTTATCTTGCCATGGAACTTGTATTCCTTCCTTGGAACTTGTGCTAGGTTATGACCATTCAGTCTGCACTGTAGATCTAACTCCTATATTTTCGTTGTCGTAGATCCTCAACAAACTTCTTGCACGACATAACAATCATCTATACATCTCCAGCTCATTGGCATCTTTCATTTAATAATGCTTTTATCCATCCAATGCATTCTGTTATTACTCGGTAAATACTGAACCTTTACTCGGTAGATATTCTGCCTTCTTTGACTGATATCGATAATCTTAGTGTTTACTGACTAGCTTCATGCTCGGTAACATAGAACAATATCAAATCTTAACTCATTTATTGAATGAAATCTTAGAATACGCATATATAGGATATCAAAGTAATCAAAACAAAAAAATCTCATCAGTGTCTAACTCGGTAATAGTTTCCCATTGAATAACTTATTGCTCCCCTTCATTTTCATTCTTTCTGTGTCACTTACCGACATCTTTATACTTATCAAAACATACTCATTAAGATATGGCAACATCATACTGAATCGGAAAATCAATTGCTTGACATCAATGACAAAATAATATTATTAAGATAGTAATCATCCTTTCTCAGTTATACCAAGAATCTTATTGGAATGCCAACACTCTCCCTTTGTAAAATGCTAACAATAACATCTATTTAACTATTATTATCTATTGATGAGAATGCAGTTTATTCGTGTCCTATATTTTGTCTCCTTATTTGTTCTTTCCATTGCCTCTAGATCTTGGCAAAATCTCACATGTTATCAGAGCACACAAACATGAATATCATCAATGATATCTCCCAAATATGCAATGTAGGATTCCACAAACAAACCTGCAATTTCTGTCAAGTACTCATCCCATGAAACTGAAGCTGGAAGACAAGATATATTCTATTGCACTGAATCACATGAAGGCAAAACTGTCACACTATCTCCATCATCAGGTGCAATAGGTGATGTGATATCAATAGGAGGAGATGAAACACAAGACTCAAGAATGGGGTCACATGTGAGAATCCCCAAGTTCAAGTACCCAAATCTCTCCTCAAAATATGAATCATCACAAGAAGTGTGATCGTCATGTGTAGAATCATCATATGTGAAATCATCATCATCAATAAAATCTGAAAAAGGAGTATAACCGAGATGCATGATCAACCACCCCAGTCACAATGATAACTCTAGTCTCCAAGTCTCTAATGAAAACTGACTTAGGAGTGAACTCCACAATTCTCTTTGTTGCCCCATGTGTGATTTGATAGATGGAAAGGATATTTTTGTCAAATGGGGTACACACAACACATCATTGAAGGAGTTATCCCCAATGGTAATAGATCATTTCCCAGTCACATCCATGTATGTATGATTACCCATCAAAATCTAAGGCATGGTGCAAGACTCAAATGAAGAGAAGATAGATTGGGAAGATGCCATATGATGAGAAGCTCCTAAATCTAGAAGCCATCTCCCTGAATCATGACTTGTAGTAGCACAAAGAGCTTTTCTTTTTCTTGTCCCAAAAGAGTGAGTCTTCCCACTTGTAGAAGTCATGGATGCTTGCCCTTTCCCCTTTGATTGTGAGGACTTCTTGTAGGCATTAGGAAAATCAATGTTGTGCTTTTTGAGGATGTGTTTGAGCTCATCAATCTTCTTAGAATGGAAACGACACTCCTCATGACCAAAAAATTTACAATAGGCACAAGTAGGTCTCTCCCTCTTTGGTTAATTGTCCCTCTTGGAAGAGGATGAATCTCCTTGTTCTGGAGAAGGTGATGCTTTGTCCTTAGGCTTTGATTTCCATTTCTTCTTTTTTGAGTTGTCCTTTCCTTGATTTGCTTTGTTCCCTTGATTTGCCACTAATTCTTGAGACTTAGAAGCCTTAAGAATGCCCATTCTTATCAACTTAGTTTTTTTCCATCATCAACATTTTGGCAAAAGCATCAAATGTAGGCATTATGTAGCTTGATCCCATTGCCATCCTATGGGTTTGGAAACTAGAAATAAATGTTGCATATTCTTGTGGAAGCTTGCCCATCAAATTGAAGATCAATTGAGTATCCTTCTTATCAATGCCATAATCCTTGAGTTGTACCCTCAACTCTTTTGCCTTAGTGACATAATCTTGTATAGTATCAAAGTTTTTGGGATCTAACATGGTGAGATCACTATCAATTTGATATCCCCTAATCTCATCAACTTGACCATACAAGTCTTGAAACTTTTACGAAGCATCCTTGATTAGAGTGCATTTCTCAATATGAAAAATGAGATCCTTTGATACATACTTTCTTAAGTTACCAATTACCATGATATTTTTAGTTAGCCAATCCAAGTGACGAACAGGATCAGCCTTAGGATTAGTGGGAGCAACAATAGTTCCATCAATATAATGAGTTAGTCCGTTTTCCATAGGTTTACTCCATGCATCAATTTTCCAAGTAGCCTAATTATGAGGAGTTAAGAGAGGAAAATTAGGAGAACCCATAGCAGAAAAAGGGAAGGAACACGAGCACAAAAGCACAAGAGATACCCCCCAAAATTTAATCAATCAAAGTACCCCCAAAATGATGATTTTGGCACTTTATATGTAGTACATGTACAATAGGCCACTTGCAAACAATGGCAAGGTGGACTTCTGATTTTGTTTTACAACTGCCCCAATAGGCTGAGAACTACAATGCAAAAGAACAAGAAGATAGATCTATGCAATACAAGTGCCAAATTGGCCAAAAAAGACTATATGCTGAAAGTACAATTTCTACCAAAAATCACTACAAAATGATAGCAGATTATGCAAGTAGATAAAAAATTATGCACTTTCAAAATAAACGACACTTGAAAAGGAGTTTGTATGAGCCCAAATAGAGTCCTGGAAGTTGTAGAAACGGGGATTCGACAGGTACAGTCACCAAAAACTGATATTTATGAAAAATCTATCTATCAAAACCAAAAAATAATTCCACCATGAAAAAGTACATGAAAAATTAGCCCATTTCAAAAAAATTGCATAAAAAATGGAGCAAAAATGAGCAAGATATGGCCATTTGAAGTTGAACTGCAAAATCAAAAATCTCAATGGAGGGGCCTGCCAAATTTTCAAAAAAATGATGATGTCAACAATTCATGATGTTAAATTTGATGGCCATCTAGTCGTTGCAAAAACTTCACCTCCCTACTAACTGGGTGTCTATACCATACAAACTACTGATGTGTCAAAAATTGATTCACTGAAAAGGCTGATGTGGCAATACAATCGAGGGATGTGGCATATGAAACTGGTGAAGTGACACTAACGTGGCATGTTGATGTGACATCCAACTAGACTATTGACTGTGCAGGTTGGTTGATGTGGTTGTTAGGATTCCCAAAGATACTAAGAGGGGGGGTGAATCAATATCTAACCGATTATATAATTTTCTTTCTTTAAAACATGTAAAGCATATCAATACTATATACCTGTAAACCAAAAGTAATGCAATAAATAGAGATAACAACAACCACATGAAAAGCACACCATAACACAATAGTTTTAATGAGAAAACCCAGTGTGGGAAAAACCTCGGTGGGATTTGTGACCCACAATATTCGCTTACTAACCAATAAGGGAATATTACTGCTATAATAGGGGCCTGCACATGCAGGAAGGCCAAGTGCCTAAAGCTCACTGCTCAAATACAAAATAAGAAGTCACACTGACTTACAAAATGGATTATACAAATCCAATGTCTTGTACTACTTCAAAATAGCATCTGTTATGCCAGATCCAGTATCGGTTTTAGCTCTGCTGCATACATAAACCCTTAACCTATAATTCGCATAATAGGTCTGCCTTATTTCGCCTTACACATTATTCTACTTCCTTAGAATTACCAAAATGTTCTACAATGATCTCATACATATATGAGTCATATTACAACTCACCATGTTGGCTTACAATGTTTTTACAATTAATTACAAAATACATTATAAACAAAATTCTTGTCGGCCTCAGTGCTGATATCCTTCCTTTGTCTATCGGTGACCTGTGTGTCGATGTAGAGTTTGTCGTTGCCGGTGCCGGTATATTGTCTTGCCGGTATCATATGATTGCAAGGTTGCCATCAATGACAAAACCTTCAATCACCTACAATCTCTTATTGGAGTGTGCATTTGTCAACAATCTCCCCCTTTGGCATTGATGGCAACACTCATGAGAAAAAAATGATATCCAAAATTAGTCTGCCAAAAATGTATGCTCCCCTTGATCAGATAATGTTTACTTTTTTATTTTTCTCATCTCTACTACTCCCCCTTTGACATCAATGACAAAGGTTGTCATTCGCTATCAGTGGAGTCGTGTCTGGATTCTTGTAACCAGTGGGTTACAATCTGAAAAATGTCTATCAAAACTAGATTTATACCATTGCTGAAAGATTTGTTGTCTTTTAGTGCCTCTTGGGTTCTCTGCACTATACTGGTGAGTATGTGCATTTTCTCTTCTGGTGTCTTTAGTCCGAGAACCAAAGCCTCAGATATTTCTTTTCTCAAAGAAATAAGATACTCTAATCTTGGACCAAGTCGACATTTTAAGTCCTTTGCTTTGTCCTTAATTCCTTTTTTTGCATTTTCTAGTTTTCTAATTTTCTCTTCTTGCTTTGGAATTTTCTTTTCCAATTCCAAAAATGAATCTGATGTCCCAATCAGATTGTCAGCAATATTATTAATCTTATCCTATTCTTTTATGATTTTTTTGTCAAGATCTTCTATTAATACATCCGATTTGCATGAATCCCTGTACAATTTGTTAAACTTAAAAATGATTTCATTGAGTTCCAGTAAAAGAGTGTCCATCACTCCTTTGTTCTTCTTGACTATATCCTCAAAGAATTTTTCTTTTTCCTTTATCAATCTCTCCTTAAATGTATCTTCATTTATTTTGTCCAGTGTTATTTGGTTACCGGTTATATACTTAGACAATATGTCTAATTGGTTCAAAGAATCTTTGTTGTCTATGTTACACTTTGGAGCTATCATCTTCAAAATTGGTATGGTGTCATCAATAGCCTTATATGCTAGAGCATTACAATCTGTTATTTTCTTAATTGAATCTAATAGTACCTCAGTCACATTTGTTGGTCTGAATTCAAACATGGAAGTTCTGGATGTCTGACCAACTGACTTCACAATTTGTAGTCCGTCGGTGAGGGTATTGCTTTCATCTTTTGCTGGAGGGTTAGTTTGTGTCTCCATTTCAGCTACCAAAGGTTTAGGTTTTTTAGTTGTAGCTGGTGGTACTGTCTGAGAATGAACCTGTTGTTCTTCCTATTCCTTTGTACTCTCTGCTGATGGTTTCTCTAATGGTGCCTCTGATGATCTTTCAGTGGTATCCACTACCAGTTTTTCTACTTGTGATTCTACATTTTCTCTCGGTTTCTCTGTGCTTGCCCCTGAAGTGTTTCTAGTAGGTTGTCCAATACCAATGCTATCAATTTTCCCTATATTTGTTGTTTGTTCGGTTTGTTACTCACTTCCAGTTTCAGTATTTCCAACTGTATCTTCAATATTTGTCTCAGCTGTTGTGTCTTCTACCGGTGGCTCAGTTGCCACATCTCTTTTCTCACTTGATTCCTTATCAATCACAATGTTGACTTCCTGTGTGTCGATATTCATTGTATACAACACCTTAGAATCAATATTTGTATCCTCATGTGGTGTGTCCATACTCTCTGCTGCCGGTTGATTTTTCAGTATTGTCTACCAGTGGAGTATCTAAAGGTGGTGGGGGTAAGTTGTCTGTTACCTTTATGCTGGGTGGACCACCAACCTTACCTTTACCTTTGTCTATATCCTTTTGATATACTTTGAAGGTTCTAGGTTTTTGAGATTCTTCCTATTTTTCCTTTTCTACCAGGAATATATCTCATGCATCTGTTGTTTCCTCTGCTATCTCATTCACTCTCCCTGTCATTAGTGCTACATACCGATGAGCAGTTGAAAATACTGACTGGATAGCCTCAGAGATCAATTTATCTATCTCATCAGGTGAGTTAACAAGATATACAACAAGTAATTTTTCAATCTTTATTTTCCTGTCAAGCTCAATAATACCTACTCTCCTAGCTTCAAGTCTGTTGTAGAGATCTATCAGTATTTCATCAACTACTTGCATCAAAAATTTCTTGAAAATATCTAAGTGCAATAGTACATTGTTCTCTATTTTATCTTTGTCATCATTAGATAGTGTATTATACATTTTGCTGATATTCTTCAACTTACCATCCTCAGTAATTTCTTCCAGTAATTTATCAATAGGAGCTAAGGTTTGTTTTGACTTCTTCTTAGGAGTCAATTTCTTTTTCTTTGGAGTTAATTTCTTTGTTGGGGGCCTTACTACCTATTGCTTTTATCTTTTTGGTGTAGGAGAAGGTGTCGGTGAAGGTTTTCTCTTCCTCTCAACTCTCTTAAATACTGCAGGTATGTCACTTTCTGAAGAAGTTCCAATTAGTGAAAGGTGTGTTTCGGGTTGGATTGCTTCTAGTTCACCTTCAGTTATACCGGTTTTCTTTAGCACATTTTCTTTGATTGCTTTTGCCTGTCGGGTACCTTTTCTGACATTTACCTCAACCTTTTTAACTATTTTCTTTGATTGAATTTGACTCTCTAAGGTTCCACCATTACCAAATATTTCTTCTTTAGGTTCCTTAGGAGCTTCTAGGAGGGCTTTTGCATAAGTTTCTATTATATTGTCATCAGTTTCATATCCCATTTCTGTGACCCAGATGGTTCTAGGAACAACTGCCTCCATCCAATTTTCATCTTTCTTTATTACAAAACAGATTTCCTTTTGGTACTTATCTACAATAGCTTGTGATAACCTTACTCTTGTTTTCATTCGAGCTTTTAATGCCTGAAAATACTCATTTAAGTTATTTTCCCTGTTCTCTCCCATGTTGTTCAGTAATACTGATAGTTGTTTTCCTACCAGTATATCATATCTAAAATCTTTGGTGCCAATACCGGGTACTTATTTTGTTATATATAGCATCAGACAAACAAGTAGGTTTCCAAATCTGAAAGTTCCTTTCTTATCTTTCTTTATCTTACCCAAATTATCAATCAGTTCATCTTTAAGCCATTCACATATGTCTATCCTTGCATTATTATTTATCATATCATAGGCACTTTTAATACATAGGCTAGAAACTGAGTTTAACCTATTTGCATGTGTAGACTTGTAACCTAAGATCATACTGATAAATTTCACATTGATATCCATTACGTCATTTACCCTTAGTGATCTCTTGTCAGATGTTGCACCAGTTAGTTTTGTCACTAAATCATTTGAGACCCTCTTAGATTTGTCAAGTCTGTTGCCGGTGGAGGGTAACCCTATCACAGCCTTTACTGCTTCTTTAGTGATCTTGTGAATAGAGTCCAACCAAAAGAATTTGCCATGAACCCTTCTTAGCACAATTCTTATGATATCTTTGGGGAAATCTGGGATACTAATAATTTCACTAAAACCTAGGGTTTCAATTATCTTGTGTTCAGTTTTGGCATTTCCAGATTCATCACATATTACAGATTTGTACATATTCTTGATTTCATCATCACCCAATTCCTCTATATGACAATGTATATACATTCTAGGGTCTTCAGCACAAACTACCTCTTTAGGTACTTGAGAGAATGCACCTAAACTATCATCTTTCTTCGCAATTTGAGGAACTAGCTGGAATACGGGTCTAGGGCATTTAATAACTTCGACAACAGTAGGGTTTGCAATAAATTCAGGAGTAGATGAGGATGCCATAGCTATAAATACCTTAATCTGCCTTAGGGATGAAAGATTTGATAGATTGCTTCGCTTCTTTTCTTGGAATGCTTTTTCTCATGATTTTCGCGCTCTCAAAGATTTGAATGTTCAGTGAAATGAAAATGGTGCCAAAACACTTGTTTTATAATGTTATTTTCTTCACCTATCACATTTAATGCTTGCCGGTTAAGTCACAACTTAACTTATCTGTCGGTAAAGAAGTAATCTCAACTTCTCACCATCAATTGAGGGAATAATAGCATGTTTCTCATTTTGTTTCTAAACCCTCAAAGGATTTTCCTTCAGTTAGATGAGCAGTCTCCTGCTAGTGTAGTGTTACTCTGTTCTGCCAGTGGAGGAGTATTCCCATCAACATTCAGTTCTGATTTTCTGATCCATTATTTTGAGAATTCCTACTTTACCTCTTCAACTTTTTCTTTACCTTTCAAACTAAGACCTTTGTTATTTGTCGGTGAGGACTTGCTTCTACAAAATTTAGTAATGTGTCCAATCTTGTTACAGGCATAACAAGTCACATTATTTTTCTAAATAGCTTTCCCATATCCTATGCCTATTTGCATTCTGCATTGATTAGATAAATGTCCAAATCTTCCACAAACATAAAATCTTATATTCATTTTGCAATTCTCTAAATTATGACCAACTTTGTTGCATTTATAACATTGACTGGTGGGTGTATTGGTGTTTTGATAATTTCTAGATCTACATTGATTTTCTCTATGACCATACTTGTTACAGTTAAAGCATTTGCCATTAAATTTATAAGCAGTAGGTTGTCTTACCAGTTTGCTATGATCATGTGTGTTTGCAGTACTGGAGCTTTCACCAGCTTCAAATCCAAGGCCAATAGTGTCACCATTAGGTTTCTGATTCTTCAACATGTCACCAAATTCTTTTGAGCTTTTCTTGAATTTTTCTTTGTGCTGATTTGCAGTATCCAGTTCTCTTTCCAATATTTCTTTCTATCTCATACATTCATTTGAGTCATTTTGTGTGTGCATCAGATCTGTCTTCAGCATATCATTTTCATAACTAAGTCTTGTGTTTTCATTTGCAACATCACTCAGTCTTCTAGTCAGATCTTCTTCATTTTTCTTCCTATCTTCAATTTCCTTGCAAAATCTCATAGTCATATCTTGCATCTCATTTTGTGTTGTACTCATCTCTTGTCTTAGTTTGTTTACTAGATTATTAAGAGTTTCCTTTTCATCTCCCTCTTTTTGCATCTTCTCACAAAGTTCTCTTCTTTTATTTCTTGCTATAGTGTAATTCTCTTGAAGTGATTGAATGATATCCTGAGCAGCTTTTAGATCATCCTCAAGTTTGATATTCTTCAGTTTTTCTACATCATAGTCTAAAAGAGTTGTTTTCAATTGTTCTCTTAAGTTTTCCATCTCTATCGGTTGCAAGATCTTCCTCAAGCTGTTAGGCTTATGAAAATAGAGGACCAAGCTCTGATACCAATTGTTAGGATTCCCAAAGATATTGAGAGGGGGGCGTGAATCAATATCTAACCAGTTATATAATTTTCTTTCTTTAAAACATGTAAAGCATACCAATACTGTATACCGGTAAACCAAAAGTAATGCAATAAACAGAGTTAACAACAACCACATGAAAAGCACACCATAACATAGTAGTTTTGATGAGGAAACCTGGTGTGGGAAAAACCTTGGTGGGATTTGTGACCCACAATATTCGCTTACTAGCCAATAAGGGAATATCACTGCTACAATAAGGGCCTGCACATGCAGGAAGGCCAAGTGCCTAGAGCTCACTGCTCAAATACAAAATAAGAAGTCACACTGACTTACAAAATGGATTATACAAATCCAATGTCTTGTACTGCTTCAAAATAGCATCTGCTATGCCAAATCCAGTACCGGTTTTAGCTTTGTTGCATACAAAAACCCTTAACCTATAATTTACATAATAGGTCTCCCTTATTTTGCCTTACACATTATTCTACTTCATTACAATTACCAAAATGTTCTACAATAATCTCATACATATATGAGTCATATTACAACTCACCATGTCGGCTTACAATGTTTTTATAATTAATTACAAAATACATTATAAACAAAATTCATGTCGGCCTCGGTGCTGGTATGCTTCCTTTGTCTGTCGATGACCTATGTGCCGGTGTAGAGTCTATCATTGTCAGTGCCGGTATATTGTCTTGCCAGTATCATATGATTGCAAGGTTGCCATTAATGATAAAACCTTCAATCACCTACAATTTCTCATTGGAGTGTGCATTTTCTAACAGTGGCGCCCGAGATGTGACAGGAGATTGAGTGGCAGGGTGGCCCACATGGCGACCGAGGTGGTGGAGGGACCCGACATGCAGCCAGAGAGGTCGGTGAGAGTCATCGGACAACATCCGCTAGTGAGAGTATGGTACTGTTGGTGAACAAGAAGGTGGGCAAGGTGGTGGGAGACTGCTGGAAAGATGAGGTCGGTGCTAGTAGGGAGCCAAGAGGTAGGGCCGGTGGCCAAGGCCAGGGGGTCCAGCATCACAAGTTGTGGGCAGTGCGGTAGTTCATAGACAACGGTGGAGGGGCTGTGGGCTGGTCGGTAAGCAGGTTGGCCAAAGCAGTACCATTTTTATTATTTTACCGATCAACTATATCATCAACCATTAATTAATTTCATACTGTAGATTTGGGAGACATCATTGATGATATTCATCTTCTCTTTGATGAAGATGATCCTTCTTCGATTGTTGCGAGGGTACACTCTGACCCTCTTGTTCATTCTCTACATGATTATTCTTTTGAGGTTGATATGATTGTGGATTCTTATGTACAACACTTGGAGGAGGTTTCTTTATGCTTAGAGGAGACATGTGAGTCTTTGGGACTTGTTCTACATTCATCTCCACTAGATCTTGGAGTGCCTTTTTCAGCAGTGTGGAGTAGTTCACCACCTTTGGAGGGGGTATCTTTCAGCATCGACATGGGGATACTTGAGCAGTTTTTCAGAGACTTCATTCATCATGAGTTTTTTTCCTACCTCTTCCCTTCATGATTGGGGAGACTTCATGGATACACCTTTGGTTTTTTTTCTTCCTAAGGGGAGCAATGTTGTTAGACATTCATGGAGTAGTTTCTTCATTCATCATCAAGATTCTATCATTGGTGTAGATTCTACATTGAGGGGGGGCTTCCTAGCTTCTCTTCTTCTCTCATATGGGGGGACTTTTTCCTCACATGGGTTTTTTTCCTCACATTCTTCTATGAGAGTTCTCTTGTATATCTTTCATCTCTCTTTTGGGGGAGGGTTTTTTCCCATTGGTTTTTTCTCTCTTTCCCCACTTTGTGAGAGATTTCATTGCATTGGTTTGCATGCATTTGCATTTGTACATGGGTATCTAACATGGCCTCATAGTTGGGACCCATCTTGCATTGCTTAGTTGCATTATAGACTTAAGTGCATTCCCCTAAGTTGCACTTAAGGGGGGGTGTTGGTGTAAATAATTATTCATGTTGTATATTATTACACCTTACTTAATTTTACTTAGGATAATGCATTTCATAGTAGTTTGGGTATGAGACACTTGGGTGTTTGTGCCACATTGGGAGAGTGTGTGTAGGAAAAATTCCACCTTTTATGGTGTTGATCTTGTTACTAATTTATCATATCCACTTATTGTGGAGTGATAATTCCACCTTCAGTGGGTGATCCACCTCATGTGGAATATTTTATTGTTTCTCCTACCTACCCTTGTGTCTTATTGAGCCACTGCCATGTTTGTGTGCTCACATATCCACATAGCCTTGCCTATATATGCATGCTCATATTCATTGTATGTAACATCTATTTAACCATTATTATCTATTGATGAGAATATAGTTTATTCTTGTCCTATATGTTGTCTCCTTATTTGTGCTTTCCATTGCCTCTAGATCTTGGCAAAATCTCACACTTCTATTAGAAAATGATATAAGTAATTATTTACCTAGATATTGGAGGATGGATGCAAGTCTATGTAGAAAAACATTATTGCATTTATCATTAATTTCGTCAAAGCTAAAATCATAAGTGTGTCATTTTAGCTTTGCTTAATCTTTTAAGCATATAGAGATGACCTTTCACGATGATTTTTGATAAAGGAAGGCTCAACTCTGATATTTTTGTCGAGGTTGTAGAGTATAAGTTTTCAGTAACAGTTTTAACACACTAGATTAGTTAACTAATATAGTGCAATTTAATTTTGTAAAGCTAGTAAGCACCTTTATCCTAAAATCACATGAGAACTAGAAAAGACAACATGGAAGACACTTGAGCCTTGTTGAACTACATAAAAAAGATTCAGGATTTTGGAGAAGAGCAATGAAAAATAATAAAATCACAATTAAGTCAAAATTACTAGCTATGTACCATGCTCTTTACAACAAGTGATTTTGTATCAAAAGACAAAAATTGGTTGGATGCCTGACACCAATCCTCTATGGATACCTACAATGCACATGAATCTCAAACAATTTTACAATTTACATTGAACTTAATCAGCACATAATGATATTAAAGTTTAGATGGGAAAAGGAGTCATCTCTACTTAATGATATTAGATGTTGAATGCAATTTGGTCAATAATTGAATGAACCCTTATGAGATAATAGATTACTTGATAAGGGATCTAATGGTCTGTTGAGCAATATGACTTTTCTACATCAATCTATTATACTTAGTAGGAGTCAATCACTTGCCTCTATGATTGCATGTTTTTTTTTATGCACATTTATGTTATGTGAAAATATACTTGTAGGGGGTAATCTATGAATTCATCTTCCTTCTCAATACTTGAAAGGATTCTTTTACCTTCCTATTTTAAAAAATCTTAAAATAAACAGTTGTGTAAATTTTATTTCTAATTTCATTGATCTCCCGTGTTTTAGTGAGTAGGAAAACTATTTTATTCTTGGTGCATCACAACCCCTTTTTTCTTTTATGCATTCCTTCTTACCCTTTTCCCCCTACAAGCCACTAGAGCATAATTAGCCATAGGATTTTTAGTTTTATGTTGGACCACCACTTCACATATAGGTTATAAAGGAAGCCATCCTTCTCTTGAGATTTGATCTCATCTACAAGGTCCCATATGTCCATGTTTTATTAGAGTGTCTAACAATAGGTTCAACGTAGTGCAATTCTAATTGACAATAGTTTTAGACACACCGAATAGGAATAGAGTGATAAAATTTATATCATCTCTCTAATTGTTTTAGTGTGGTATTAGTGGTTGCAGTAACTAAATGCATCATACAAACACTTGGTAACTCTCTCTTTCAAGAAACCCCAAGAAAAATCTACTAACCTAAGGATGTCAAGATTTTCCCTACCAATCATGAAAGTAGTTTTTGGAACACCTAGTGTGACCACTGTCATGATCTTTACATCACCCACTAAAGGATTTTGGTGTTGTCTTTGTTTTAATTTTCCTATAAGTAAATTTCTTCCACACCATGGTGACTTTGCTAGTCAAATTCACTAATTAATGTAGTCACAATGCCTGAAATTTTCCATCTATTGACTCTATAGATTTTTTAGATGACTCCACTCTTTGGGTTCTAGAATATGATGATCTTCCATTGGTGTGTTAGCCTTCTCTATAATCATCCAAATAGGAGCATCATGTAAGGTTAAATGCTCTAATTTCTTAAAGATACTTTCACCTATATACAAAGAATAAAAATGGTGAAATTAAACTTATCTACTTTTAATTTAAATCTCATAACAACTCATGTCATGCCACTTGTATGGTTGTCTTGAGAAATCACATTTTCACTACTTTTAATGATGGAATCTCTCTTACCCTTATTTAGTGGGATGACATACTAGTGATCACCTTAAAAAGTATCACATGCTTTAGTAGTGAAAAAAATGCTACCATCGCCATATAAAATATCCATGATGTTGTAAACATCTACTCTATGCATAATATCACAAAGATAATGTTGATGTTATAATTCTTGTGTCTTCCTTGAATAGAAAGGTAATTCAATATTATAGGGGATTGCAACCTACTTATACTCATGATTGGGATGGGCTGAAATAAAAACTTATCTAGTAGTTTGAAGAAAAAAGTTACCATCACTCCCTCATTGAGAAATTGACCATAATCAAGAGGGCTCTCAATGAATTTATGTCATACTTGAATTTTAAATTTTAAAGAACAAGGAATAGGATCCCTATGTTAGTTATACTCTCCCTAATTCATGCATTCGTATCTTATTTAAAGGACCTGAATTATGATGTAGCTTTTGTGGCCTAATCTATGGGTAGAACAACCTTTCTTAATCTCTATGAGATTACTATCAAGATAGAAAATCATTTAATATAGCCTAGAGAGATATCTCTCAAGCCTCTAAGTCCTATATTCATAGTTTTTCCACTCAGCTATCTCATCTTAGGACATGACCCTATAACAACAATCAACCCACCATCCCCTCTCATTGCTTCTTCCAATGATCTACATGAGATGAAAGCTCTTCTATGAGGCTTTTCCAATGAGTTGACAACTCAAAAGGGATAACAATAATAGTCTCATAATTAGACATATCAATAAAACATGCAACCATACCAAGGAAACCTGGAAGAACGTAATCAATTAAGTCATATCATACCTTAAATTTTTGTTATCCAACTATTGTCAGCTCATCATAAGCTCTTATTCCTATAAAAATTAACTTGGCTTATGAATGTGAATGGCTCTATTTATGTAACCGGACCTAGAATATAAATACCTTCCAAAATGGGATCCTCAGTCAAGCTTGGGTGTCACAAAATGCTCTAGAACCTTCAAGATGACATGTTTTTGTTGATAAACAAATACAACTAGATAGTCTATCTTGATGAGCTGGACTGAGGCTGATTTTGATGATACAAGGCAATAAGAATTATTATTTAATGATTAATCCAAAAACTTCCCATTATGATAATTCTTGTAGTAGTTTAAATGAAGAAGGATGTGCATGTAGAAAGGAGTAATTAGATGAATCAATTCATAGAGTTGATTATTAAAACCATACACTAGCCTATGATAAGAAGGATGAAGAAGAGATTTTCTTCTTCTTTGATATCTTACCTTATTTTTTTCCTTTCCCACAGATTTAGGTTGCAATGATGTTCCTATGTGTAGGAATGACATGGACATTTATATGTGTGAGGATAAAATCACTAAAAATAACTTTGTTGCAACAATAGTTGTGGAGGATGGATTGTGCTAAGTCTAAGTTTGTTATAGCCATGCACTAAGAAGAATGAATTGGAAAAATAAGTTCTTCATATGAGGAGTCTTATAGATCTAATGCTTGTGTTGATTATGATCATGTTGAATATAAGGTCGTCATTCAAGATGAAGATGCAGTCTTTTGTATTTGGGACAACATGTTTAAGCTCAAATATTTAAATTAGGATAAATATAGTAATTTTAATGATGTTGATAAATGACACATGTGTCGAGAACATGGTTGTCTCATTGCTCAACTTGGCAGTATGCCTGAGCTTCAAATATTTGCATCTAATATGCACAAATATGAGCTTTCTTATATATATATGTAGTGTCGTAAATTATACACCCTTACTAGGGCGGTACAATTTCACATTTAGGTTAGCACCTGCCTTAGTGTGTTTTGCATCTTGCATTTCTCATTCCCCTTTAATCATTTAATTAATTAATTTAATTAAATATAAGGTCATTTCACATTAAAAAGTTGGTCCCTTTGCCCTAAGTGTGCCCCTTTTCATATTATTCCTCCAATGAACCATTTAATCATAAACCCTAATTATGTCTTATTTCAACTATTTAGGCCCAATTTCGCATATCAAAACACCTTAAAATTGGCTGTAAATTTGGGATGCACTCTAATATCATCATATCTAACGACCCTAAAAATTTGGTGAAAAGTTGGTCGGACCATTGCGGGAATGCACATGGTCTGCAACTTTTTTTCCAAAATTTTGGGAGCACACTCCTATGATATGATAATTCTTAACCCCAAAATATCAGCTAGAAATTCAAATTCTAGGTTGGCCTAAACATGAAATTAAGATCTAGGGTTTCATACTTAAGAGCTATCTTTCTTCATTTGAAGGGGTCTTCTTCTAAGAATCTACGAACAAGGTTTTTGGAGTATTAGAGTCTTCTTTGCAGCAAAAGAATAGATCTTTGAATTCTTCAACAACATCCAACATTCATCCATCAAACATTAATCAAGCATAATTTTATCAATTGGGGGCTTTTAAAGATGTAGAAGAACAATAGGAGATCACCAACTAACGATTGGCTTGTACCTCTCCCTTGGGGTTGGGTATGGTTTCATGTTGCTTTCAAATCTTTGCATAAGCTTCATTTTGATTCATATTCATGCTTTAGATCACTTTGCATTATGGATTTAGAGCATTTACTTTGTCAATTATAAGCAATTAGGGTTTAGTACTTTAGGGTTGCTCTAGTTTGTTTACTTTCATTCTTAGGATCTTGCATATACACAAGGTTCTTGCACACACATTTTCAGCACATTATCATCTATTTGTGGAGGTGGAAATCACCAACACAATGGTTTGAATACAACAAAACCCTATATAGCCACCCCAAACCTTCCCTTTTTAGATTGCAAGTGCAGAAACAGGAATCTGGAAGCAGGTACAGATCTTGAACATGCATCTACATCAATCAGAAACTTTAGAAGTGTAGGAAACCTATCAAGGACAGGGGCGTGGCACCCTGGTCCTACCCAGGATAGGGGCGTGACACCCTGGTCTTTCCCTCTATCAATAGGACTTGGCAGAATAGCAATTCATAGTTCTCATAATCCCTCCTCTCTATTGTAACTCCAGAATTGCAGAATCAGGACAGTGGTGTGGCACCTTGGTCCCAAACATTTATGCTTAGATTTTAGACACAAGTGCACCTCTAATTTTGCCTTTTGATATGTAATTTTCAACAGTTTATCGGTTGTTCTTTGATCTGCATTCTCATATTAGCATTTGTTTGCTTACTTGCTTTCTAGGTTAGATTGCATTTTGCATCATTCCTCTCTCTCATTTACAACAAAGAAATAGAAAGCCTAAGAGGTAATCCATGGTTCTCTCTTTCTCATAAGAATTATTCGACATGTGTTACCTCCCTAGGCTCTTTCGTATTCCATGAGTGTGTATGAGAGTGGGATTAGGGTTTCCATACTTAATCTCACTTTTTCCCCTACACATCTTTGGTGAACCCAACTTGAACACAATTTCATTTGAATTACATTGGATTTTTATCACTAGACCTGGTTTATTTTATTTGTCTTCAAAACAAAACAAAAAAAGAGAAAAAGAGAAAGAAAAAAAGGGTACATAGGTTTCTTTCATTTTCCTTGCATTGTGTGTTTAAGTTTCATGCAATTTTCATTTCAAAATGTCAGATTTCTATTTGCATGTTCATGCTTTTGATGATGTATGCAATTTTGTTGATTATGACTTTAGTAAGGATTAGATGAATCTCTAGATGATTTTTTGAACCCTAATCCTTCTAAACCCTCATTTTGTCAAAAATTAATCAATCTTGTTACTATGCCATTTCATGGTGATGAGAAAGATAAGTTGAATGATTCTTCTCATGGGTACATTCCTATCAACTCCTCCACTATATCTAACAACATAGTTGATTCCCATGATTCCCTCTATGATGTTATGTCTCCTTTTGAATCCAAAGACAAGCCTTTTAATCACTATGACCATGCTTTCTTGGATGATTCCCTTGGTGACTTTATGTCTCTACCTAAACTTCCAAACAAGAATAATGCATCTAAAAAGTTAATCAACATGATCAATATGAATGAACATAGAAAACCTCTTTTTGTTGTCCAAGGTGCTTGTCCTTCTCCAACTTCACCTCTTCCTAATCAACCTCTTTTCACGGTTCAAGGTGGATATAGTCATGATTCCTTTAGCACTCCAAACAAACCCATCATTGTGGTTCAAGGAAGGAATCCCACTAAGAGTCATTATATCTATGCTAGACAACTTACTAAGGAGAGTTATAATGTAGTTGCCCATACCTATAATACAAGAAACAATAGGCAACCTAACCCTCCTCCGGTTGTTCTAACTCCTCTACCTGATCTTGAACTCATTCTTTGTCAAGCACCTCATATTTCAAAAACCCTTGGTAAGGAATATGATCTTGTCGAACAACTTAATGCTACTCCTACCAAGATATCCATTTGGGATTTTCTTCAAACTTCCTCAACTCATCATGGAATGTTACAAGATGTCTTGAGAACATTTAATGTCCCACCCATAGTGACATCCAATAATATGGCTTCCTTGATTCACTCTATTACATCACCTAAGGCTCATATTGTGTTTACACAAGATGAGTTGCCTTCTAGTGAAATTCAACAACAATATGATCCCTTGATGATTGTGGTTGTCATAAATGATAGCATGATAAGTTGAACATTAGTGGACAATGGTTATGGCCTTAATGTTTGTAGCATTAACCTATTGCATAAGATCAATGTTGATACATCTCTTATAAAGCCTGATTCTCTCACTATCCATGGCTTTGATAATGTTGCTAAATCTTCACTAGGTATCATCACTTTGCCTATTAAGGTAGGTCATGTTACTTTACCTACTCCTATCCATGTTATGTCTAGAGAGTTGACATATAACTTGTTGCTAAGAAGACCTTGGATTTATAGCATGGAAGTTGTTCCCTCTACGTTGCATAGGCAAATCAAATTCATTCACAACAATACAACATATACCTTGTTAGGAGACATGAGATTTCAGGCTTGTTTACAAACATCAAGTTCTAAATCCTCTTCAATCAATTCTTCCCCAACTATCTTAGAAAATTCCTCTAAATCTTCTACTCCAATTAGTGAGAATAGTTCATCAAACTTGTCTCATATATCTGGATCAATCCCTAATACTTCCTCAAGTGGACCTAAGGTTCTTGAGGAAGAACCTTCTCAACCTGATTCTATGATTGAGAACACTTTCTCTCCTAAACATATTCTTGCTGAAGATGATTGGGGATCCCTTGATTTCAATCCTACTTTCGTAGGGGAATACAAAAATCCCCCTAGAGAACCTAAGGTCGAAAAGAAGAAAGAAGAAGAAGAACCTAAAAATAAATCTACTTTATCTGGGTCATTGAGTAATAACTTTGTGGTGGCTTATTTGATTTCATCTCCCTTAGTTTCTGGTTTAGAGGATTTTGATCCTTCACTTTTTTAAAGTCCTCCTTCTTCTTTGGAAATGACTAACCTTTATGGTCCTAGTTTTCACATCCTAGCTAGGTGTGGGTATAATGAAAATGGATGTGGTGCTCAAGAACAAGGGATTAAAGTTACCTTGGAAAACAACTTTCGTGATATGACATTTAGGCTTGGTTATGATCCTTTCAAGCGTACTAAACCCTCTAAGCGACCATCTATTAATGTTACTATTTTTTCTGCTTCTCTCTCACTAAAATATCTAGAATATATTGAATTTGATTGTTCTTGTGTCTTTGCTTTGGAAATTTTTTCTACCGATGATTCCTTAGCTAATTCTTTAGTGCTTATGACAACCTTCCTCATTATCACCACAATCATAGTTTTCCCTATTGTTTAAATGTGAAAGCCTACTTTGGAAAGGAAAGGAATAACAATAAAATAGTAAAAGAATTTCCTCAATTGAGAGATGCTCCTCAACAAAGTAATCTCCTATTAAATGACACCATTGATATCAAGATGGATCCTTGTGTTGAAGATAAGATCATCAAGATAGGAAAATGTCTTGATGAAGAAGAGAAAAAACAATATGTTGAGTTGTTACATGAATTCCCTGAGATCTTTGATTGGATATATTCTGACATGCCTAGCATAGATCCTAAGACTGTCACTCATAACATTGTCCTAGTTCCTGATGCTAAACCCATGAAGCAAAAGATTCAAAAGATTCACCCTAAAGTGGCATTACTTGTTAAAGTTGAGATTGAAAAATTGTTGGATGCTGGATTCATTCATCCTATCGATTATTCCCCATGGATTTTGAACATTGTGGCAATGGCTAAAGCTGAAAAAAATATTAGGATGTGTACTAATTTTCATGATTTGAACAATGCCTCTTTAAAGGATGACTTTCCTCTCCCGAATATTGATATGATAGTGAATTTGGTAGCAGGGAATACTTTACTATCCTTTAAGGATGGTTTCTCAGGATAGAATCAAAATTTTATCAATCCCTAAGATCAATATAAAATTGTTTTTACATCTCCTTGGGGTATGTTCTATTGGATTGTGATGCCTTTTGGATTGAAAAATGCAAGCACGAGCTATCAGCATCCTATGACTCTCATCTTCCATGATTATATGCATAAGACCTTAGAATATTATGTTGATAATATCTTAGCCAAATCCATCCTCCGTACAGATCATGTTAAGATCCTTCGTCAAATATTTGAGAGAATTTGTAAGTATAACATGCATTTGAATCTCTAAAAATGTGTTTTTGGTGTGGATAGTGGAAAACTATTAGGATTCATAGTTTCACATTGTGGCATTGAGGTGGACACAAAAAGGATAGATATTATTGTTAACATGCCACCTCCTAAGAATGTTTCTCAACTAAAAATTCTACAAGGAAAAATCCAATCTATTCATAGGTTTGTCTCTCAAGTTGTGGATCGTACCTTTCCCTTCACACAATTGCTTAAAAAGAATATCACTTTTCAATGGAATGAGGATTGTTGTCAAGCATTTGAAGACTTAAAAACCTATTTGGCCAATCCTCCCATTCTTCAACCTATTGATCCTACTAATCCTTTTCTTCTATACACTGTGGATTCACCTCAAGCTCTTGTAGCCTTATTGGCACAATGTGATAAGGATGGTAGAGAATGCCTAGTTTATTAAGCACTCTACTCAATTATGAATTTTGATATTCTGCGATAGAGAGACAGTGCCTTGCTTTAGTATTTGCAACTCAAAAGTTGAGGCATTATCTCTTCAATGTTGAGATTTATGTTATCATTAAATTTGATTATTTTAAACATTTTTTTCTAAAAATGATCTTTTTGGACGCTTAGCTAAGTGGGTTATAATGTTGACCGAGTTTGATCATTTAGTTGATTCTCCATCACCATTCTCCCTACCTAATCTAGAGTCTTTTGCTGATGAATACATTCTTTCCATTGAGGTTGATGAGACTTGGGAGCTATACTTCGATGGCTCTAAGTGTTGTACACGATCGGGGGTAGGGGTGCTCTTAATTTCTCCTAAAGAGAAGCCTATTCCTTTATCATATCATCTCAATTTCCTATGTACTAACAACATTGCTAAATATGAAGCTCTTATAGCTAGAATTAAAGGAGCCTTGGCATTGAGTGTGAAGAATCTACATATTTATGGAGATTCTCAACTAGTCATAAGACAACTGACAGGAGTTTATCAAGCTAAACAAGACAAATTATCACAATATAAAGATCTAGCTTTATCCTTGTTACAAAATTTGATTCTTACACTTTGGAGCCCATTCCTTGAAAAGATAATCAACATGCTAATGTGATGGCATGTGTTGCCTCTCTTGTGTCTCTAGAGGACATCATGGTAGATCTTCAATTCACTATTCACAACCTTACTTCCTTGGCTATTGTTGATAACCCTAGTGATGTGGCATATTGTTGCATTATAGACTCTGATGAATGGTACTCGCATGTCGTAAGATATTTGAGTGATGGTACCTTTTCAAACTCTGCGAATAAGAATACTAGGGCTAGGGTTCACAAATTGGCCACTAGATACATTATCCTTTCTAATATTCTCTATATGAGGGGTTATAATGGTCTTATCCTTTGATAATTAAACAAGGTTGAGGTCCCTATTGCTCTCAAAGAAGCGCATTCAGGTGCCTGTGGGGGACATTTTGGGGGTAGGTCTTTAGTTTAGAGATTGCTCCGAATGGGATATTATTGGGAAACCATGGAAAAATATTATTTTGTGTTTGTTAAATGATATCATCAATGTCAACAACATAGCAACTTGATTCATGCACCTGCCTAAGAACTTTGATCACAGGTAGCATCTTGGCCCTTTTCCACCTGGGGTTTGGATCTTGTTGGTAAAATATCTCCTCCTTCATCTCAAGGACATACTTTCATTATAACTGCTACTGATTACTTTACGAAGTGGGTGGAAGTCATTCCTCTTCGATCCACTACCGCTGAAGTAATTTGTCAATTCATTTTGGAAAACATCATTTCTTGGTTTGGGATACCTTCCGCCTTAGTTTCAAATAATAGAAGGTCATCCAAAAATAAGGATGTGAAGAAGTTTCTCAAGAAATATCATATTCAACATAACTTTTCTACACCTTATTATCCTCAATAAAATAGTCAAGCCAAGTCTTCTAATAGTATAATTGAACAAATTCTTCGAAAGACTGTGAACAAGCATGGTAAGGATTGGCATACTCAACTATCCTATTATATGTGGGCTTATCACACAGTGTAGATGTTACGACAGGTTGTACCCCTTATAATCTTGTTTATGGTGCTAACACCATTATGCCTTTGGAGATAGAAATTCCTTCTTTGAGAGTTTCTCTTAAGAGTATAGTGGATGATGACTCCTATAGAGAGAAAAAACTTCAACAACTTGAGATGCTCAATGAACGGCATATAAATTCCCTCAAGCATATTCAAGTGTATCATAAAACTTCACAATGAAGCTACAATGATAAGGTTATTCAACATTCCTTCTCGGTAGGGGATTTAGTCCTTTATGAGAATCAGTGCAATGTGAATGCCTTCCTAAGGAGAAAGGAAAGTTCAGTCCTAATTGGCTTGGACCATACATCATCATGGAGGTCTATGGATCAAGTGCTTACAGGATAGTAGATATGGAAGGTACGCCTCTCAGGGAGCCCATAAATGCTATGCACCTTCGTAGATACTATGTCTGGTTCCTTTTTCTCTCTCTTTCTTTCTTTCTTTCTAGTCTTCTTTCTGTTTTCTCTCTATATCTTTTTCTTCAAAATTGGGTAATATGTTAGCATATCTTCAATAAATTATGTAATATTAAATGATGTTATATTGTTTGGTCTATATTAGTTCATTCTTGAGAAGCATGTTTCATTACTATATTGTTTGTCTTGGATTCCTTTTTATGTAAATTGTAATTGATTTACATTTCATATGTGCTAGCATGTTATACAATTTGTTATGTGTTAAGTAGAATTATATCATGTTGTGTTTAATTAGAGTTAATTAAATCATATTAGTCATATAGTTCTAATGCTTAATAAATTCTTCTTATACATCATCACGGTAGCATTTGATTAAATACTTAGCTATTTAATTAAATCACACATGTATCAAATTAATCATGAAGCATTGAGAAATCAATCACATGGAAATTAAAATCAGACATACATGTTTATTACTCAATATGTTAATTCTAATCTAAGTAATGGATATATTGTTTAAGCATTAAAATAACATAGTCATGAGTATCATAATATACATCAATACATCAAAATCATCTCCTATCCCTAGGACTAGTAGCAGGAGGATGGTGGCAAGATGCCCCCTCCTGATCTGGTCGTGTAGGTGGCCTCGTGGGGGTGTATCGTGATACAAACTGTGAGTGACTCTACGAGGATCTCCCGCGATCTCTCTCCATCATGATCCCTTGGTATGTGCCTAACTATGTTTTTTTCACCACTAGATCACACTTTATCTATCATAATATGTCTTGTAGGTCCTCCACCTTCGTCCAAATAGGGGAGAGGAGCTCCTCATGACGTCCTGCATTCCTCTAGGATCTTTGCAGTATCTATACGTGTGCAGTCACAATAAGGTTTGTCATTGCATTTTGAATCAGAGAATGCCACTCCTAGATGCTAGCTGTAGGATAGTGAGAAATTTTTCATTAGTAACATAAGAAGGTAGAATGCATATGTTAATCAATAATAGAGCACATTACCTGGATCTCCCTCTTGCTAGTGAGGATCATGGACAACAAATGCTTGAGCCTGGGATCTTTTGGGCTCTCCCTGCTCATACTATCTCTATATAGTTGGTGTAGGCCAATGAGGATCAAGATCAAGACCCCTTATGGGACCCCTCTTTGCCCGTCATGGGAGACTCGGTGGATCTAGGGCTCTGGTATTCTCTCTGGAGTGATGAATTGCACCTGACTCATCCTCCTCTGCCTCATCCTCCTCCTCATCATCCTCCTCATCCTCCTTCTCCTCCTCATCCTTTTCCTCCTCTTCCTCATCCTCATCATCATCTTCATCCTGATCTCCCTCTCCAGTGTTAGGATCATCTCCATCTCCACTTGCCTCCTGCTCCTCTATGTTGTCACCCTGATCATCTAAATCCTCCTCGGATGCATCAGATCCCTCTCCATCGCTTGATTGTCTCCATGGTCTGGGGTTCCCTCCAGGGAAGTGTACTAGGAAAATGGCTTCGAGGTATGATCTCCTCCATCATGTGATGTATCATTAGTGCATGCCTGAATCATCTCTATAATATGTCACTATTTTCTGATCTGACCCATGTGAATCTGTGATGTCGATCTCATCACTCGTAGGCCTAATAATGTTTCCTAGCCTCGACATCACTCGTGAGTGTCATATGCATATAGGCATGTCAGTAGGAACACACTGCTCAAACTCAAACTATCACCGAACTTAGTTGAAGTAGAAAGGATCGACTATGTGGCTATACCATCCCTGTAGTAGACGATTCCTCTACATGCCAAACATTTGTCTGCATAGCCCTACCCACATGGACATCCTGAGGTAGGGTCTCCATATGATCTTTCCTACTATCAATATATCCAATCTCAACCTCCAATACAGGAGATTGTCAAATCGCCACTCACGGGTAAGAGGATAGCTCTATAGGGGCTCCACCAGGTCTAGTGCATGTGATATGCTCAAACATCCACACCTGTAGTAGTGTGCATGTTATAAGGTTGCATCCATGTCCAAATACATACTCTCCAAGGTCATGATAGAGATGGGCAAGCATGCTCTGACCCCAAGAGTATACTCTCTTGTGTCTATCCATAGCCCATATGGCATAGATGAGTCTGCGATCCATATGTGTGTCGCACCCATTGGGGAACACAACTAATGCAAGGGTCACAATCATGAGTCACCTCACCAATGGAACCTCTCCTGTAGGGTGTAGGATCCAGCTGACCATAATGCAACCCCTCATCTCGTTGTGTATCACTCTAGCCATAGCGTATACTTTTTCTCTCCTATAATCCTCCTCTGTGTGGTCGGATCGATATCTAACAATCTCTCCTCTGATGGGTAAGAGTAGAATGCGGTATACATCCTCTAGGTTGACCTTCATCTCCCCCACTGGTAGTAAGAATGTTGAGGTATCTGCATCCCACCTGAAGCAAACACCACAGAGGAGGGACCTCGAGGAGATCAGTCCAAACCGGTCAGCAAGAGTAAACACAATGGAAACACACAGATATGATGGAGGCAATGCATAACAGATAGTTTTATTGCATGAAATTCAATTACATCCAACTGGTAACAACCAGGTTACAACATACCGACACATAGGCCTAGTAAAATAGGTCACACTGGGACCTTAAAGTGAAAGAGCTATCTTCTAGGCACAATCTATCTATCTGATACTTCTTTTTTTGAATTGAATTAATTCTAAAGCATAATTACAAATATATATATATATCCAAAGGATCCTGTCGGCCCAAAAAGATCAAAACCTGAAGAACAAGACCTAATGTGCAAAATGAATAAGGTCGACCTTCACCAAAAGATTCTTCCAGAAAATCCAAAGAATGAAATGCAGAAGGTTGGCCACATGCCAAGAAACATCATGATCAACGCCCAAGGCTCTGGAAGCTTTGGAATGGGTTTCGGAAGATCATCAGAATAGGTCTCAAGCAACTGGCAATAACAAGACAACCGATAACAAGAAACTATCAAGGAAACTAGTAGCAATATCTTGTTGGAGAGTTCTCCAAATGTGATGTGGTTTGAAAGCAAGAAGAATGATCAGATCTTCAAGTAGAATTTAACTCCACAAGAACCGGTGAGCCAAAACTAGGACACATAGAAAGGAAAACTGAAACTGCAAACATAAAACAAAATAGAAAGAAAATATTTTTGGTTGATGCAAGATTGCTGTGAACCTGGGATGCTCCTGCATCAGCCATCCGGGGTTAATGAAAAAGTGAGCCTCTCACTTTGTTGGGGTTAGAGGGAAACCAAGGAATTCTACCTCTCCTTGAGAAATCCAAGATGAATCTTCCATTGGTCTGTTCTTCCACTTCACAAGATATTGTTTGTACTGACTACTTCGGGTACTATCTTACTGTCCAAAATCTCTTCAATCTGATTTGGTTCCTTCCGGGGCAATTGTTTCTCCAAGTCTGCAATGTTGTCCTCACTAAATTATGGTTCATAGTACTCATGAAGATCTGTAATGTTGAATATAGGTGAAATACTTAGACTATCTGGTAGCTCCACTTCATATGCATTTCCAAAACTGAACTTTCTCAAGATCTTATAGGGTCCAAACTTCTTCATCTCCAACTTATTATAAGTTCCAATCGAGAATCTCTCTTTTCTCAAATAGACCATCACTTCATTTCCAACTTCAAATTCCTTATGTCTCCTCTTCTCATCTTCCTTCTCCTCATATTTGCTATTCATGTCTTCCAAATGTTTTCTAACCTGAATATGCAATGCTACCATGTGATCTGTAAATTCTTCTGATTCTGAACTCTTCTGTTATTCACTGCTAATGTCTTTCAATTCTGCTATTCCTTTAGGATTCCCTCTGGTAACAATCTCAAAAGGTGTTTTTCTAGTACTTCTATTCCCTAAATTGTTATAGGAAAACTCTTCTTGTGCAAGGATAAAATCTCAACTTCCAGTTTTATCTCCCACTAGACATCTCAACAAGTTTCCCAAACTCTGGTTAACTACTTTTGTATGTCCATCAGTTAGTGGATGAAAATTAGAACTGAACTGCAAATCTATCTTCATCTTTTTCCAAAGTGTTATCCAAAAATAGCCAACAAACTAAGTGTCTTTGTCTGAAACTATGCTCTTAGGTAATCCATGCAATCTTACCACTTCCTTGAAAAATAAGTCTGCTACATGCAATGCATCTGATGTCTTCTTACAAGGTATTAAATGAGTCATCTTTGAAAATATATCCACTATCACAAATATAGAATCATTCCCTTATGGTATCTTAGGTAAGCCAAGTACAAAATCCATACTTATATCCTCCCAAGGTCTTACCGGTACTGTCAAAGGTTTATACAATCCCACATTATGACTACTACCTTTTGCAACTTGACAAACTCTACAACTCTGCACATATCTCTTAACATCCTTATGAATATGGGGCCAAAAGTACTACTCACTCACCAAGGAAATTGTTTTATCAATTCCAAAATGTCCAATTAAGCCTCCACTATGCTTCTCTTTTATCAAGTTCTCTCTCATGGAACTTTTAGGTATACATAACTGAACTCCCTTGAATAACATCCCATCCTGAATGAAGTAATCCAACCATTTGCTCCTATCAACCATAACTGTTTCTCTATATGCTTTCCAAGGTTCTACAAAATCCAAGTCTTCATCATACAAGGTCTTCAAATCTTAAAAACCTAATATTGTCAATCTCATCTCTATCAACAAATTCCTTCTCCTACTCAATGCATCAGCAACTTTGTTAGATTTCTCACTTCTATGTTTCAACACAAAGGTGTAACTCTGCAAGAACTCTACCCATCTCATATGTCTTTGATTCAACTTACTCTGACTATTCAAATATTTCAAAGCTTGATGATCTGTATACAACAAAAAATCCTTAGGCAACAAGTAATGTCTCCATTTCTTCAAGGCTTGAATTATGGCATAAAATTATTGATCGTATAATGAATATATCTTCTAGGCATCATTCAATTTCTCACTAAAATATGGTATTGCTCTCCCTTCTTGATTAGAAATTACTCCTAGCACAATTCCACTTGCATCACAATCCACTTGAAATACCTTATTGAAATCTAATAAAGCCAACATAGGTTGCTTAGTCACTTTCTGTTTCAACAACTAAAAACTTTTGTTTGCTTCAGTGGTCCACTTGAATTCCTTCTGATCTCCCCTCATGGTCATAGTCATAGGGTTACAAACTGAACTGAAATTTCTAATAAACTTCCAGTAAAAACTAGTCAATCCATGAAATGATCTTACCTCTCCAATGCTTTCTGGTGTAGGTTACTCAACAATGGCTTTCACTTTCTCAGGGTCCATCTTCAAACAATTCTCAAATATCACAAATCCTAAATAGACTAACTCATCCTTCATGAAAGTGCACTTCTTGATATTGATTAGTAACTTTTCTTCTCTCAACCTCTGCAAAACTTGTCTTAACTACAACAAATGCTCCTCTTTTGTCTTACTGAAAATCATAATGTCATCCAAATACACAATGACAAACTTACCCAATAATTTCTTCAAAACCTCATTCATCAGCCTCATGAAAGTACTCAGTGCATTAGTCAATCAAAAAGGCATCACCAACCATTCATATAATCCTTCACTTGTCTTAAATGTTGTCTTCCATTCATCACCTTCTTTGATCCTGATCTAATGATATGCACTCTTCAAATCTATCTTTGTAAAGTACTTTTATCCACTCAAATAGTCCATTATGTCATCCATCCTAGGCAAGGGAAACTGGTATTTCACTATGATCCTGTTTATTGCTCTTGAATTGGTACACATCCTCCATTCTCCATTCTTCTTAGGTGCTAATATTGCTGGTACTCCAAAAGGGCTTAGACTTTCCCTGATCAAACCTTTCTCCAATAGCTTCTGCACTTGTCTATTCAGTTCTTCATTCTGTGCTAGTGTTAACCTGTGTGCAGCATTGTTAGGAAAACTAGCTCCGGGAACTAAGTCCATGCAATGACTAATACTTCTAATAGGTGGCAATCTATCAAGTACATTATCTAAAATGATGTCCCCATACTCTGTCAGCAAATCTCTCATCTCTGCTTGGTATTCTCCTTCTAGTTCTGGTTTCTTAGTCTTCTTAGGAATTAAGGAAAAATACACATTCTCATGTCTCAGTCCATCCATGAACTTCCTTCCATCTACTAGATATATTATAGTTTTTGTACAGACTTCATTCTTCAAAGGTTCCTCCAAAGGAAACAATGTGTTCTTCATCCCATTGGCCACAATAGTGTATGTATTATTCCTCCCATCATATATTGCCTATCTATCAAACTGCCAAGGTCTTCCCCAACAAAAAAAAAATTCCATAGGCATAATATCACACAAAACTTCATCATGATAATTCCCAATTTTCAATTTAACTAAACACTGTTCACTTACTAACAACTTATGTTCATCCTGAATCTATGCTATCTGGTAAGGCTTAGGGTGTTTCAATCTTTCCAATTTCAACTTATTCACCATCTCTTTTGAAACAAGATTATCTGAACTACCACTATCAATAACAACTTTATAACATTTACCAGATATCTTAAATTTGGTTTTGAACAGGTTCTTCCTCTGCAAGGTTTCTTTATCTCCTTTGGTATGATACAAAGCTCTCCTCGTCATCAAAAGTTCTCCATCTTCTGGTTTATTGTCTGATCTAGTGGGGTTCTCTTCCACCACTAACACTCTTCCAGTATCGTCTGACTTCTTACATTCAAATGCATAATGTCCTTCTCCTCCACATTTAAAGCAGGTTCCTCTGAATGTCCTCTTGTCTTGTCTTCCAAAGTTCTCATTCTGGTAACCATCTGGTTCTCTCCTCCGGTAGAAATTTCTATCATCCTTCCGATATGAATTACCTTCCTTTCTCACTTCCTTGTCCTTGTTCTAATTTGTATTGGTTCCTCTTCCTCTGGTGTATCCTCTTCCTCCTTGAAATCTTCCTCCAGTAAACCTTCCACCTCTACCTCTTTGTCTCTACTCATGCCTTTTATTCAATTTCTCTTCAGCCTTTATTACATACTGATAAGCCTCTTCAAGACTTTCTAATTTGATTATACTGAGTTCTTCTTGTATAGACATCCACAATCCATTCAAATATCTTGCAATTTATTCAATTTCATCATCAACATGTCTAGATTTGATGTTCAACTTGTAAAATGCTTCGGTGTACTCCTTCACACTAGATTCCTTCTGTCTCAGATTCTACAACTTTTGGAACAAATCTACTTGATAATTCATTGGGACAAACTTTAATTTTAACTTAGCAATCATCCTATCCCATGTCTTAATCTTTTCTTTACCTCTTCTTTGCCTATCAACTTGCAAGTGCTCCCACCAAAGAGATGCATGACCCTTCAACCAAGTACAGGCATATTTCACCTTCCTCTCTTCTGTAGTTTTTTCAAAATCAAAATTACTTCTCCATCTTCAAGATCCAATCCATTAATTCATCTGAATCTAACTTCCCTTCATATTCCAATGGGGTAAAATGAGGTTTAGTGTTCGCCCTACTCAAAACCCTTAAAAACCTTTCCTCCTCCGGATCAATTTCCGATAGGTTCACTTGTTCTGTCGGAGCTTCTTCTCCTTCATCTTCACTCACATCCTCAACATGTTGGCCTCTTCTTTGGGTTGTCTCCATAGCTTCTAACCGGGCTGCTATTCCTCACAACATATCCATTATAGTAGGTTCTACATTCCCACATGCTCCACCATTCCTAGTTCCTCTTTGCACCATTGATCCATGCTAGTCCTCTGCAATTGTAGGTCGGATCCACAATCTGCCACCCTACAACAAGATTTGGGACACACAACCTATGGGACAAACTTCGCTCTAATACCACTTGAAGCAGTCACCAGTGAAGAGGGACCTTGAGGAGATCAGTCCAAACTGGTCAGCAAGAGTAAATACAATGAAAACACATAGATATGATGGAGGCAATGCTTAGCAAATAGTTTTATTGCATGAAATTTAATTACATCCAACCGATAACAACTAGGTTACAACATACCGGCACATGGGCCTGGTAGAATAGGTCACACCAGGACCTTAAAGTGAAAGAGATATCTTCTAGGCATAATCTATCTATTTGTACTTCTTTTTTTTGAATTGAATTAATTTTAAAGTATGATTACAAATATATATATCGATCTAAAGGATCTTATCATCCTAAAATGATCAAAACCCAAAGAACAAGACCTAACATGCAAAATGAATAAGGTCGGCCTCCGCTAACAGATTCCTCTAGAAAATACAAAGGATGAAATGCAGAAGGTTGGCCACATGCCAAGCAACATTGAGATCAATTCCCAAGGCTCCGCAAGCTTCATAATGGGTTCCAAAAGATCATCAAAATAGGTCTTAGGCAACCAGCAACAACGGAACAACTAGTAACAAGAAACTGTCAAGGAAACTGGTAGCAATATCCTGTCAAAGAGTGCTCCAAATGTGATGCAGTTTGAAAGAAAGAAGGATGATTAGGTCTTCAAATATAATCTAACTCCATAGGAATCGATGAGCCAAAATTAGGACACACAGAAAGGAAAACTCAAACTGCAAATAAAAAACAAAACAAAAAGGAAATCTTTTTGGTTGATGCAAGATTGTTGTGAACCAGGGATTCTCCTGCATCACCACCTCTCCATCACTGCCATCAACATAGTAGAATGGAATTGAATGGTCAGAATGGTCATAGCATCCCACAAACCCACTACATGTGGCAAATCCCTATCTCTTGTTGTCAGTCTCGGGATCTTCTCTTGAAGGCTCCGAAAGGTGAGACCAGTGGTATGCTCGTAGATGTAAGGTAGTGTCTACAAAATGCAAAGCAATCTCTCATCAGTAATCGATCAATCATCTATCATCATCTAATCAAAGCAATCATTCTATCATTCCTTTCATTCATCGCCTGATCTAGTGTTGTCATTGGTCACCTTGAACAGGGATCAGGGTGCCTTGTTTGGATGAGTAATCAAGCCTTTTTGTGAACTTTCTTCATCACAATCTTTATCACAATTTGTTGTGGAAAATATGATACCCTATTTCACCTCACAAATAAGAAAGTCAAAATAGGAGGGGGCATATAGCTACCCAAAAATTTCATCACCTTCCTTAGTAAGCATTACGTGATTTTGTGATCTAACATATAGTTTTGTAGGGTGTAGTTCCTAACTGTGTACTGCAAATACCATTGGGGGATTTGTTCGATAACTTATGGATATATCCTTTTTCAAATGATGTTTACTTTTTTGTACTTTAGCTTGCATATGCACATAGTATCATATGACTGCTAAACTAGGGGCTAAATGTAGTTATAAATTGTACACCCTTACTAGGGTGGTACAATTTCACACTTAGGTTAGCACCTACCTTAGTGTGTTTTTCACCTTGCATTTCTCATTCCACTTTAAGAATTTAATTAATTAATTTAATTAAATCTAATTTTATTTCACATTATAAAGTTGGGCCCTTTACCCTAAGTGTGCTCCTTTTTATATTATTCCTCCAATGAACCATTTAATCATAAACCCTAATAATGTCTTATTTCAACTGTTTAGGCCCAATTTTGCATATCAAAATACTTTGAAATTGGTTGGAACTCTGGGATGTGCTCTAATATCATCATATCTAATGGCTCTAAAATATTCGGTGAAAAGTTGGTCGGATCATGGCGGGAATGCACATGGTCTGCGGCTTTTTTCTTGAAATTTTGAGAGAACAATCCTATGATATGATAATTCTTAACCCCAAAATATCAGTGGAAAATTCAAATCATAGGTCATCCTAAAGATGAAATTAAGATCTATGGTTTCATACTTAAGAGCTCTCTTTCTTGATTTGAAGGGGTCTTCTTCTAAGAATCTAAGAATAGGTTTTTTGCAATATTAGAGCCTTCTTTGCAGCGAAAACGTAGATCTTTTAATTCTTCAACAACATCCAACATTCATCCATCAAACATTCATCAAGCATCATTTTATCAATTGGGGGCTTTTGAAGATGTAGAAGAACAATAGGAGATCACCGACTGACGATTGGCTTTTACCTCTCCCTTGGGATTGGGTATGGTTTCATGTTGTTTTCAGATATTTGCATAAGCTTCATTTTGATTCATATTCATTCTTTAGATCACTTTGCATTATAGATTTAGAGAATTTACTTTGTCAATTAGAAGCAATTAGGGTTTACTCTTTAGGGTTTCTCTAGTTTGTTTACTTTCATTCTTAGGATCTTGCATATACACAAGGTTCTTGCACACACATTTTCAGTACATTATTGACTATTCGTGGAGGTGGAAATCACCAACACAGGGGTTTGACTATGAAAAAACCTTATATAGCCACCCCAAACCTTCCCTTTTCAGATTGCAAGTGCAGAAAAAGGAATCTGGAAGCAAGTACAGATCTGGAACAAGAATCTACATCACTTAGAAACTTCAGAAGTGCAAGAAACCTATCAAGGATAGGGGCATGGTGCCCTAGTCTGTCCCTCTATCAGCAAGACTTGGGTGAACAACAATTAATAGGGTTTAGAATCCCTCCTCTCAGTTGCAGCTTCAAAATTGCAGAATCAGGATAGTGGTGTGCCACCCTGGTCCCAGACATTTCTGCTCAGATTTTAGACACAGCTACACCTCTTATTTTGCCTTCTAATCTATACTTTTCAGTAGTTTATCAGTTGTTTTTTGATCTTCATTCTTAGATTAGGATTTGTTTGCTTGCTTTCTAGGTTAGATTGCATTTTGCATCATTCCTCTCTCTCATTTACAACAAAGGAATAGAAACCTAAGAGGTAATCCATGACTCTCTCTTTCTCATAAGATGTAGCCGGCGTGTGTCACCTCCCTAGGCTCTTTCATATTCCATGAGTGTGAATGAGAGTTGGATTAGGGTTTCCATACTTAGTCTCACTTTTTCTCCTACACAAGATCAAAAGATAGGTATCACATATTTTGTATTACCATTTGAGCTAGAAACATTCTATTTTTCCTTTAACTCATGTCGTGAATGCTATGAATAAGATGTATCAACCTTTGATTTTCTAACATTGATTATTTAATTTTTTATGTTGATAATGTGCCTATGTAATTAATTTATTTGCACTCAATGATGTCATTTATGGGAGTGGCATCTGGAGTTGTCTTCATACATGTGAAGTGTCATAGGTGAATTGGTTCCTATATTTTAGGAGATAGGTGTTTGACTTTGTATGAGTTGACTAGAGTAACGTTTGATTATTAGTTCATGTTGGATTATTAGTTTTTCTTGGTAGTTTTAATTTCTAGGGTGGAGTCAAGTTTGTAAGTTGCTATTATAGGTGGAATTCTACATAAAGGTAGTTTTTATTTCATGTTCAATCTATGTGGAATGTGGGTTCCTTTGAAGGTGTAGTTACTTTTTGGTAGGTGCAATTTACATTTGCAAGTTTGGTAATAACTGACAATTACATATGTGCATGAGTTGCTAATGAAAAGTTACATGTTTTACATGTGTAGTGTTTTAGGTATCTTCCATGATACATTTTCATGTTTGGGCATTGTACTTGGGAACTTCTAATTTATGTATTTTAATCTCTATAAATATAAGTGTGTGCATGAGGAGTTATGAGGAAAGTTATTCATTTACAAGGGTTGTGTTGTCAAATTTCCTCCAAATAATAGCATGATATAAATCTCCATGTTAAGGCTTAGAGCTTTCAAGTGTATTGTAACAATGTTTGTTGTTCATTAATATATTAGTTTGATACTTTGGAGTGTGGAATTTTTTAATTGAAAGGGTTTCCCCATGTATATTTATGTTTCTTCTTTTATATCTTATTCTTTTGCTTTCATGTTTTGAAGTGTTGAATTTACATGTCATTATGTTGCTAAAAAAATTCTTAGATCTATAAGTTGCATTATCTTTCCTCTAGGGTTTAATGATGGTAAATCAATTATGTTTTTTTAATTTTTATTGGCATTGTAATATGTGCTTGTATTGAGTTTTTTAAAAAGAAAAATAGGATATAAAAGATGCATAATGATTCTTAGAGGTCATTCTTATATTCCCTTTCCCTTTTAATTGGTATCAAATTTTGTTTCTGTGATTTGCAAGTGCTTGCATATGCATGAATATGAGTTTAATTAACTAACATGTGTTAAATTTAGTTGTGAAGCCACCCAAGATCAATGTGGCCGAAGGAAAGCAAGACAAGAACCCAAAGATGAACAAAAACTTAGCACTCTCCAAGCACTTAACTAGACTCGCAATCTGAGCTAGTGTTCTCATTTCAGTACTTCACATAGGGAGAGGTGAGGGCTTGTTTATATAGAAAAATATAGGTATATAAAACCAAGAGGAATAATAACTCCCTGTAGCCCAAAATAGGAGGGATTTTTACCTACTTGGTAAATGCCAAGTACATGGCTATGCCAGCTCAGGTAAAGACAAGAAATGGTTATGGGGAGGTGGCTAATAAACCCAAAAAAGGGTGTGACATTCAACCACCCAAATTTGGGTGTGAATGACACATGTGAATGTAGGATTATGCCACATTTCCTCATACTAACCATTCTAATGTAATTTTAGCAAGCTTAATAATGTGTAGGAAAAATAATTATTCCCTAACATAAGAGAAAATGAAAACCTACACTAACACCATGTTGCCTGAATATTGTTTGCATGTATTACATGTGAAGGTTTAATGGTGTTTAAGGTTTTAGGAATTTTTGATGTTAATATTTATTAGCCTGGAAAGATTGAGGGAATCTATTTTGAAGGAATTTGCTAATTATTAATCATTGTAGTTTATCTTATTTTTGAGTTGCAACAACCATTTAAAGGGTTGAGAATATGGACTTTCACGAAGTTGCTCATATGTTTCTATTTAATATGATATTGATCTAGAGCTCATATTTGAGAGTGTATACTAATGCTTATGTATGATGATATTCCTATATTTTTTGGTTGTGTGTAGTAGAGTATTCATGGTGGGTGCCTATTTTTGGCTCCTTTATAATATGGAGAAACATGGGTTGTCATGAATATGGCATGATGTGCTTATGATAGGAACTTGGTTAAAGTTCCTATCATTGGAAGGCACTATTTCAATAGACTTGAATGTATGTAGTCTATGAAGTTGATCATTGGATTATCTAAAAGCTAATAGAAAATGCTAGCTCATTTGTATGCATGTACACATGATGGTGGTTACAAAGCTATCTACAAATGGGCTTGGAGTTCCTAGACCTGTACTTTTTTTGGCTAGTTGTGCGTGCATGTCTCAACTTCATGCTGGTTGATTTAAGGGTTTTATAGTTTTTTATTCAAAATTTGTGGTTATGCCTTTCTATTCTATTCCATTGTTTTGGTTTAATTATTTTAGTTTTTGTAGACTTATGGGTCTTTTAGATGATAAATGGTTATGGATTTGCATGTGTTAATGAACAAAATGGTTTTGACCTATTAATGGGCCTTACCAAGTAAATTTGGGTGAGAATCATAGGTCTATTCTAAAATGGATTTCTCCTTTATAGGGTTGGTACAAGGTGAATTTTGAGGAGGCCTCTAAGAGCAACCTAGGAATATCAGAGGTAGGGCTTGTAATTAGAGATTGGATGGGTAATATTATTTCCATGCAAGCAAAAAAGTTTTCGGTAGGTACAAGAAATGTCATAGAAGCACAAGTGGCTTTGCTCGCTAACAATGGGGGGAGAAATTGGGTATTCGAAATTTACATATAGAAGGAGATTCTTTGATAATAATAAATACAATATTGAAAGGCAAAGCACAAGCATGACACCTAAATAAATATATTTTTCCCATCTCTCATGGTTTAAAATCTTTTAATGATTTTTATGTCACCCATGTACGATGTGAAGGAAATGAGGTTATTGACACCCTCTCAAATTGGGTGTTGTATTTTCATGATGAAAAAAAAGTATGGATTGAAAGTTTTAGAGATCCCTTAAATGATGATGTGGATGTGTGGGAGTACGCCACTGCCTAAACTGGCAATTATTTTTTAGCATGGCTAAATGTGATGGGACAGGGTTTCCAAGTTTGGCACTTAAAGGTGGTGAATGGTTTGATTTTTTTTTCAAGTAGTTGGTAGATAAGTGTCTGTGTAAATGGAGGCCACCTTCACACTTTACACTTATAGGCAACAACTAGCCTTTGCGAGGGATATATTTGCTAAGAGATTGAAATGCATATTCAAATACAGGATTGTGGAGACTCTTTAAGGTGACTATTTCATGCAAACAATGCACAAATATAGGACCAATGTGGAGATAGTTACAATGGTAATGGTGTGGGGGCTTGAATTGGGGGAGAAGGAGGATGTCATTGTATGGGTTCTGAGAGAATATATGGAGGCTGACAAGTTGTGTGGGCTGAATTCACTCCTAAAATGGGTGTTACTTGGTGTCGTGTTTAATGTTGGTGAGGGTTTGATGTCAAGAATGAGGTTTGTGACCTATTACCTCTCATGAGATGGCCATTTGGTGTGAACCGAGATGTGAGGAGAGCAGATGTTATGATAGAGTGGGACTCTTTGCAGATTTACTTGAGGGAGAAAGATGTTGAGAGACGGGTAATCGGGGAAAATTCAAATGGGGTGAAGGCAAGGTGAGGGAAATAAAAGGTGTTGGATGGTGTAGAGACATCTACTACTGGTCTGTGCGAAGCAGGGTGATGTTGTATGGTGCTATGTTGTTAATGGGTAATAGCCATTTTCTTTGTTTTTTCTTTTTTGCCAATTTTGGTAAATCATGGTTTGGTCAGCTTGGTTTTTTTGATGTGGCTAGTATAAAATATTTTTGGGTGAAAGTAAATGGGTATACAAGCCTTATATATTTGTAATGGGTAAATTTCACTTCTATGTAGGGGTTTGGGGAGATTGTTGTGTGTAGGGTTTTTCATGAAAAATTGAAGCTTTTTTTTTTATCTTTTTTGGTGAATCATAGCCTAGATGGCTTGGTTTTTTGGAGTAGCCAATAAACAATATTTTTAGATATATATGTAAAAGGGTATACAAGCTCAGTGCATCTCCAATGGTGTAAATTGTACTTTTGTGTAGAGGTTTGGGGAGGTTACAAGTTGGGTAGGGTTTTTTGATGTAAAATTCAAAACTTTCGCTCCTTTTATGTACTTCTTTTAATATCCATAAAATAATACTTATTACTGACCGAAAAATAATGAATATAATGGTTTCACATGTTTTATGCAATTAATCAAAACTTGTGGATTTGTGTAGATCAAGGATATTTCATTGTATAATATGGATTATATATGTCTTGGATGTCTTGGTGGATTTAGATTTTTATAGAGATGGTTTTGCATGTTAACAAAAATCTATGGTTTGTATGTATGTGGGAAATTGTTATGTTTAGACACTTAAATATTTTTGGATGGAGACAATTATACATTTGTAGTCCAATGGTTTTTAGTTACTTTAATATAGTGCTCAATTATGGATATGTTTGGAAAATCAGATTTGTGGTTGATTTGGTGTTTGAGTATTGATATCTACATGATTATTCTCTTTGATATCTTGCTTTATAGGTTACTAATGTGATGATGAGTTTGCATGTTTTAGTGTATGTGATCTACAAGTTGTGTAATGTTCTAGGTTGTCTTTACTTGCAAGTTGTATATATGACTCAGGTGTGGACTATTTATATCTGCATGATTATTTTAGTGTTCATGTAAATTTTGTTAATTGGTCTTATCAATGATCATTTGTGTATTGGTATGTTTCCTTTGAGATTAGAGGATGGATGATTGAGAACCCGGATGGTCAATTATTGGAATTGGAGCATGTTTATCATGATATCATGAATAGCTTGTTTACACACTTCAATAGGAGCTTGTGATAATGATGTTTGTTTGTTGTATCTTCCTGGCTTGGATATTGTAATGTCACCAAAATGTAATGGTGGGTGAAAAATATGTGAATGAGAGATCAAGAGGAAAACTACCCTTTCCCTCCAAGGAGAGATGAGAGTTTCACTACGAATTTCCCTTCAAACACTTTTCATGCATTACATTGGAAGAGGGAGGGATAAATTCACTAGAGTCAACCTCCAAAGAAGAAGATAGAATTCTGAATGAAATGAGAATGATAAGTTAATCCCCTCTTCTATTTGAAATGGAAAGGAATTGATTGAATTATGTATAGAGACTAAGTGCAAAAGTGACAAAGAACTGATTATAACTTGATATTGAAGCATGGGATGAAGTTGTGCACCTGGATCTAATAGTAATATGTCAAGAAAAAACCCCCTTAAGAATTTGAGGAGAAGTTGCCCAAACCGTGGCGAAAGTGTACACGGTCCTCCGAAAAATCCACGAAATGAAAAGGGTTTTTTCGCCTCTGCAAATGGAGCCCGAATCTGAAAGTATAGTTGGGCACCTACAACCTACACACAAAAAGAGAGGGGAATGTGTTGGGATTGGGGGTTTGCCTTTAGGTCAAATGCCAGTTTTGGAATTAACCAAATGATGAAAGAGAGTACTTGAAAGTAAATGTAAATGAAAGATGGTAATGTAAATCACCTCAAGGGAGGTTGTAGATAGAATGTAGATAGATTTTCTTGTGTGGAATTGAATGTTGGAAGGAATCTCCTCTTCAATGGTTTAATCCTTGACTTGAATGCAACACCTAGCCTTGGAGGGAGACTTGAGAATGCTCAATGTTGGAAAGGAATGCTTAAATGCTTGAATTCTCTTGAATGCTTGATCTCATGTAAACTTCCCACTCATCCAACTTTTTCACTTTATCCAAATGAGAGGGCAAATGCAACTTATATAGTTGTCAATTAGGGTTAATGAAATTGATTTTGGTCATAAGCCGACATCAGGGAATTTTTCCCGTTCATTGCACAACCTTCAATGTAGACTTAGGAAGGGTCTTGCCCCAAAATAGGGCAGGGACAGGGGCACCACGCCCCTATCCTGCCCTTTTCTCCAAGGCAGAGTGTAGACATGGTGGTGAGGAGGGAAAGGGAGATGCAGTTTTGAGGGTTGAGCAGTCTCCGATATCCAATTAGGATACGGGATTCAATTTCGCGTGTGTCAGGACCCTAATGTGGTTGAAAAATTGCTAGGGTCACAATTTTATGACACTACAGATATTTTAGTCTTAATTTGGTGATATTAATATTTTAGTTATATGAGTGTATACTTGGATGATCTTTCAGGTGGTTTTAACATGATTTTGTGTGTGAGTCTATATCATGATTCAATGGGAGTTATTTACACTAATGTGAATTAATCACCTAGTGATGGATGATCTTCTCTAGTGTTTGTAGATGTTTGGAGGTACTCTAGGATCCTATTATCATAAAAGATTTCTTTCACATTTGTAGGCTCACTATTTGGAGATAGTTATTGTTGTTATATGGAGCCTAATAAGACTTAGAGGTTAAATTTTCCCTACTTCTATTGACAGGGTTTGCCCCATATTTTTCGACAGGGGTTTGGGGGCAGCACCCCCACGATGGGCTTGACGAGCAGTACCGCGTGAGGCCAAAAAGACTTTTTTTTTATAAAGGCGTCAGGTGTTATTTTCTATTGGTTGACATGTTTTAACCCTAATTTTGTAACTGACTTAAGTCTTGATAAAAAGGGTAAGGGTTAGGGTTTTCTATAGAGAATTTTGTAGCATTTTGTAGCAGTATTGAGTTGTAAGGGGATTGTTGGTTGTAATCTATTTTGATTTACTAGATAATAATATGAGACTCTCTATTTGGTGGATGTAGCCCCAGATTGGGTGAACCACATTAAATATTGTCTCTTCACTGTTATTATTTCTATTTTTTTATTCATGTGTTTAATATTTGTCTGCATATATTTGATATTTTCTGCATGCAATTCCTAATAAGTGGTATCAGAGTTGGTTGTGTTTGATTATTGTCTATAGAGAGATATCACAGTTGAGTGGGAGTGCCATGGTTAAGTGGGAGTAATCATGGATGAGGGTAAATTGAAGGTCAAAAAATTCAATGGGCAGAACTATCAATTATGGAAGATGCAGATGGGAGATTCTCTATCAGAAGGATTTATGGAGGCCTTTGGAAGGAACAACCAAGAAATACATAATGAGTGATAAGGATTGGAATATTTTGGACAAAAAGGCACTGGGAACCATTCGGTTGTGCCTGGCACCGTCTGTAGTATTCAATATAATAGTTATCTTCATGTGATTGGAGATGTTCTTTCATGTTTTAGAGTATGTATGGTATTGTGTATTGTTTTACTTTGCATACTAGTTTAAATTTTGGCATGATATACATTCTCTTGTGACCAAGATGTTTGCATTAATTGTATGATATTTTCTACGAGGAGATAGTTAGATCATGATGGCATGGTTATGTTCTTTATTATACGGATGTGTAGTTGGAACATTAATAGTTGATTTTGTGTGGTTTTCTTGGTATTGAGAACATGATCATTTTCCTAATTACTTCATAATGATGTTATGTTGAACTATTGAGTTTGGCATGGATTGATCAATTAAGGTGCTCGTGGATACTTGGAGACATAGATGAGGCTTGGAGTTATCTTAGGATATGATACTTGCATTTAGATGGATACTCTTGATGATACTAGCAATAGGAAAGTCGAAGGAGATACACCTTGGTTGGATGTGAGTTCAACATGGACCTATGAGGAGATTGTTCTTGGATCAGTCATGATGACGAATATTTTGAAGGAGCATTATCATTCCCCACCCATGGTTTACTTAGTGATTTATCATTTAAGAGGTATCATCCATTGTTTCTTTCAGGTGTTTAGCATTGTTATCTCCTTGTCCATATAAGTTGATTATGAGGATCTTAGAAGATATTTATTGGGATGATTTATTGTTTTGTGAATTGTTACTTTGAGTTTTATTTCCTTGGTTCAGAAAGAATTACATCCATGGCTAGCATTCTATATGGTACATATGTTGTGTTTGATCTTGGAGATTAAATTATTGGGTGTTCTGAAGAAGATTATACTTAACATATTTTACATTTAGAGGTGTATGTAGAAGGAGTTGCTACATGCTTATGGTTCAAAGGTTATCTCTTTGGTCTTGTTTATCTTCAAAGATGTTTGGATTCACATGACATTGGTTTCGAGGTTTGGTTGGAGTTATGGTGGTCACTAAATTTTGGTCATGTGTTGTCACTTGTACTTTGGGTGATGAAATGGATTTTCCTTTATCTCTCTCCATTGTTGGGTGTGAAGAACTTGGAAGAGGTTTGGAGACTTGTTGTGAGAGATGTATATGCAACACTTTTGTTTGTGAGTTTTGCATATCATTGTAGATGTTCCTTGGTACTACATTATATCGGTAACACCTTCTATTTGATGTTATTGATAGACTTAATATACCTTTATCATTTTCAGATTTGCATTACCAATGTATTAGGAGTCCATGTATGTGCATGTTCTTTATTGATAGGTATGCACATGAAGATTGATTGTATTTTATGGGTTGCATTCATTTTATTGGCAAAAGTTTATTGATGTTGTTATTACCTTAGACATATGGAGGATTGGATGGTTTAGCATTTGTTGTGGTTTATTTTTCCACTCATTTGGGTTTATTCAAAACATTCATGTTCAATATTTTTTTTTGGAGGACTTTTTTACTTCAATTTGTGTTCTAATAACAAGTTTCAAGTTGGATATATTGATGTTTTTGTAAGGATCATGGGCATAGTGGAGTTGTGGCAGTATCATGTAGCCTTTATTATCACTTGGATTTCATTGTTTTGTTCTTCATATTGACACATATTCACCTTGGTTTCTTTTCTTTTCTTTCATAGGTGGCATGTTGGAGGATGGCATGTATCCCTACTTGATGTGATGGAAATCTTGGATGTTTTTGTAGGTATCTTGTTTGAGTACAAGAGAATGTTGGAGATTCATGTGATTTTATGGATTGTGATGATGATGTTTGGTTTCATTTTTTATCTCCTAGAAATTAAAATATTGTTGTTTCCATTGGATCTTAAAATGTGTTTGAAAAGTGAGAGAATGTTAGGAATAATGTGTCTCAACCTCTGATTTTCTATAATTGATTATTTAAATTTTTATGTTGATAATCTACCTATTGCTAGCAAGAGACACTGTTCTAGTGAAGATTGATGTATGAGAGATGCTTAGGAGTTGTTATTGATGGCAACTCAATTCAGAAATTATATCTAGTATACGTAGATTTGATTTACCGGAAGTTGTATTATTCAAGCATAAGTCTGGAAGGTGGAATACAGTATTTGATAGAGTATGGACACAGTGTGTAGATCTTGATTTTGGTTGCATAACTTTGGTTGTGGTAATAGAGGCTGATGATTCAAGATTTGAGGAAACTTATTTTGTAAGCCTAGTAGCCGGTGTTGATTCATGAGCGATATTGAAGGTCTGGTATCTAGTAATTCAGGAAGAATAAAGCTATTTTTATATAACGTGTGATCTAGAATATTTGGGATGATTTCAGTGATTGGTTTTGTGTTCAAGTAGATTGGGTCGACATGTGGGAAGTCTATCATCATCTTGTTTAGGTGTGCATATGAATTTGTGGATGGATTGAGCCGATTTGTTGGTACACGTTTCATGTTGTGTGTTATGCAGTTTTTGGAAGCCAACATGGGAATTGATTTATTTTGTTGGTGTGTATATATAAGATCGAATTGTATGATCATTTTGATATAGTAGATGTATGGTTGATGTGTTAATGTTGATGTGTGATGAGTGAATGAGTATCATTATGCAGATTTGGTGCTCTGGTATATGACTGTGCAACAAAACGGAGCAAATAAGCAGATCAAAGGATAACAGTCAGATTGTGCCTAACCAAAACTACTATTTGGCATTAGTAGATGGTATTCTTTAGTTCAGACACTATTGTAACCATTTGTAGGAAAATGAGTCCTCCGAGTTGTAGTCATCTTTTGTATTTGAGCAATGAGCTCTAGGCAGTGTGCCTTAATGCAAGTGCATTTCCCCTTTTATAATATTATCATACTCCTGATCAAAGTATAATAATATTTTGGGTTCAAATCCCACCATGGGTTTTTCCTTTCCAGTTTTCCACGTAAAATTTTTGGTTTTATGGTTTTATGGTTTTGTGGTTGATTGGTTTATGTTTCTACTCTTTACTTTCATTATTATGCATTTGGTGGTTTAAAAATCAGTTTAATATATTTGTGAGTTGCAGAACACTAATTCACCCCCTCCTCTTAGTGTTATTTGATTCCAATAATTGGTATAAGAGCTTAGTTCCTCGGAGGAAGCCTAAAAACTTGAGGAAGATCTGGAAGATTGAATCAATGGACTCTGGTTTGCAGAAGCAACTTATTGTGGCACTTGAAGATCTTGATGCAATGATGAAAGAAAAAAGTAGCTTGAGGAGAAGTCTGGATGCTGCTGAAAACTTCATTGAATCTTTGAAAGATCAAGTGAACACATCTAGAGAAAAGAGAAAGGAGTTGATGGATAGACTTAAGGAGAAAGAAGAACAAAGCATTGATAATCAATCCCTATGAGACAAGACTAATGAATGTGAGAAGCTTGTTAAAGAAAATCTAGTCCTGAAGAATGAGATGCAATCCATTGTGATGAAGTTGACAAAGGAGATTGAAGAAAGGAGAAGAATGAGGAAAATTTAACTTAGTCATTGAAGGATAGATCTGATGAATGTTGTAGGTTGAACTATGAGAATGATCAGTTGAGACTTGAATCGGTGCAATCCAAGATTGATGGGCAAGAACTTGAAAGGAAGATTATAATTATGAGAGATGAGCTTTCCACTACTAATGAGTACAAAGAAAAATTCAAAGCTAGCTCAACCACGCTAGATGAGATGCTAGAAAGTCAGAGAAGTGGAAAAGACATGCGAGGACTTGGATATGAGAAAAGAGAATACTCTGGTTTTGGACAAAGCAATCATCAAAAGAACAAGAAACCTCTGGCAAGACAGCCTAATGCTTATAAATTCAATGGTCAATGTTTGTTTGCAATAAATTCAGCCATATGGCAAGTTAATGTAGAAATAGGATGATGAATAATGGTCCTACCTTTACCGGTCAATGTTTCAAATGCAATAATTATGGTAATCAGTCAAACATGTGTAGCGAAGTGATGAATAATTTTTAAAATAAGAGATGATATGCCTGTAGAATGTTTGGACACATTTCTAAACAATGCAGGATGAGACCAAATCAGATGAACTTCAAGCCTATGCAAGGAAATTTTGTTTGCTATGCATGCTACAAATCTAGTCACATTGCAAAATATTGCAAAAGCAAGAATGTGAGAAAGAATGCTCTAGTAGACAAGAATAGATTAGAAGAAAAGGGCAAAGCGAAGGTTGAATAAGTCTAAGAGTATCATAAGAAGATGTGGGTTAAGAAGGAAGATTTGAATGCACAAAATGGCTCCACACTCGATTCTGGTGTTGGAACCTCATTCGCTAACTAAGGCATTTGACCTTAGGGGGAAACTTTTCATGCAGATCCTTAAAACCCCCCCTTTTGGAGATTTGTAACTAGCTGACGATAGTTGCAAATGATTGAAATTAGTTGTGCAATTGATATCTGAAAGATTACATGCCTGTCTGAGAATTCGGTGATGAATTCTTGTGAAGCAAGGTATCTGAAAAAGCCTTTAGGGTTGTGCATTTATTATAACTTGAAATTAGGTTTTCAGAGAATTAAAAAAAAGGCATTATATCATTCATTCTTCACATTGCGAACAAAGCAAAAGAGAAAAGGAGTGAGGCAAAAGAGATTGAGTAGTGATAATAGAGATTGAAGCGATCTGACAATGATTCCTAACATCTGGTTGAAATTGAAAAGGTATTTATCTGTGTTCGAGCTATTTTTGTTGGATATTGTTACTGCTAGGATATGTTGTTATTTATGTCAATATATTCATATGTTTTGGTGTTCCAATATTGCAGAAAGTTGAGTTGGCTGGTATGTTGTAGATGTGATGGTGAGTATTTGTGATTTTAGTAATGAAGTATCTCTACTTGATTATATGTTGGTTTCATGATGATATGTGGTGATTTGATTAGGTTATGGATGTTGGTATTTTGGTATGGTTTTGTCATTGATGTCAACACCTACTAAAACTCTAAGATTTTGGAGATCCAGCAACATTCACTAGCAAGCAAGTGACTTTTGCATAGTCACCGGTATATGGTACACTGGCAGGAAATAATGATCACCGGCACTTGGAATGATAGGGAAAACACTTGGTAAAGTTGAAGACATTGTTTTGACATCTTATCTTGGATAATTTCTTATTGACATATTTGTATTTGCATATTTGTTGTTACCAGCAAATAAGTCCAGGTTATGCACCGGCAGGCTTATCTTTTCCAGATCAGCACGACACGGTATGGAGATGATCAATTACTATTGTAAATGCATTAAGCTGACATATTGAATCGGTTATTGCATTGGATAATGTATTGTTTAATGATTTTATTGTATTATCTTGTAGAGCCGACCTACTAAAATTGGTCTTAGGTTATGGTATAAATGTAAGCTCTTATTTGTAAGATCAATGAAGTGATGCGAAAAAGAATTGTGTGAAGGTATATGTGAGATTAAGCAGAGCTATACACAAAGATATCATTTGAAGGTGAAGCTAGGTTTTTGTGAAAGCATATCAGAATTACATCGGTACTGAATCTAGCATATGAAGATGCTATTTTGTGTAGTACACTCTTATTGCATTTAACCATCCAATTGTAGTCAGTGTGACTCCCATTTGTGATTGAGCAGTGAGCTCTAGGCTCTTGGCCTTTCTGCATGTGCAGACCCCATTTTTGTACACTTACTATCTACAGTAGTATCATATGATTGTGGGTAAGGTTTCCAACCATGGTTTTTCCCCTTACAAGGTTTCCACATACAAATATTGGTGTTATGTGTTGTGGATGACTTTGTCTTTTTGTTTCATGCATTAATCTTTGTCGGTATTATATTCATCTGTTAAATCTGTCCACCAGTATAACAAACTGGTTCACCGGTATTAAGTAATAATTTGCTTAAGTTGTTTAGGTTTAAATATTATTGGTCAACCGATTCACCTCCCCCCCTCTCAGTTGCCGCTGAGACCTAACAATTGGTATCAGAGCCTAGTCCTCTTTTTGTAGAAGTTTAACAGCTTGAGGAGATCCAATGTCTACTAACTATTTCAGGAAGGATAGTCCTAAACTTGATGGAACCACTATGGAATACGGAAGATCAGAATGGAGACACATCTGAATTGCATTGGAAAGGACATCTAGGAAGTCACAAGGAATGGTTATACTACTGCTACTTCCAATCAGCCTAATCCACCTAACTTGACTAAAGATGAGGAAAATGATTGCAAAGCAAGGGAAGCACTCTTGAGTGCATTAATAGACCAGCAAATCATGGGACTATTAGATAGATCAAGTGCTAAAGCTATTTGGGATCATTTGGAAACACTGAATGAAGGAGATTCCACGGTGAAAATTGCAAAACTTGAAAGCTTCCGGGTTAGGTATGAAAATCTGAAAATGGAAGAAGATGAAAGGATTTTTGTTTTTATGGAAAGAGTTAATGAAATTGTTTTGGGTATTAAATGTTGTGGAGGAACCTTGAGTGAAGATGAAATTGTCTCAAAAGTATTAAGAGGATTGCCACCAACATATAAAATGAAGGTTACTACTATAAATGAGTTAAGAACAATGCCTAATACATCAGTAACTAGGGATACATTGATTGGAAAACTTTCAGCCTTTGAAATTGAGGAATTTGGTCCTATTGCTACTATAAAGACAGATTTAGCCTTCAAAGCATCCACATCATCTGCATCATCATTTGACAAATCTGATTGGAAAGCCTTTTATGCAAGAGAACTTGAGGAAAGCAGGAAAGAAAATGAAGAACTTGAAGAGCTTGAAGCACTATTTGCAAGAAAAATGCCTAAAGGTCTAGTTGGAAGTAAGTATGAAGGTAAAGCACCCTTTAAATGTTTTAACTGCAATAAGATTGGTCATATGGCTTCAAGATACCCTGATAGACATGCTAGACTAAGAGAAGAAGCTAGAAGCACATACAAGCCTAACCTTGAATATCAGAGATACAGATTTAAGAAGAACAAAGATAAATCTTGTTATGTTGTTGATGAAGGAGTGACTGATGATTCTGATGAAGATCCGACAGACAATGGATGGGTTTTTGTTGCTATAATAGAAGATCAACTGACACCTATAATCCAACCGGTAGAGTAGGCCTTGGCAGCTAAAATTGAAGTAAAGGATGAATGGATCATTGATTCTAGATGCTCACATCATATGACAGGAGACGAAGGTAAATTCTTGAACTTTCAAGAATATAATGGAGGCTTAGTGAGATTTGGAGATGACAAAGCTTGTCAAATCAGAGGTAAGGGTTCAATATCTCTTGATGGTAAGCATAACACTGACAATGTCTACTATGTTGAAGGTTTAAAGCATAATCTTTTGAGTGTTGGTCAATTAGTTGAGAAAGGATTTCAGTTACAATTCAAAAATGGAAAATGCAAAATCATGAATAGAATTGGTTTAGAAATTGCAACCGGTAATCAGACTAGAGGTAATATCTTTCATTTGAATAACAGTAAAAAGACATGCTTAATTGCACACATTGATGAAATTTGGCTATGGCATAAGAGACTCTGTCATGTAAACTTTGATTGCATGGTAAAAATCAGTACTATTAAGGCAGTTAGAGACTTACCTAAAATTGTCAAACCTCACAATACAATATGTAAGGAATGTCAATTTGGAAAACAAGTTGGAGCTAGTTTCAAAAGCATTCCAGAAAAATCCAATAACGCTCGACTTAATTCACACTGATTTATGTGGTCCAGCCAGAACTAAAAGCTTACAAGGTGATAGATATTTCATGCTAGTTATTGATGACTATTCTAGAATGTGTTGGGGTACTTTTCTCAGAGAGAAATCAGAAGCACTTGGAAAGTTTAAATTGTTCAAAGCAATGGTTGAAAATGAAACTGGTAAGAAAATAAAATGTCTAAGATCAGATCAAGGAGGTGAATTTACATCTAAGGAGTTTAATGCATTCTGTGAAGTGAGTGGAATCAAAAGACAACTATCAGCACCTCAGACACCACAACAGAATGGAGTTGTTGAAAGGAAAAATAGAACTATCTTGGATGCAGCCAGAAGTATGCTATCAGAAGCAAATCTACCACATGTATATTGGAGAGAGGCAGTAAGCACAACGGTCTACACATTCAACAAAGTTCACATCAAAGGTGAAACCGGTAAGACCCCTCATGAATTATGGTTTGGTATGACTCCTACTCTTAAATATTTTAGAATATTTGGAAGTAAATGTTACATTAGAAGAGACGAGTACATTGGGAAATTTGATCCTAGAAGTGATGAAGGAATATTTCTTGGTTATTCATCTAAGAGTAAAGCATATAGATGTTTTAACAAGAGATTACAGAAAATTGTTGAGAGTACAAATGTGAAGATTGATGAAAAATTCAGAGGAGCTTCAAGGTACATAGATTCTAAACCGGCAACAGAAATTATAAATGAACCCACACTGAATCCATCAGTACAGAGTGAAGATCTAGTTACACCGGTATCATCTGAAAATTCCACTATGATTGGGGAACAAAAGCAAACAAAGACACCCCGATATGTAAGACTGAATCATTCTAAAGATCAGATAATTGGAAACAAGCATAAAGGAGTTATGACAAGAGGGAGATTGGCAAATGAAGAGGTATGTCTTATTTCTCAAAGCTATGGAAGAAGAATTAGAACAAATTGAGAAAAACAAACACTTGGACATTAGTTCCCCGGCCTAAAGATAAAAATGTAATTGGAACCAAATGGGTATTCAGAAACAAACTTAATGAAGATGGTAAGGTTATCTAAAATAAAGCAAGACTAGTGTGTAAGGGATATTCTCAGAAAGAAGGAGTTGACTATAATGAAACCTTTGCACTGGTAGCTAGAATTGAGGCAATTAGATTGCTTTTGGCTTTTGTAGCACATAAGAACTACAAAGTATATCAAATGGATATTAAATGTGCATTTTTGAATGGAGATCTTGAAGAAGAAGTTTACATTGAACAACCTAATGGATTTTCTTTGACAGATAACAAAGATATGGTTTGCAGGTTAAGGAAAGCTTTGTATGGATTGAAGCAAGCTCCAAGAGCTTGGTATGCAAGATTAGATAAGTATCTTTTGAAGATTGGTTTTTCTAAAGGTAATGCTGACAGTAACTTATACTATAAAGTGGCAAATGATGACATCTTGGCTATAGAAGTTTTTGTTGATGATATAGTCTTTGGAGGAGAAGATGGATTGTGTAAAGACTTTTCTACTAAAATGCAACAATTTGAAATGTCTATGATTGGTGAAATAAGATTATTTTTAGGATTGCAGATATCATAGACTGATAGAGGTATATTCTTGAGTCAATCAAAATATTTAAAAGAGTTACTTAAAAAATTTGGGATGGAAAACTCCAAACTGATAAGCACACCTATGACTACAAATGACAAACTATCCTTAAGGGATGAATCTACACCTGTTAATCCAACAAGGTACAAATCTATGATAGGAGGTTTAATATATTTGACACAAACAAGACCTGATATTATGAATGCTGTATGTATTGTTTCAAAATTTCAGAGTAATCCTAGAGAAAATCATGAATCAGTAGTAAAAAGGATTTTCCGGTACTTACAAGGCACTACAAATCTTGGATTATGGTATCCTAGAGATGAAAAATTTGACCTATGTGCATACACAGATGTAAATTGGGTAGGAGATATTGATGATAGAAAAAGAACCACTGGCGGAGTATTTTTTCTTGGTAGAAGATTAGTTTCTTGGTTGAGTAAGAAACAAAGTTGTACATCTTTATCAACAACAAAATCAGAATATGTTGCAACAACAACTAACTGTACACAGGTACTATGGCTTAAACAAATGTTGAAAGACTTAAAGGTAAAATGCAAGGAACGTATAGCTATCTATTGTGATAACATAGCAACAATTGATATATCTAAAAATCCGGTACTACATTCTAAAACAAAACATGTTTCAATCAAATTGAATTTTCTAAGGGAGAATGTTGAAGCAAAAGAAATAAAACTGCTTTATGTGAATACTAAAGAGTAGCTTGCAGATATTTTCACTAAACCTTTACCTAAGGAGACCTTTGAATATCTTAGAGAACAGATTGGGGTCATACCCCCACCGATAGATACTTAGAGAATTGATACTTGTCATCAACCAATGGAATTCACAGAGAAATATTTTTCTCCGGCTTTGATGAGGAAGCTACTTCAAAGGGGGAGTAGTTGGTATATTGAAATTGATTGGTATTTTGCATCTGAACTTGGTTTTGTTGTAACTTTGGCATTTGATGTCAAAGGGGGAGTGATATCTATGGAAAAACACATTATCTTTTGGGAGAGATTGGTATAGAAAATTATAAGGAAACTCATGTTACTCTCAGGGGGAGAGATTGTTACTTTAGGGAGATTGTTGGTTTTTGTATTTGGCATTTCTGTTTTGGCACTTTGATGGTTTTTCCATCTTGTGTTTCCATCAATGCCAAAGGGGGAGATTGTTGGTATTTTGGTATGGTTTTGTCATTGATGTCAACACCTACTAAAACTCTAGCACTTTGGAGATCCAACAACATTCATTGGCAAGCAAGTGACTTTTGTACAGTCACTGGTATATGGTACACTGATAGGAAATAATGATCACCTGCACTTGGAATGATAGGGAAAACACTTGGTAAAGTCAAAGACATTGTTTTGACATCTTATCTTGGAGAATTGCTTATTGACATATTTGTATTTGCATATTTGCTATTACTGGCAAATAAGTCCAGGTTATGCACCGGCAGGCTTATCTTTTCCAGATCAGCATGACACGCTATGGAGATGATCAATTACTATTGTAAATGCATTAAGCCGACATATTGAATTGGTTATTGCATTGGATAATGTATTGTTTAATGATTTTATTGTATTATCTTGTAGAGCTGACCTACTAAAATTGGTCTTAGGTTATGGTATAAATGTAAGCTCTTATTTGTAAGATCAATGAAGTGATGCAAAAAAGAATTGTGTGAAGGTATATGTGAGATTAAGCAAAGCTATACACAAAGATATCATTTGAAGGTGAAGCTAGGTTTTTGTGAAAGCATATCAGAATTACACTGGTACTAAATCCAATATATGAAGATGCTATCTCGTGTAGTACACTCTTATTGGATTTAACCATCCAATTATAGTCAGTGTGACTCCCATTTGTGATTGAGTAGTGAGCTCTAGGCGCTTGGCCTTTCTGCATGTGCAGACCCCATTTTTGTACACTTACTATCTGCAGTAGTATCATCTGATTGTGGGTAAGGTTTCCCACCATGTTTTTTCCACTTACAGGGTTTCCATGTACAAATATTGGTTTTATGTGTTGTGGATGACTTTGTCTTTTTGTTTCATGCATTAATCTTTGTCGGTATTACATTCATCTATTAAATTTGTCCACCGGTATAACAGACTAGTTCACCGGTATTAAGTAATAATTTGCTTAAGTTGTTTAGGTTTAAATATTATTGGTCAACTGATTCACCCCCCCCTCTCAGTTGCCGTCGGGACCTAACAATGGATTCCTGTATGAAGATTGGTTTTTTAGTGTTCAATGTTGTAGTGTTCTGATATTTGATTTGACGTGCTCCAAAATGATTATATCATGAGTTGTGGATTTGGGAGAGTGTTTGGGATGTTCATGTGTATCTTTAATTCAGATGGTTCATGATTTGGTGCTCCACAAGTTATCTTTCTAATCCCAGTTGTTGTTGATGAGTGTTCTTGAATGTTAGCATGTTGATCAATGGAGATTTGATTGAGTGGTATTGGTGAAACTATTACGGATGGTTCTAATATGCTTGTTGCTATTTCCTAATCATGTCCTATTTGTTTTGGTGCTCTGCATTGATCATTGTGCATGTTATTGAAGCTCTTATGAGTTCGGTGATGTTCTTCATGTTATGTGGTAATTTTGGTGGTATAACATGTTGCAGATGATCTTGGCGAGATTTCTGGTGGTGTTCCATATTTGTGGATTTGATTTGGGTCTATGATATGTCATCTATGATAGTGTACTAGTCTGGTGGTTGATTTATGTATCGTGTGATGTAATTTTGTAATTAGGTCTTGAGGGTTGAGCCGACCTTGTAGTCAAGGTTGATGATCTATATAAATAGGTTTTATATTCATATTATTTGGGTGTAGTGGTTGTGTCTATATTATCAAAGAGTGGTGTATGCATGAATAAGTGAATTCATCTTTTGGTGTGAGGTATTGAGCAGAGAGTGTTGTAGGGAAGACAAATGTGCTTAACCAAAATTGTCATCAGGCATTTGGAGATTCTATTCTTTCAGTTCATCCAAACTGGATTATTGTCTAAATATTATTGTAAAGTAGTGAACCTTCCTTGAGGGTTGTAGCCTTCCAGGTCATTATATTTTGAGCAGTGAGCTATAGGAAGTGTTCTTGAGTGCATGTGCATTCCCCATTGTAATATTTACACATACTACTGTAGAGTATCATCTTACTATGGGTAGGTTCCCACTGTGGGTTTTTCCTTAACCAGGTTCTCCACATCAAAATATTGGTGTTATGTGTGTTGTTATTATGTTCATTTTTGTTCTTATTGTTGCTAATTAGATCTGAGATTGTTCTTAAATTGTTTAATCCAGTGAAAATTGATTCACCCCCCCTCTCAGTTTTCCTTCATTGTTGTTGCCAACAATTGGTATCAGAGCTATATCCTCTGGAAGAAACTTGACCACTTGAGAAGATCGAGGATGGCAACCTATGTTCTCCACAAAGAGATTCTGAGATTTGATAGAAGTAATTATACTATATAAAAGGATCAGATGGAGTGTCATTTGAAGTGCCTTAGAGATGATTATTTGAAGATTACAAAGAATACCTATATTGTTCCTTAGAATGGTCTTGTTACTGCAACTGAGATCAAGGATGTTGAACATAACATAAGAGATAAGGAAGCATTGCTAAATGCCTTGACCGATTTAGAGATGACTAATGTGATGGGCTTGTAGACTACACATGAGATATGGGAAAAGTTGGAGACTTTGTATGAAAGAGATAAACAAGTTAAAGTTGCTAAGTTATAGAGTTTGAAAGGAAAGTATGAGATGTTGAAGATGAGAGAAGATGAGATCATAACATCCTTTATGGCTAAAGTGAATGAACTTGTCATGAGCATTATATGTGCTAGTGGAACTCTTGAATAAGATGAGATTGTTGCTAAGGTGTTGAGATCTCTGCCTCCTGCTTAAAAATCTAAAGTTGCCGCAATTGATGAGATTTGGACTGTGACTACTGTGACAAGAGACATGTTGGTTGGTAAGCTTGTTGCATTTGAGTTGAGTGAATTTGGAGAATCACATGGTAAATCTAAGACTACATTTAAATTCATTGTATCTAGGAAGCATACGTATGATCTGGGAGAGAGTTCATGTAGGGTTTCCAGATATGAAAGAGAAATAAGAGAGATGGAAGAACATGAAAGAGAGTTGGGAGCTTGAAGCACTTACTGCTCAGAGATTGCCTAAGGGAGCTGGTAAGTATGATGGGAGGTTACCTTTGAAATTTTTCTCTTGTAATAAGATAGGACATTTTGCTTCTAGGTGTCCTGAAAGAATGTCAAGGTATGATAAGCATGATAAATATGAGAAACATGATAAGTAAGATAAGCCCTATAAGCCTAACCGAAAGTAAAAATATCAGAAGAGATGTTATTATGTTGTTGATGAAGGTGTGACAAATGAAGAGTTTGAGAATGGAAATTCAAAATATGAATTTGTATTTATTTCTATCAAGGAAGATAATCCAGTACTAGTGAATTATACAAGATGCATTGTTGAGGAGAAATCTTTAGCTGTAAAGATTGAAAATAAAGATGAATGGGTAATTGATAGTGGTTGTTCACATCACATGACAGGTGATACAAGAAAATTTGTAGATATGGAGAGGTATGGTGGTGGTATAGTAAGATTTGGAGATGATAAAGCTTGTGTGATTCATGGAAGAGTATCTATTTCTTTTGATGGTAAGCATAATACTAATGATGTCTGATATGTTGAAGGTTTGAAACATTATCTTTTGAGTGTTGGATAGATGCTTGATAAGGGATATTATTTGCATTTCAATAACGGTAAATGCAAGATTTTGAATGTCTCTAGTATAGAGATTGCATCAAGAACTAAGACTAAAGGTAATATCTTTCACTTTGTATGTTGGTGAGAAAAGTTGTCTCATTGCTTAGATATATGAAAGTTGGTTGTGGCATTGAAGGATGTGTCATATTAATTTTGATTGCATGATAAGGATAAGTTCTACTCAAGATGTTAGATTACTTCTTGCCTATGATGCTTATAAGAATTTAAAGGTATATTAGATGGATGTTAAGTCAGCCTTTTTGAATGGTGATTTGGAAGAGGAATTTTACATTGAGCAACTAGATGGATTTTCATTATTAGATGAAGGAGACATGGTATGCAAATTGAAGAAAGAACTATATGGACTAAAACAAGCCCCTAGAGATTGGTATGCTAGATTGGATAGGTATTTGGTGAAGTTGGGATTTTGTAAAGGTACTGCTGATAGTAATTTATACTTCACGGTTGATAATGATAACATTTTGATTGTTAAAGTTTTTGTTGATGACATTATTTTTTAAAGAGATGATGATTTGAGTATGAAGTTTGTTGATGATATAAAAAAAGAGTTTGATTCTATGATAGGTGAGATGAATATCTTCTTAGGATTGCAGATTACATAGATTGATAAAGGAATTTTCATTTCTCAATCTAAGTATGTGAAGGAATTGTTGAAAAAGTTTGGCTTAGTTGATTCCAAACCTGTTGGAACTCCTATGGTGACTAGATGCAAGTTGTCTAAGCATGATGAATCTCAGAAAGATAATCAAATCTTGTATAGATCTATGGTTGGTGGACTTCTATACTTGACTTAGACTAGACCATATATTATGCATGGTGTTTGTCTTTGTGCAAGATTTATAGTTGATCCTAAAGAAATTCATGCTAGTGTTGTGGAGAGGATTTTTAGATAATTGAAAGGGACAATTGACTATGGCTTATGGTATCCGAAGAATGATGATTTCATGTTATGTGCTTATATTGATGCTGGTTGGGTAGGTGATGTTGATGACCGGAAGATAACTACCAATGGAGCATTCTTTTTGGGAAGAAATTTGGTTCCATGGTTTAGTAAGAAGAAAGATGTTGTATCTCTATCCACTGTAGAAGCTGAATATATTGTTGTTGCTAGCAACTATACTCAGGTTATTTGGATGAAGTAGATGTTGAAGGACATTAGAGTTATTTATGATGAGCCTACTGTTATATATTGTGATAATTCAAGTGTTACTAATATTTCCAAGAATTTGGTATTGCATTCTAAAACAAAGCATATATTAATCAAGTATCATTTCCCAAGGGAGAAAGTCAGTGATGTGGAGTCAAATTGGAGTATGTATCTACAAAAGATCAAATTGCAGATATCTTTACTAAGCCTTTACCTATAGATACATTTGTATATTTAAGAGACAAGTTAGGGGTCTCTACCCCTCCTGATGAGAACTAGATGCATTGAGATGCATCAATCCGGTAGACTTCATAGTCTTATCTTCCTATTCAGATTGATGAGTTGGTTCTACTACTCAGTCGGAGTAGTCAGTATGGTGCTCTTTAATTTGAGTTTATGGGAGAGAATAATGATTTGTATTTTGTCTTTGGCATTGTTGTCAAAGGGGGGGAGAATCATGTGAAAAACTACCTTATCTTAGGAGCTTTGTGTGCATGATCTTAGGGGGAGATTGTTGGTGTTCATTTCTTTCTTTGCATTGATTTTTTTCACATCCATATGTTTCCATAAATTCCAAAGGGGGAGATTGTGTTAGGATTCCCAAAGAATACTAAGAGGGGGGGGGGGTGAATCAGTATCTGACCAATAAAAGAACTTTCTTAAATTATAACATGAAAAGAAATTTAAAACTGTGTACTGGTAAACCAGAATTAATGCAGTAAATAAGAATAACAACCACAAAATGAATGACACACCATAACACAATATTTTAATGAGGAAACCCGGTGTGGGAAAAACCTCGATGGGATTTGTAACCCACAATATTCGCTTACTGGCCAATAAGGGAATATTATTATTTACAATAAGGGCCTGCACATGCAGGAAGGCCAAGTGCCTAGAGCTCACTGCTCAATTACCAAAGAAGTCTCACTGACTTACAAAAATAGATTATACAAATCCAATGTCTTATACTGCTTCAGATCAGCATCAACTATGCCAGATTCAGTACCAATTTAAGCTCTGCAACATACATAAACCCTTATCCAATATCTTCCTTACAATTCACATATTAGGTCTGCATTAATCCTTACTTTAATCACACACTAAATGATCTACAATGTTCTCATACTTATATGAGTCATATTACAATCCATCATGCTGACTTACAAAAGATTTTATAATTAAATACAAAATATAATTAAACAAATTCTTGTCGGCCATGGTGTCGGTAATCTTCCTTTTCGGTGTCAGTGAACTTGTATGTCGGTGTTGAGTCTGTTGGTGCCGATGCCTGTCGGTATCACATGATTGTAAGGTTACCATCAATGACAATACCTTCAATCACCTACAATTTCTCATTGGAGTGTGCATTTGCCAACAATCTCCCCCTTTGGCATTGATGGCAACACTCATGAGAAAAATCAAAACTGTATATCAAAAAAATGATTTGCCAAAATTGTCTTAGCAAAACTGTTACCAAAACTGTGTGCTCCCCCTGAGTTGATGATGTCTTTCTTCTGATCATTTTTCTCATCTCCACTACTCCCCCTTTGACATCAATGACAAAGGTTGTCATTCATTGTTAATAGAGTGTGGTTCCTACCTATATCCTTGTAACGGGTGGGTTATAATCTGATAGATGTCCGCCAATGCAAAATTTTGATTGTCACTGAACCTTTTGCTATCCTTTAATTCCGCTTCTGTTCTCTAAACCGTACCGGTGAGTACGTGCATTTTCTTTTCCGGTGTCTTAAGTCCGAGAACTAGAGCCTCAAAAATTTCTTTTCTCAAAGAAATGAGGTAATCTAGTTTTGGACCTAGTTTGCATTTGAGATCCTTTGCCTTAACCTTTATCTTTTCTTTATCTTTTTCTAACTTCTCAATTTTCTTCTCAAGATTTGCAATGTTCCTATTAAATTGTCAACAATATTGTTAACTTCATCTTGTGCTTTCCTGATCTCTGAATCGATGTCCTCTGTCAAAATATCAGTTTTGCAGGTATCTCAGTACAGTTTCTTGAAATCCAAAATTGTTTCTCCTAGTGTCGGTAATAAGGTTTCCATTTGTTCCTTATTCTTCTTCACTATTACCTCAAAGAATTTTTCTTTCTCCTTATTCGTTCTCTCTTTGAATGTGTCTTCATTTATCTGATCAACTATCAAAATGTTACTGGTGATGTATTTAGACAATGTGTCTAATTGACCTAAGGAGTCTTTACTTCCCACAATGCACTTGGGTGCTATCAATTTAAGAATAGGAATTGTGTCATCAATAGCCTTGTAGGCTTGTGCATTACACTTAGTGATTTTCTTAATAGAATCTAATAATACCTCTGTCACGTTCATTGGTCTGAATTCTATCATTGAAGTACCTGATGTCTCCCCAAGTGTTTTCAAAATTTCCATGTTGTCGGTTGTAGCAATAACTTTGCTTGTATCGACCTCTGGTAGGTCAGTTTGTGTTTGCATTTCTACTAGCAAAGGCTTAGGCTTTTCAGTTGTTGTCGGTGGCACTGTCTCGGTTTGAACCTGTATCTCAACCTATTTCTATTTTGGTTTCTCAACCTGTTCCTCACAGGGTTTCTTTATGCTCTCAACTGCCGGTTTTTCTAATGAAGTCTCAGTATACATTGTTGGTTTCTCTGTGTTCACCTCTGCACTGTCTATTGTCGATGACTCTGTTGGTTTTTCAGATTTTGTAGTTGTCAGTGGCTCAGTAGATGCAACATTATGCACATCTATCTTTTCAGTTGATTCCTTGTCTACCACAATATTTACCTCTTGGGTGTCTATGTTCATAGTGTACAAAATTTCAAACTCCGGATGTGTATCCTCATGAGGAGTCTCCATACTCTCTATTGTCGGTTGTGTGTCAATGGTTTCTATCGATGGAGTATCAAAAAGAGGTGGGGGTAAGTTATCAGTTATTTTTAGGTTTGGAGGTCCACCTACCTTACCTTTCCCCTTATTCTTGTCCTTTTGATAGACTTTGATAGTCTTAGGTCTTTTAAGTTCTTCTTGTTCCTCTTTTAAAACAAATAATATATCCCATTGATCTGCAGTCTCTTCTGAAATTTCATTCTCTTCCTACCATAAGTGCAACATGATGGTGACTAGATGAAAATACTCTCCGGTTGGCCTCACTGATTAATTGATCTATTTCTTCAGATGAGTTTACTGGGTGCACTGCAAGTAATTTTTCAATTTTTATCTTTTTATCTAGCTCAACAATAGCTACCCTTTTGGCTTCTAGTCTTCTGTATAAATTAGTGGGTATATTATCAACAATCTCCATCAAAAATTTCTTGTAAATGTCTAAGTGTAAGATTACACTATTCTCTATTTCTTTATCATCAATGGAAAGTGTGTTATATAGCTTGCTAATATTTCTCAACTTTCCATCTTTTGTTATTTCACTTGGAAGTTTGTCCAGTGGAGCAATATCCTGTTTTACCTTCTTCTTCTTTGGAGTTAACTTCTTAACTAGAGGCCTAACTGCCTGTTTCTTTTGTCTTATCTTTCTGGGTGTAGGTGAGGGTGCCAGTGAGGGTTTTCTTTTCCTTACTACCCTTTTGAATTCGGTCGGTATATCACTTTTAGAAGAAGTTGCAATCAGTGAAAGATGAGATTTCGGTTGAAGTCCTTCCAACTCACTTTCCTTAATACCAGTTTGCTTCAATACATCTTCCTTAATTGCTTTAGCTTGTCTAGTGCCCTTCCTCACTATCTGTTCAATTTTCTTTACTCTTTTCTATGACTGAATACCACTTTCAATTGTCTCATCATTGCCAAAGAATTTCTCATCCGGTTTTCTTGGTGCCTCAAGTAGAGCTTTTGCATGTCTCAATTATGTTCTCATCGGCTTCATATCCCATTCTAGTTACCCAAATAGTCTGTGGGATAACTACTTCCATCCAAATTTCATCTTTCTTTACCACAAAGCATATGTCATCTTTGTATTTGTCAACAATTGCTTGGGACAACCTTGTTCTAGATTTCATCTTTGTCTTAAATGCTTGGAAATATTCATTGATGTTCTTATTTCTATTTTCTTCCATGTTGTTCATAGGTTTAGTAGTTGTTTTCCTACTAGTATATCAAATCCAAAGTCTTTCTTTCCAGTATTGGGTACTTCCTTGGTAATGTAAAGCATTAAGCATAGAAGAAAATTTCCAAATCTAAAAGTTCCCTTCTTGTCACCTTTGATTTTCTTTAGGTTTTCTATTAGTTCATGTTTTAGCCATTCACAGATGTCAATCTTAGCATTGTTGTTCACTAAGTCATAAGCACTTTTAATACATAAGCTAGAGACTGAGTTTAGTCTGTTTGTATGAGTAGCTTTGTAGCCAAGTACCATGCTAATGAATTTGACATTTTCATCCTTAACATCGTTGACTCTAAGTGATCTCTTGTCGAAAGTTGTACCGGTTAGGGTTTTTACAATATCATTAGAGACCTTCTTAGTTTTGTCAGACCTACTACCAGTGGAGGGTAAGCTTGTTACTACCCTAACTACCTCTTTCATAATCTTATGAATCCAATCCAACCAAAAGAATTTTCCATGCACTCTGCTTAGCACAATCCTTATAACATCCTTGGGAAAATCTGGGATACTAAGGATTTTAGTAAAACCTAGGGTTTCCACTATCTTATGTTCTGGTTTGATGCTTCCAGATTCATCACATAAAACAGTCTCATACATATTCTTGATTTCTTCATCTCCTAGTTCTTCTATGTGACAATGTATGTACATTCTAGGGTCTTTAGCATATACTACTCCTTTAGGAATTTGAGAGAATGCCCCTAGGGTATCATCTTTCTTTGCAATGTTGAGAATGATCTTAAACATGGGTCTAGGGAATTTAAATTCTTCCATAATAATAGGGTTTGAAATGAATTCAGGAATAGAGGAGAATGTCATGGTTATAAATAGCTTAATCTTCCTTTAGGTATGTGTGCTTGAATGATTTGCTTCCTTCTTGCTATGGATGCCCCTCCTCAGAATTTTTGCGCTCTCAGGAGATTTGAATGTTCGGTGAATGAAAAAGGAGCCAAAACACTTACTTTATATTGTTATTTTCTCCAACTACCACATTTAATGCTTATCGATTAAGTCGCAACTTAACTCATCTGCCGGTAAAGAAGTAATTCAACTTCTCACCATCAACTGAGGGTATATTAGCATGTTTTCCAATTATTTGCCAAACCCCCAAAGGATTTTCCTTTAGTTAGATGAAGAGTCTCCTACTGGTGGAGTGATACTTTGTTCTGTCAACGGAGGAGTATTCCCATCATCATTCTAATCTAATTTTCTGATCCATTGTTTTGAGAATTCTTGCTTTACCTCTTCAACCTTTTCTTTACCTTTCAAGCTGGGTCCTTTGTTGTTTGTCGGTGATTCCTTACTTCTACAAAATTTTGCAGTATGTCCAATCTTGTTACAAGCATAACAAGTCACATTGTTTTTCTAAATAGCTTTCCCATATCCTATGTCGGTATGTGTTTTGCATTGATTAGATAGATGTCCAAGTCTTCCACAAACATAACATCTTACATTCATTCTATAATTTTCTAAATTATGACCAACTTTGTTGCATTGAGAATATTGACCAGTGGGTATATTAGTGTTCTGATAATTTCTAGATCTACACTGATTTGCTCTATGACCATACTTATTACAGTTAAAGCATTTCCCATTAAATTTGTAAGCATTAGGTTGTCTTACCAGTTTGCTATGATCATGTTTATTTGTAGTACGAGAGCTTTCACCAACTTCAAAGCCAAGGCCATTTGTATCACCATGAGGTTTCTGATTCTTCAGCATGTCAACAAGTTGTTTTGAACTTTTCTTGAATTTCTCCTTGTGTTGATTTGCAGTAGCCAGTTCACTCTCCAAGATTCCTTTCTGTCTCGTGAGTTCATTTGTGTCATTTTGTGTATGCATCAAGTTTGTCTTCAACATATCATTTTCATGACTAAGTCTTGTGTTTTCATTTCCAGCATCATTCAGTCTTCTAACCAAGTCCTCTTCATTCTTCTTCTGATTTTCAGTTTCTTTACAAAATCTCATAGTCATATCTTGCATCTCATTCTTCATTGTACCGTTTTCTTGTCTCGACTTGTTTACCAAATCATTAAGAGTTTCTTTTTCATCACCATTATTCTACATCTTTTCACAAAGTTCTCTTCTCTTATTCCTTGCAATAGTGAGATTTTCTTGAAGTCCTTGAATGATATCCTGTGCAGCCTTCAGATCATCGTCAAAATTGATATTCTTTACTTTTTCTGCATCATATTCTGAAAGAGTTGTTTCCAATTTCTTTCTCAAGTTTTCCATCTCTATTGGTGTCAAGATCTTCCTCAAGTTGTTAGGTTTTTGAAAATAGAGGACTAGGCTCTGATACCAATTGTTAGGATTCCCAAAGATACTCTGAGGGGGGGGGGGGTTGAATAAGTATCTGACCGGTAAAAGAACTTTCTTAAATTATAACATGAAAATCAATTCAAAACTATGTACCAGTAAACCAAAATTAATGCAGTAAATAAGAATAACAACCACAACATGAAAGACACACCATAACACAATATTTTAACAAGGAAACCTAGCATGGGAAAAACCTCAGTGAGATTTGTGACCCACAATATTCGCTTACTGGCCAATGAGGGAATATTATTGTTTACAATAGGGGCTTGCACATGCAAGAAGGCCAAGTGCCTAGAGCTCACTGCTCAGTTACAAAAGAAGTCTCACTGACTTACAAAAATGGATTATACAAATCCAATGTCTTGTACTGCTTCAGATCAACATCAACTATGCCAGATTTAGTACCGGTTTAAGCTCTGCAACATTCGTAAACCCTTATCCAATATCTGCTTTACAATTCCCATATTAGGTCTGCATTAATCCTTCCTTTAATCACACACTAAATGATCTACATTGATCTCATACTTATATGAGTCATATTACAATCTGTCATGTTGGCTTACAAAATATTTTACAATTAAATACAAAATATAATTAAACAAAATTCCTTTCGGCCATGGTGTCGGTAATCTTCCTTTTCGGTGTCGATGAACTTGTATGCCGGTGTTGAGTCTGCTAGTGTCAGTTCCTATCGGTATCACATGATTAAAAGGTTTCCATCAATGACAATACCTTCAATCACCTACAATTTCTCATTGGAGTGTGCATTTGCCAACAGATTGTTGGATATTGTTGTTACTAGGATATGTTGTTGTCATTGATGTCAACATATTCCTATGTTTTGGTGTTTCGGTATTGCAGAAAGTTGAGTTGGTTGGTATGTTGCAGATGTGATGGTGAGGATTTGTGATTTCAGTAATGAAGTATCTCTAGTTGATTATGTGTTGGTTTCATGATAACATGTGGTGATTTGATTGAGTTATGGATTTTGGTGTGAAGATTGGTTTTTCAGTGTTCAGTGTTGTAGTGTTCTGGTATTTGATCTGATGTGCTTTGAAATGATTATATCTTGAGTTGCAGATTTGGGAGAGTGTTTGGGATGTTTATGTGTATCTTCAATTCAGATGATTCATGATTTAATGCTCCACAAGTTATCTTTCTAATCCCATTTATTGTTGTTGAGTGTCCTTGAGTGTTAGCGTGTTGATCGATGAAGATTTGATTGAGTGGTGTTGGTGCAGCTATTGCGGATGGTTCTAACATGCTTGTTGGTGTTTCCTAATCATGTCTTGTTTTTTTTGGTGGTCCACATTGATCATTGTGTTCTTTGTTAAAGATTTTATGGGTTCGGTAATGTTCTTCATGTTATGTGGTAATTTTGGTGGTATATTGTGCTGTGGATGATCTTGACAAGATTTCTAGTGGTGTTACATATTCAAGGATTTGATTTAGATCTATGCTATGTCATCTATGATATTGTAATGGTCTATTGGTTGATTTATGTATCGTGTGATGTAATTTTGGAATTAGGTCTTGAGGGTTCAGTCGAACTTATAGTCAAGGTTGATGATTTATATTAATAGGTGTTATATTCATATAATTTGGGTGTAGTAGTTGTATCTGCATTATCAGAGAGTGGTGTATGTGCGAATAAGAGAATTCATCTTTTGGTGTGAATTATTGAATAGAGAGTGTTGCAAGGCAGATGAATGTGCTTAATCAAAACTGTTATTAGGCATTTGGATATTCTATTCTTTCAGTTCATCTAAACCAGATTGTTGTCCGAATATAATTGTACGGTCGTGAACCTTCCCTGAGGGTTGTAGCCTTTTGGGTCATTATATTTTTAGCAGTGAGCTCTAGGCAGTGTGCTTGAATGCATGTGAATTCCATTTTGTAATATTTACACATACTACTACAGAGTATCATCGTATTGTGGGTAGGTTCCCATCGTGGTTTTTCCCTTAACCGAGATTTCCACATTACAATATTGGTGTTATGTGTGTTGTTGTTATTATGTTCATTTTTGTTCTTATTGTTGCTAATAATATTTGAGATTGTGCTTAAATTGTTTAATTCGATGATAACTAATTCACCCCCCCCCTCTTAGTTTTCCTTCATTGTTGTTGCCAACAGTTTTTCATACCCTATTTTCAAAATGGCATCATCATCTGGTATAGAAACTCCATTGGTAGTAGAAATAACTGATAGGACAAGGTCATTATTCAAAAAACATCCATTCAAATCGGTCGAAGATGATCTAAATGGAGCATTTTCCTTTGTGTCATATGGAGTGTTGCATAATGAGGATATTAGGGTAAATATTCACTGTAATATCAAATATCTTGGGAATCTAGACATGTTATCATTATACACCAAGCATATGATGGATGAGATGGCGAATTTGAAGCCTGGATTCAAATCACTCACAATGGTTTTATCTAGTTTGTTCATTTTCTGGTTTTCAATGAAATTGAATGGGTCAGGTATGTCTTGAGCCAAATCCATGATGATTTTATATGGCTAGATAGACCTAATAAGATCATGAAGCAAGCCATTCAAGTAGTAGCCTATTTAAATGCAACTAGTGAGATCCCTAGTCTGAGACATATCAAGAACACAATAGTGACAGAGGTAACCGGATCCCAACATGATAGTCGGTCGATGACAATAAGTGATATCATTAAATATGATGTGATATTTTCTTTAGTGGTGACACGATATAAGGTATATGAGTCCAACAGAGAAAATTCAATATCCGGTACAACAATATGTGCAGCCTATCAGATACTCAAGGAGGACAAGGAATATGATTTGTGTGGAGTGCTTCTTAGTGAATTAATGAGAAACCTGAAGAAGATCAAATAAGAAGAAACATGTTTTCAAGTTTGGTTCCTTAATTGTTTGTTTAGCATTTTACTTTTTGAATGAAATCCCCGATATAGGAAAAGTACAGTGGGCTTATGATAAATCAGTGGGAGTTAAAATAAAAGAAGCTTTGCAAGGATTGGGTGATGTAGTAGCACAAAAATATGCTTTGGGGGTTTAGGTCAAATCATTTCAAGCTATGATGCAAAGTAGATAGATGATTCCAAAGGATATTGTTGAAAAATATGAGGATGCCATTTGTTTCATGGTAGACAAAGACCAATTCCATATGGAGGTAGTAGAACCAAGAATTGTATGGATCATGCCCATGGGGTATGAAGTAGATGGAAACACTCTTTATTCTTATGCTCAACATCTTCTAAGTAAACTGTTTATGAGAAGGAAGAGAGGTTTAGTACTTACAAAGTGAAAAATATAGACTTGCACAAGAAATTCAATGAGCCTGAAAGAAAGAGGAAGGTCAAAAAAGAAGTTGACGAGCTTGCAAAACAAATGGGAATAACCAAGGAAGTTGTTCAAAGGGCTAGGGAGTAGAACATTCTGAAGGAGGAGGATATGGTAAAGCCTAAGAAGACAAAACTAGTCTCCACTCCTCCCAAGCAAACCAAGCTAAGGCAAACCAAGTCAGCACCTACCTCCGGTGCATAGAAGCCTATCCCTCCACCCAAGCCACAAGCCAAGTCAATTGGTGGAGCAAAAAATAGGAAGAGGGAGAAGCCTAAAAGGGAATATGTTGCAACCAATACTAAAGATGTAAATACAAAGTTTGATGAAGCAGTATGGGAATTGAAGAAGACAACTACCTATGCTAGGGAAGAAGCCTCAATTTAGTGGAGCCCAGCCAAGCAAGAAATCAAGAACTGAAGTTGAGCCTCTGATAGACCTAGATCAAGAAAGAAGTCAAAGCCTGAGCTTGATGAAGCTCTGAAGTCTAGAAAATTAGAAGGTACTTATGATGTTGTGCCCCCAATATCATTAAATGAGATAATTGATGAGGTAGTGAAAGAAGGAAATTTGAAGAACATATCTGTACATTATGAAAATTGTGATGATAATGATCAAAGAGCTATAAAGGAATCTTGATGCAGAAGCACCGGTCTAGTTCTTACTGGTTGGATAGGTTTTTGTGGAATTGTTTAAGAGTGTGGCATTTCTTCATGTTTGAGTGTTTAGAATTGTGGTTTTGGGTTTATGCCCTTGTGTTCTTGGTCATTGTTGTGTTCAAGTTTCATAGAATTTGGCTTTGTTTCTGATAAGATATGGATTCTGGTATTGTCCCAATTGATTTGTTCTTACCGGTTAGTCTAGCAGTGTGTTCAATGAAGATGATTCTGGTTTGCGGTTGATCTTCATGACTTGTAGATCGTTGGGGGTGTTTCTTTAGGTCTTGGTTGGTATTCTCGAAAGTCTATGCATTGTTTGATGATTTGGAGATTGTTCTTTGTGATTGAGCCAACATGTTACCATTGCATGTTTCATGAACCGATTGGTCTTTGGGCCAACTTGATTGAGTTGTAATTATTTGTAGATGGTATAAATTGAAGCTTGTGAATCATTTTAAAGGGAGAGAAATAAGAAGATTGAAGATAGAGCGAAGATGTAGAACCGGCGAGATTTTGATCCAGTAGGATTGAAGCCAGAAGGTTGAGGTCCAGATTAGGATAGAACCGATAGAGTGTAACCAGAGGCTGAATTGATGTGTAGATGATCTACAGATCTTGTAGTTGCATTGTAAGCATTGTTTGTACCCTGGATTGTGATCCAGCATCTGGCATATATTCAAATTGTAATAAGATTCATTCACCTTGTTTACCAGTTATGTGTTTTGTGTTTTTACTGGTTGTTCTTCCTCCTATTTTGGGCATCTTGTTACTAATTACCGGTATGTTTTGCATGTGTTATGATGTAAGGTTGGGCTGCCCTTCATTGGATCTCCTTGCCTTGACTGCATCAAATGGTATCAGAGCTAGTTTGTGAACTTGTTGTTGGACAAAGTGTCGTTTGTGCACCAGTTGGTTGGAGAGAAGATTGAGGTAACTTGTGGACTTGTTCAGATCACCAAATGTGAGGCAAAGAAAGGTTTGCAGGTAGACCATTGATCCTAGAGTTTGAGCTTGAGGTAGTTAGTGGGTGGAGACTTGAACAGATTGTCGATTGAGGCAGGCTACAATTTGGATCAGTAGATCATTGTGGAGAGGCAACCGAAAGTTGTGGTTAGATCGTTGAATCCCCTGAGATAGTTGTAAGTACCTACTGACCGATCGTCGAACCAGAGCAAGTGATGGGACTCACTTTTCAATTAACCCCGAGAGTCTGATGCAAGAGCAACTATCTTCTTACCAGTTGGGCATTTTTTAGCGGAATTGCTTGAGAGCGTGGCATTTCTTCATGTTTTAGTGTTTAGCATTGTGGTTTTGGGTTTATGCCCTTATCTTCTTGGTCATTATTGTGTTCAAGTTTCATAGCATTTGGATTTGTTTCAGGTAAGATGTGGATTCTGGTACTATCCCAGTTGATGTGTTACTGGTTAGTTTGGTAGTGTGTTCAACAAAGATGATTTTGGGTTGTGGTTGATCTCCGTGACTTGTGGATCATTGGAGGTGTTGCTTTGGGTCTTGGTTGGTATTCCCTAAATTATGTGCATTGTTTGATGATTTGGAGATTATTCTTCGTGATTGAGTCAACATATTACCATTGCACGTTTCATGAACTAGTTGGTCTTTGGGCCGACTTGATTGAGTTGTAATTATTTGCAAATGGTATAAATGGAAGCTTGTGAATCATTTGAAAGGGAGAGAAGTAAGAAGATTGAAGATAGAGCTTTGATATTGGGCGAAGATGTAAAATTGGTGAGATTCTGATCTGGTAGGATTGAAGTCGGAAGGTTAAGGTCCAAATTAGGATAGAACCAATAGATTGTTACCAGAGGATGACTTGATGTGTAGATGATTTGTGGATCTTGTAATTGCATTGGAAGCATTAATTGTATCCTAGACTATGATCCATCATGTGGCATATATCATTCTTCAGTTTGTAATAAGATTCATTCATATTGTTTACCAGTAATGTGTTATGTGTTGTTACCAGTTGTACATCCTGTTGTTTCTGGCATCTTGTTACCAGTATGCTTTGTATGGTTTATGTGTTAAGCTGCAAGATTGGGTTGTCCTTCATTGGATCTCCCTGCCTTGACTACATCAAAGTTTTCGTACAGTATATGAGTATATACAACAAAGCACTAATAGATTTATTATCTATGATTTCGAAGAGCCTATATGAGATTTTGGATGCAAGAAGGCATACAACCAGCTTAGAGGATGAAAGAATAAAAGAATATGTATTTGTCAATTTTTCTTCTGTAATTTCAAAGGCTAAAGTTGATAGATTTCTAAAGATTACAAAAGACAGATTCAAAAGTAAAAAGAGAGTAAATAAGATGATACTCGGTAAAATAGATGAAGTTGCCAAAGAGACTAAAGTTATTTTGAAATAATTTTTGAAAAAGAAGGTGCATGGTACATCCATTTTGGAAGTGCATACATTGGTTCCTGATGTGCAGAAAGTTTAGCCAACTGAGCAAGATATAAATCTCCACGTTAAGGCTTATAGCCTATAATTTTATTATAACAATGTTTGTTGTCGATTAATACATTGGTTCAATTATTCGAAGTGTGGATTATTTTTATTCAAAACGGATTTCCCCATGTATATTGGTGTTTTTTAGAATATTTTTCTTATTCTTCTTCTTTCATAATTTGAAGTGTTAAATTTACACACCTTTATGCTACTAATTTTTTCTTAGATATGTAAGGTACACTATCTTTCCTAGAACTATATTCATAGATCAAAACCAAGAAGTAGGGGAAACAACAAAAATCCATAAAATCATGTATTTTATTTTTAACAAGCCCTCAAAACTTATATATCAAACACTAAATCATATGAAAAGATAAAATAGAAGTTAAAGAATGCATATGATATTAAGGTGGGAAATACCTCTTAGATCATTCACCTTTAGAGTAGACCAAGGGTGGGATTTAAGATTTTCCTATGCACACAAAACAAATAAATACAAGCTTATAGTAAAGGGAAATATTCTCTTCAAGTCTATAATGGAATCACATACATGACCAAGTGTAGGATCCTTGATATTGTGTTGATCTATTCCCAACAAGAATTATCCCTTCTATTAGCAATCATATTTTTTGTCTATCCTACAATGAAAAGGTTACAATGATGTAATTATTCAGTAGATAGGTAGTATGTATGGCTTGATGTATGTAGACAAAAATATTCAATGGTTGTAGTTGGTTAATGAATGTGGTTATAGCCTAAGGGGGATTGTCTCCTTCAAAAAACTTATCTTTGATGAAGGTAAGGCATGGTAGATGGATCTCATGATTGTAAAATTTTGTAGATATTAGTCTAATAATTTTTGTCTACTAAGAAGTTTTGATGCACACTTTGCCTTCACATTAGGGAAATGCATGATATAGGTTTTATTTTTGGGTCTCCAAGTGCTTTTGAACATGTTGTTTCCCTAATTTGTTATATTTTGAGGTATGCCAAATTTGATTGTTGTTACCTTATGACTCTATGCCTAATGGATGTGAATACTTCTAGATCCCCATTTTTAATGGGAAAACATCCCACAAAAATCACCACCACCCTTGTTTCCCCAATAAAGATAACCAATTTGAGAGAAATTTTATGGGTGATTGGGTCAGTTGTGCTCCTATTTTATGGTTTTCCCTTGTTTTCCCCATATCCATTTACCTAAAATATAAAATATCCAATTTTTTTATGTTTATGAGTTCCTTGAGTCTTCCATCTTGTAGAGTGCCCAAATGCTTAAGGTCCCACTTCAATTTTGGAGAAAATATAATCAAATTTGACTAAGTTATGGCCAATAAGAGTTTTTTCTAGTTCTAGGAACCATAGTTGACATTGATAATTGTTATTAGAACCATTGGTCTTGATTCCCTATGAAAGTATCAATAAAGATGAAAACATAAAAGTGTTGGCATTATAATTTTTTGGGGGTTTTGGAGCCTTTGTTGGCCTCCAAAAGGTTCTTGAAACTCCCCTCAATATCATCTTAGTTATTAATGAGGTTGAAAACACTAATAAGGGTGGAAATGGGCAAGGCATGCACATTTTTCAAGGGTCATCTTGTTAAGGAGCATATTGGATGTTTCAAATTTTAGCTTGATAGAAATTTTGGGCAAATTTGGCTAAGTATGGATAGGTGAACAAAGATTCTCAAGCCTAGTAAATTATTTCTATCGATTTAAAAAAATGACTATAATCAATACCAGTTTAGTAATTGTCACATAGAATAAGACCTACCAAATAGAGTTCACATGAGTAACATGCAAAATAGAGATAAACATTTATAACATGTATATTTCCAAGACTCAAGCACCAAGATCAATGCTTGAAATAATTTTCCAAATAAACCCATATAAGACTAACCATAGATCGATAAGAACCTTCCAAGAAGACCTACAAATCCAAAATTGCTTCCATCTAGAAAACTCAAAGAGTTTGAACACAACCATTTCATATATCTACAAGTCATAGATTTTGGTTAACATGTAAAACTTGCAAAACCATCTCTATAAATATGGAATCTAGTTAAACATATGCGCATTCACATCAAACATGTCATTTGAACAATGGAATAAGAATAAATATACAAATCCACAATCTTGAAAAAAATAGAAAACTAAAAACCTTATAGAAAAATGAAGTTGCCGAGGAGCTTATAATATGAAACATATCATCTCCTTAAATTACAAGAGATTAGTTTTTTATCTTTTACTTCTTTCTTGTAACCTGTGATGTGTGAAAAATTAGGGTTTACACCATTACATGTAAGAAGACCACTATTTTTTTCTTAGGGACCATTTCATTAGGGAAATATGGAATTTGATAGATCTAACCCTAAAAGATCAAGATTCTGATAAGATTCCAAGGTTTTTAGATGTGCCTCTTCTTGTGCAAGGTCGTTGGTGTCACAACCCGCATCATTTAATTCTTTCAATATCAAACCAAGTGTGTCTTAGAGAAATATGTGACAAGGATAGATTAAGATTGGGGGGTTTTTGCATTGAAAACAATGAATTTTGTTTTGGTCATGCTCCTTGATGAGAAAAACTAAATTCTATGTTAATGATATTTTGCAAATTGAAATCAAAGAGGCTAAGTCTATCCTAAAGAAAACGTTGGTGCTTTGGCAAGGTTTGAATATAAATCAATTAAAATTTATTCATGGAATCATCTATTTACAATTAAAACACACTTAAGCTATCCCATGAATTCAAATCCCATTTTATTTTCTAGAAAAGTAAATCTATTCTATTTGTAGGAAAATGAAATCCATTCTATGCTTTTAGTCAATTAAAAATCTACTCTACTGAGCATTTAAAACAAACTAGATTCCATGAGCAAATCAAATAAAGTTTATGTCTTAATCTCCACTTCAATCACCATTATCATTAAAGATTAATATGAAACCAAAATGCATTAACTAATAAACTTTAATTGAACTAATAACTATGATTTGAAATTTACATTAATGAATTCATCTATCAAACAACTACTACATAAAGATAAACAAACTACAAGCTGCAATTGATTTTCAACTTTCTATGATTACCATATGCAGAAAGTGTTAGGCCCAATATGGAAAGCTAATGTACTAAGAGGGGAGGGGTGAATTAGTACTTCAAAACTTTTCTTCAACAATATCTTTACTATTATGCATAAACTGAAAACTGTTGTAACATAACATAAAGCTAAAACAAATGAATAACAATCATACATGATTCACTCCATAACACTTATATTTTGGTTATGCAGAAACTCTTGGTTAGAGAGAAAAAATGTGGTAGGGATGGCACTCACAACTTCACTACTACAATAATAAAGGATGCTCGGTTAGAGCTACATGTTTAGCTATTTTTGATAGCTTACCCTGTTACGAGTATCAAGATCTATTAGATCTACCTTACTAAAGGATTTTACAACACTTAATCTAAATGTTGCACTTGGTTAGAAGCTTTACAACTTATAGACTTGATTAGAGTCTTTTACCTTGTTAAAGGTTTCTCTATAACTCAAAATATTACAATGAAATTATTACAAATATCTGCAACTTTACATCTGGAATGTTATAGCAGATTCTATGTGCTCAAATAAGATTACCTTACTTATAGCATACCTCGGTAACCCATATAGTAACTCAGTAAACCCTTTTGTTTACTCTGTTCCTTGATTGTTCTCTGAAAACCTTCTCAGTGACCTCTGTGTCTCTATAACAGTCATAACACTTAGTGCTTTCTCATGTCTTGCTTCATACACTTATGCACACACACCTTTCTAATCCTTAACTCATGTTGTATAAATAGATCTCTTATGTTGGTGATCCATTCATTGCTTTCAACTTACAAACATATTTTATCGAATGAATAACCATGCAAAATATTTCATTGGTTAAATGACCTCGAAATCATACACAATCTTTAATTGCAATTTCCAATGTGATAATGGTTCTATGTACCTCGATCTTGTAACATGTTTCCATATGTATGTCTAGGTTCAATGAATCTGGTAACACATTTCACTCGGTGTATATCAACTTGGTGTGTCATCTTTGTTGCTTGGTAGACATGAAATGATACTCGGTAGACATGAAATGATACTCGGTAGACAACTCAGTGCATACTGGGCTCTGTGACTAGTTTCTTCTATTAACAGACTACGATGTACATACCGACTGAATATTTTGGTAGAGTTAACTGACTAGAGTATATAGAATGACTTTGGATATAAAACTAATGGCAACTTGATAAGTAGTAACAATCTCCCCTTTTGACATTAGTTGAGATGTTTGACAAAACTACTTTCAAAGTCATAACTCAAAAATCTATATACTTGCAAAATTTGACTAAACTGACAGTATATACATTAGTCAATGAAATAGTATATTTGGATATACTCCCCTTATCAATATACTATACAACATTCTGATTTTGCATGCTCGGTGATCAATGTTCTGTGTGCTGCTCTATTCACTGCTTAGTATACTCTGCTCTTGGATAATTTGCTCACTCTGCTCGGTATACTCCCCCTGTATAATATACTCCTTTTGTTTGATGCTTTGAATACTACATCACTCCCCCTTTTTGACAAACATCAAAATTTAGTTACCATTTGGTGGTGGCAACTGGTCAAAAATAGATTTGTACTTTGTCCGTGCGCTGGTAAGAGTGACAGAGAGGGCATTCTTTATAGTGTCCATTAAAGAATTATGTGCTTGAATATCAGCCAATAAAGAAATTAAGCCATCTAATGTGCTTCCCTCTTGTGTAGTAGATAGGTGAGTGGCTCAGTTGATCTGTTCTTGGACAGATGAAAGATGAGGAAGAAATAATGTCTGAAGTGTCATTATGTCCATCCTGATCTTGTGTTCTTCATTTCTTAGGTCCAATTGTTGAGCCATGAGATGTTGTAACTTTGTATAAAAATTATGAACTGAATTGGGCTCTGAGGTCAACTTATTTGAGAGATCAGTGGTCTCTTTCTCAATTGCTTCTATTTTATTTTTGATGTCCTTAATAAATAAAGAGAATGTACAGAGTTTTTGAAATAAATAAAGAATGTGCTTGAGTTGAGGGGTCAACTCAGCAATAAATTTGACAAGTTTGACTTTGCCAATAGCTATAGGTTTTTGTACCTCTTCTATCATTTTTGCAGTGAGCTCCTTGTCTTTTAGCTTGCTCAAATATTCAAATGCATCTACTCCAGATGTCTCTATTTGATTGAGAAGTTCATCCAGTTGAATATGGATGGTTGCATCAGTTGACACTGTAGCTTCAGGTAACATATCTGATAATAGTGTCTTTACCTTCTGAAGCACTTTATTTTTCTTTTGTATGGCCATTTGTTTTTCTTGTTCGGCCTTTGCTTTGCATAGTTCACCGAAATCAATGAGTGCTTGCCCTTTTAATTTTGATATGTCAACATTCGGCAACACTATTGGTTTTGACAAATCAACTTTGAAACTATGCTTTTTCATCTTCTTTTCTTTACCTTTCACCAAAGGAACTAAGATAATGGCTTGTGAGGCTTGTTGACCCTCGATAGGTTGCTCAGTAGAGGCAACACTTTGGTCGGTTACTTTAGCCTCTAAAGTGTCCTTTGGTGTCTCGGTACTAGGTGTCTGAGTTGCAACATTTTCGGTGCTAGAAGGATCCTGAGAAGGTTGTTCCCCAGTTGCTTGAGAAGTACCTTTTCCTATTGTAGACTTGTCATCCTCTTTTCCTTGTGTAGTATCCTGAGGGACCTCGGTTGAGGTAGGCTAATTGACCGATGGATAAGGTTGAACTTGTTCCAAAACTGATTCACTGGATACAAGTTTTGCATATGCATTGCCTTCTATCATTTCCTATTTTGGTGCCTCTGTATCCATGATATCTTCATCTATTTGAATGGTGTCTGCAGGGTCTTGCTTGGTAACATCAGGATCTTGCTTAGTGACATCAACTATTTCAATTTCTGCTTGCTCACCAGCATCCTTGATTCTAAATATCTCCTACCACTTTTCTTTGGTTGCATTCTCTACATCTAAGTAGAGTCCATTCATCAATTTTAAAGCTCTTTGCTTGACTTGGAAGCATTTGTGGTAGTTTGTCAGATGTTCTTTGATTTCATCTACCGACATGTTTGGAAAGAGATGTACCAGACTTCTTTCTCTCATTTTCATTTTCATGTCCATTGCATATTTCCACCTGTTATCAATATGCTCATACAATTATTTTGGAAGAGAATTAGATACTTCCAATGGGACCAGTCAGAATTTTAGAAGTGTGCAGATGACAGCTTCTTCAATTTGTCTCTTTTCATCATCATTTCTAGATTCATATTTAACAAATCTAAAGGATCCAAATCCACCATATTCCTTCAGATTAGCACAAAAGTTTTCAACACTGTGTACATTTTCCTTCTTGCTTTTCACAATCTGAAATTTGCTTGCATCCTCAAATTTAGTATCACTAGACTCTTTTGCCAAAATGAGTCTCCGAGTAGATTTCTTGTAAGTTTTTGTTACCTTAGGTGCAGCAACACTCTTTGTTTTCTTACTCGGTGAAGCTGCTGATGCTCTTGTATTAGCTCGCTTAGCAAGAGGGGTCAGTGAGGCCTTTGATGTATCCATCTTCTTTCTTTTCAACACTTTTCCCTTAGGCAATTCGGTGCTCAGTGTTATAGTTGCCTTCTGGGCTTTAGATTTCTCTTCAGTAACTACTAGAGTGCCTTTGTTAGGTGTGGAGGAAGAATCTTCTCCGAATTTCTCCATTAATGCTTTTATCATCTTTGTAGCCTTCCTTGTAGCTTTGGGTACTACAATGCTCATTTTTACTTTCTCCTTCACTTCTTCATATGTTCCATACCTCAGCTCAGTAGCATGCCTTGGTAATGTAAGAAATGCATCAATTTGTTGTTGTGTGATGTCAAAATCAATCTCGTAACCCATAGGTGGCAAAGATTGAGTTCTTGATTCCACAACATTCACATAACAGTAATCAGTGTCTACTTCAAAACATATATCATCTTTGTATTTCTCCACTAGCTTGGGTGGAATTCGGTACCTGTTATGCATTTTCTCCTGAAACTTGCTAAAATAATCATCCATAATATCATTAAAATTATCACCTAACTTCTTGATGAATTCATTGATCTGATGGGTGATTGGTCGGTGTAGTTCCCAAACTACTTTACCGACTAATGGAAAGAATTTTTCAAAATAGAAAAACATGCATACTAACAATGATCCAAACTTTAGTGTATTAGCCGAGTTGTTCTTCTTCGGCTTCTTGATGGTGTTCAGATTTTCAAATAGGTTTTTTAGCAACACCTCACATAAATCAATTTTCATTCCCTTCTTCACAATTTTGTATGCTAAGTCTACTGCTGCACAGGGTACACTATTTTCCCTTGCTGATTGGAAGAAACAATAACCTATTACTCTAATGGTAAATTTTAGTTCTGCATCAGTGACATTGTTTAATTTTAGTCCTCTGTAATCTGATTCTACTCTAGTTAAACTGATCAATTCCTTCTATGATAACATTTTCTATGCTCGGGCATGATCATAAATAGGGTAACCGGTGATCAGATGCATGATTTCTTTGGCAAACTTAAACGGTTTCTCTTCTAACTACATGAAATCATCATGAACTCTGCTTAGAACAAAATTGACCCACTAGGGTTTGAACATATAGGGATAGGTTAGGGCTTCAATTAATCCCTTGATCTTAATATGCTCATACTTGCTATCCATTTTTCCATTGGTGCACAATTCATGATATGTTTCTTTGATTTCTACATGACCAAGTTCTTCAACACGACATTTGGTGAAGAATCTCACATCCTCGACTAATAAAACTCGATCCGGGATGAGTGAAAATGTAGTTTTGTCATCCAGTTCAGATGCAATTTTGGGATTCAAAGAGTATATTAGTGAGGGCTTTTCAATGTTCTTAACAACAACGGGATCTTGGATCTTAGGTGCCATTGCAGATTTTAGATAAAAACTAACAAAAGATCCTTAGGGTTTGAATATTTTCAAATGGCAAATGCTTCTCACTTAGCAGATAATAACAACTTGATAAGATCGATAAACTAGCTTAATAGTGTGTTGAGATTGATGAAAATACCTTGAATTTTGCTTTGTAGGAGGTTTGATCACCTTTGAATCGCTTTTCTCTGCTCTCTTGAAAACTTGGTGAGTGAAAAATGACCGTGTAAATGTTTTAAGTACACAATATACCTTATCAGGCTCCGTGCAGGTTAGGTCAAAAACATTACATGCACTCAGTTCCACTAAACTTTCTTTCCTTTATTTTGCGCTTTAACCAAGTAACCAAACTTCCTTCATTCATCGACTTGACAGGTTTCCTATATTCACCAGCTTGATAGTCTTCCTGTATAGTGCTTCAAAAGACTTTGATAGAATTTCAAACTTACTAATACATCTTAGCTATGCAGATTTTGAATTAAGTACATACTAAAGTAGGAACTGTTTATGATTTAACCTTTGAGAAAATGCAAACCCTTCATACCTTTACCAATTAATTTGGAATAGGTGCACCTAACTCAGTAGGTAAGGTGCTTTCATTATTTGACACAATTTCCTTCTTTTTCCAAATCATTTTTAATTTTTCTTTTATTTCCTCAGTGTTTTCTCTAGGTTGATCTCTACAGTCTCCAGCTAAGTGTCCAACTTTGTGATAATGAAAACATGCCATACCAAGATTTCTCCATGATCTTCGGTTGTTCATTCCAAACCTTATAAAGTAGTTGGCACTTATATGTCCATATCTTCCACAACATTCACACCATATCCTTGTATTGTAATCCCATAGTACTACAGAATTTTGTCGGTAAGGATCTTGGTGAGTTCGGTAGCTTCCAGTGTTTGCTCGGTGTGCATACCACATATAGTTCTTTTTCTTAAACTAACACTTCTCGGTACTATGTCCATATCTATTGCAGTTTTTAAAAAACCCTTTGAATTTTGCATTCTTATAATTGTTAACAGACTTTGTCCTACATTGGTTAGATGTGTGACCATATTTATTGCAATTGTAACAATAACCATTAGACTTAGTGACATTCAGTTGCTTACTTTTTCTGATTTGGCATATGTTGGCAGTATGACCTTGATTTCCACAGTAGTTGCAAATAGGCTTCTTTCTTTTGATGTTCTTCTTGATTCCAGCTTGCTTTGATGATTCTCCTCTCTCAGTAGTATGAATTCCTTTCTCGGTAGAGTCTTTTCCTTTGTAACTGAGTCCTGAATCTTTTTTGTGTCTTCTTGTATTTAGTTGCTCATCCAACATCTTTGATGCTTCATAACTCTTCTTCAGTGATTGTTGATCTGACAGATTTTGTTGAATCCCAGTCAATCTTATGATTTCATCATTCTTTTCAGATACTAATGCTTCAAGCTATTGTTTCTCTCTTTCTAGATCTCTTACTTTATCCTCAGCTATCCTCAATGTATCAAGATTTTTAGTCATTTGTGTGCTAAAATGTTCATGTTCCCTTTTCATTGCTTTTAGTTGATCAACCAGTACTTTGTTCTTTTCTTTCAATACTCCAATCATTTCTTTTGTCTCTTCAGATATATTGTTCTCAGATGATGTCTCAATTTGTTCCACTAACTCTTGAGAGTCCTGCAAATCACCAGATAACCTTCTTCTCACTTTTAGAGATTTTTGCATTTTTCTTTGCATGCCTGCAATCACTTGATTAGCATGATCCAATTCTTCTTGCAGATACATAATCCTCCAAGATTGTTTATAGCCTTCCATTATCTTTCTCTTTAGGTAGTTAAACCCTTTTCCAAGATTCAAGCTCTGATACCAATTGTTAGGCCCATTATGGAAAGCTAATGTACTAAGAGGGGAGGGGTGAATCAGTACTTCAAAACTTTTCTTCAACAATATCTTTACTATTATGCATAAACTGAAAACTGTTGTAACATAACATAAAGCTAAAACAAATGAATAACAATCATACATGACTCACTCCATAACACTTATATTTTGGTTACGCAAAAACTCTTGGTTAGAGAGAAAAACTGCGGTGGGGATGGCACCCACAACTTCACTACTGCAATAATAAAGGATGCTCGATTAGAGCTACATGTTTAGCTATTTTTGATAGCTTACCTTGTTAGGACTATCAAGATCTATTAGATCTACCTTGCTAAAGGATTTTACAACACTTAATCTAAATGTTGCACCTGGTTAGAGGCTTTACAATTAAAGGTTTCTCTATAACTCAAAATATTACAATGAAATTATTACAAATATCTGCAACTTTACATCTGGAATGTTATAGCAGATTCTATGTGCTCAAATAAGATTACCTTGCTTACAACATACCTTGGTAACCCATATAGTAACTCAGTAAACCCTTCTGTTTAATCTGTTCCTTGACTGTTCTCTGAAAACCTTCTCGGTGACCTCTGTGTCTCTATAACAGTCATAACACTTAGTGCTTTCTCATGTCTTGCTTCATACACTTATGCACACACACCTTTCTAATCCTTAACTCATGATGTATAAATAGATATCTTATGTCGGTGATCCATTCATTGCTTCGATCTTACAAACATGTTTTATCGAATGAATAACCATGCAAAATATTTCATTGGTTAAATGACCTCAAAATCATACACAATCTTTAATTGCAATTTCCAATGTGATAATAGCTCTATGTACCTCGATCTTGTAACACATTTCCATATGTATGTCCAGGTTCAATGAATCTAGTAACATGTTTCACTTGGTGTATATCAACTCGGTGTGTCATCTTTGCTGCTCGGTAGACATGAAATGATACTCAATAGATAGCTCGGTGCATACTGGGCTCTGTGACTAGTTTCATCTATTAACTGACTGCATTGTACATATTGACTGAATATTTCGGTAGAGTTAACCGACTAGAGTATATAGAATGACTTTGGATATAAAACTAATGGCAACTTGATAAGTAGTAACAAAAAGGAATCTAACATAATCAACTTACATAACTAAAATGAAAACAAAATAAAATAAGGATCAACTCCCTTCTATTGAGAAGGCCCTCCTTTTCCTCTGGTGGGATTCGTGAACACAAATATCTTAGATCAACTTTAGATTTTCATTGTAATTGGCTTCCAGGAGGGAGTAAAACAAGTTTGAAAATACAACAATGAGACTCTAAAATGTTGACTAACTTATTGACTATCTAAATAGCCTAATTGAGTAACAATCTATTAACTTAACTATAGAATATTTTACAATGCACTTTATTACTTCAAATGAAAGTTGAAGTTCAATAGAATAGTTGATGAAACAGACTTGGAGAAAAAGAGAGGTATCTTCTAGCTAGATAAATTACAGGTGACCAAGAATTCATACGCTGGTTGATCATGAAGTTTGTAACTCCCTATCTAGCAGTAATTTCTAAACACATCTAAAAGTATATCTAGGAAAATAGAATAAGATGTAACGATAACAATCCTGAATATTCAACTATTCATAATTGATAATCAACAAAAGTAATACATTTAATCACATAAAATTACATTTAATATATCTTCTAATTAGTAGAGTATAAGAGTAAAAATAACAAACATACATGCATAAAGGATGCCGCTAGACACATTATTCAACAAAATATTAAAAGTTTTTAAGCATAATTTATAATTAAAAGTATCATATTCTGAGCTCATCACTTCTTTCCCTTTAAATTGAAATGATTTAATTAAAGATGTTGAAATTAGGGTAAATGTGTGAAAATTAAATAAATTACACATAAAAAATGAGCTATAGTCATCAAACGGAGCCACAAACCTAGATCCAAGCAATATGTGAATATTTGGATCTGTTCCCAGAAGGTCAACCTGAATTATCAGGATAAGAATGATGGTCGCTTTGGTCCTCCAAACTTTTCTCCATCCAAAAGGGAACTTGTTCGTATCTAGGAATAATGTTGATCCTAAAAATGATAGCTTTGTGTCTATTCCTGGGCATATAAGAGAAGGGAAAATGGTTGGGAATAGGGGTTTGCCTTAGGTCAAACCTTGGTTTTAGAATCAACCATAAAATAGAATTGAAATGTACTAGAATTATTATATTGGAAATGATTTAATTTTGAGGGAAAGGCTTAAAATGTCTAAAAACACTAATGGTGTACCTCTTTATGAAGTTTTGTTTGTCTCCATGAGGAATTAGGGTTTCATGTAGATAGTCTTCATAAAACATAGAACATGAATGCCATCTCCAATGCTTGAATCTTGACTTTACTTATACCCCAATGCTTGAAAGAAGACTGATTGCTTGCCCACTTGAATTAGTTGGATGTAATTGAGGACTTAAATTTTCTAGATTGATTATCAAAATAAAAGGGGTAAACCTCCTTTTATACATGCTAATAGAAAAGCCAATTAATTTTCTGACATGAGCTGACATAGGATCTAGGTTCCCACTATAATCATGTTACTATTATGAGGCCCTAAAATGGGCCCTTTTGAAGAGGATCAAAGCACTGGGTGCTCTGATCCTTGACATCACGATCCTAGGATCTTGGGAAAGGAAACACATATTATGAACATTTAAGTGAAATACATAGTGTGAGTAGAATCAGGGCTTCAATTAGCCCTTAAGGGATGAATTCCAAGGTGAGGGCCCTAGTGAGGATAAAATTGTAAGGGAGTACAATTTAGGATGCTACATTTATCCCCCACTTTAGTAGGAGTGTGAGACTAAGCATACTCTTGGTAAAGTACAAAGGTTTACATTGAAAACTTTTATCAAGATGTGAAAGAGGCAAGACACACCGAGCCTCCAAGGGTCTTTATGATCTTATTACTTCAACATAAAGATAAAAGGGACATCATAACAGAGAGGAAAGAGAGAGAGAATCTGAAGGAACACAATGGATCACTGAGAAGGGGGTGAATCAGTGGTAATCAATAAAAATTTTTGCCCTCTAAAGATCTAAGCAACAATAACATTAATTACAAAACCATGAGCAAAGATATTTAGTAGATCAACACACACACATAAAAGGCACATCACATAACACCAAATGTATGAAGAAAAACCAATGTGGGAAAAACCTTGATGAGAATAGCTACTGGAATTTACTACTGCAATCTAGCCTCACAATTAAGTCATTAGTTACAACTTTTATGGGCATCGACCCAAAGGAGCACCAACCCTTAAAGTTTAGGGCACCAACCCAAGGAGCATGAAGCAATCATCGATTAGGGGGGACCTCAAAGAGATCAATCTAGACAAGTGAGTAAGACTAAATACAATGGAAACACAAAGATATGATGGAGGCAATGTAGAATAGATTGAAATATAACATGAATATTGATTACAACCAATATGTAACAATCTGGGTTATAGAAAACTAACTCACAGGCCTGCTAGAACATACTCAAACTATAGAATAGGTCACAATCAGGACCTTAAATCTCAAGGTATATCTTCTATGCTATATCTTCAACCTTAGATGCATTGTAATGTGCAATTACAATTATATATACGATCCAAGAGGATTTGGCTGACCCAAAAAGGGATCAAAACCTGAAGAACAAGACCTAACATGTAAAACCAACAAGGTCAGCCTCCGCCAAGAGATTCCTTCGAAAAATTTAAAGGATGAAGTGTAGATCGTAGGAAAAGGTCAGCCACATGCTAAGGAACATCAAAATCAATGTCCAAGGCTTCACAAGCTTCAGAAGGGGTTCTGGTAGATCACCAAAATAGGTCGAAGCAACCAGTAAAAAGAAACTATCAACCGATAATAGGAAACTGTACGTTAGGAAATAGGAAATCATCACAAAAACATATAAACGTAATAGCTCAATCACAAATGCATTCATTGCAATGAATCTATCCTAAGACACATTCAATAGAGACATGAAAACAAAGCATACAAAACTAGAAATTATGCAAACCATTGACACGACTTGAATGCTCCTTCATGCGGCTCCATTGTTCTTCTTTCCTCTCCAAATAGTTGTGGATCTCACCTACAAGTGCACACACAGTTGAAAGCAAGTAGACGGGATTTTTGATCAAGAGTACTAGAAGCTTAAATTCGATAGTCTGATTAAGGATTATTCTCATTATTAGCCAAGATTGAAGAAATTCATCCAATTTATAGAAGAATTGGAGAGATGACAAGATTAGCATGATAGTGATTCGAATGGAAATTCAAATCAATTACGTCAATTATGACAAATTATGACAAATTATGCACTTTCTATGCACAATTTGTTGATTGATAACTTATGACAAATTATGACAACTTCTATGTCAAAATTGATTGATTGTCAATTATGACAAATTATGACAAATTGACATGTCATTTCCATGAATTTAGGAGAGAAATAGGAGGAATTTGAAATTAGGAATTAAGAAAATTAGAAAATTGAAATTGATGAAAATTAGGAATTAGGTAAATTAATTAATAACTTATCATTTATTAATTAATTCACAAAGAGGAATAATTAGCCAATTAAATGAACATTTAATTGCAATGAGAAGACTTAGGATAAATAAACAATTTATTAATCCTAAAGGAAGAAATGACACACACAAGGTTAAATTAAATCACGAAACCCTAGAAGATGAATTAGGTCTTGATGAAAGATAATTGACTCGATCATGATTTGATTTTGGATTGATAAATGACCAATGTGATAAATGATTTGATTGAGAAAATGCACCAATTGACGAGGAACAATGACAAATTGATCCAAATTGACATAATTGAGATAGACAACAATCGATGACAAATCGATCGCCAAATGACAAGATTGACAAGAGGAAAAGAATCGATGACAAAATAGATTGCAAAATGACAATATTGAAAATGACCACGATCAATGACAAATTGATCACGAAATGACAAGATCGAACATGACAAAGATTGATGACAAATCGATCGTTAAGGGGACAAGATTGAAGGATTGATGATAAATCGACAAGATTGATAAGAGGACAATGATTGATGACAAATCGATCGCAAGATTGACAGGAGGACAAAACCCTAATTAGGATTGACGATGTCCAAAATGATGACAAATAAGTACGCACATTGATGCAATAAGATAAGATCGATTAAAATCATGACTGGATAGTGTTGTCGACAAGATCAAATTCGAGAACAAGATAAATGAAGAATGTAGAAGAATGACTTGATGCTCGCAAATGATAAAAACCAAGTATGAATCATAGGAGAAATGTTAATGCAATGCAAAAACCTAAAATGAGGCAATGCGCAAATGTTAAAGCATGACTCCGCAAGCGTTGACCATTTTTAGGTGTCTACATTTTGCCCCTCTTTGAGACAATGCGATTTTAAGCGTTGTTTCAAAGAACAGTAATGAAAATGCCCCAGACAATAATAATGACATATGAAAATGCCCCAGACAATAACAATGACATATGCATGCCCCCTCGAGGAATTGGCCAGAAACATGCAGAAAAGAGGCCAATTGATCGATAAAAATGATAGGATCAAACGGACTGACAATCGGATACCGGATGCATGAAGGACAAGCAATTGAAGATGCAAAAGACCGCGACCAATAGAAGATGGAGAGGGTGCACGTCCATCTATGCACTGACAAAGATCTATAAATGAGACCAAGAGAGGTAAAATTGCTCATTTGCACTAGACAAGGAGGAGAATTTGTTGCTCTGGACAAGGACACTTGCAGATAGATGGCGAACATTCCAATGGCGGATCACCTCGGGGAATGCGTACACACATTCAGATGACCGGACGACGCAGGAGCAGCAGTATGGATCTCAAATACCCATGTTTTCAATTTCATGAATTTTGATTGCTTGCGGGACATTGTGGGGCCCACAGGGGATGTCAAAAAGGACGCCATTGGAGGACACTATATGAGAGTGCAGTTCCACCAAAGTAGAGAGCACCTTCATATCGGGCACGATCGAGGATAGAGAGTAGGGCACGCTCTCGGAGGTCATTGAGCAGCATGGGGGTGAGTGGACCGATGAGACCACCATAGCCAGGACCAGGAGGGACATCATCTGCAAGACCTTGCAAGGATGAGGAGGACAGAGGGAGCACCCAGTGACAGAGGCACGTGCTCCTTAGTGGACATTATGTAGTTTGACATTTTGTAGTCAGCCTGCGGGCCATACTTAGGACAGACAGTCCGATTTCGTACTCCGATATTATTGTGATATATGATATGATATGCATCGATATGATTGGATGCAATGTGTTATGACTGATGTGATTTTCTATGTATGGATGCCTTATGTACTATTGATGTATCATTGTGGAACATGTATGGATGTGTTTTTTGTTTATGTGTTTTTGATGCATTTATAATATGAAATGGATAAGATGCTTGATATGATGCGAATGTAATGTAAATGTACTAACCAAATGGATGCAGGATGCAACATATGTGTGTGGGGAAATCAGAGCACTAGACCGAACTGACAATCCGAACTGACGGAAGAAATGTTAGTAAGAAGAAAATGAGACGGAGGACAGTTAAAGATGAAGAAAACTTGCTTTCAGTAATGCACTCTGTAGGTGAGAACCTTTATTTTTATGTAGCAAAATGGATGCATAGCATCATGGCATTGAAGGCCAGAGCTAAAATGCAACCCTTTTTGCAAAAGATAGACACATCACAGACAAACAACAATCACAATCAAGAAAAGAAAGAGATCATGAACCATCCTGGTCACTCTAAATCACTCAGTGACATCATCGAGCAACATAGGAACATGATTTGAAGCCAAAGATAAATCAATAAAAAGATAAGATGCACAAATTCCCACAAATCAAACAAATATCTTGATCTTCATTGTCAAAAGTTGAAAGTGCTGATAGGACAATCATGCTGTCTGGTTTCAGGACATGCGGTACCCCGTCTAAGACAGGACATAGTCTGGTTTCGAGTATACCACACCCTGTATAAGACCCATGATAATGTGCCAAGGACGAATGATATTGATGGTAACGTTCGATTGATATGACAATTTTGATCAGTTTGAATGTTTGGTTTGATGGAAAAAGTTTATCTATTTATGCGTGATTTCAGTAAAGCACAATGTTCGATTGCGAGTTGTTGGATGTATACTCAGGGATCTGTCTATGCACAAAAAGAGATCCTTTATTGCAAAATGCGTGTTTTTGGATTTTAATGTTTTGAAATGTTTTTGTTCATTTTTTCAAGACTTTTTATGATTTTTTTAGAGATTTTCATTTTTTCAATTTTTAGATATTTCTTCAGGACTTTAGTCGATTTTTTATTTAATTTTTTTTAGGGATTTTTTTCAGGACATTATATGATTTTTTATGATTTATTTCAGGACATTTTTCAATTTTTAAAAAAAAAATTTCAGGACCTTTTTCAATTTTTTGAATTTTTTCAGGACTTTATTTGATTTTTTTTTTTTTAAGAGATTTTTTCAGGACATTTTTTAAACTGTATGATTTTTAGAGATTTTTGCCCCCAGTGTCTAGCAAGGCAAGGAATATGATAGGTGAATAAATAGGCTTTCTGAAATGTTGGTGGATAGAGGGAAAACAAAGGCCTTTTTATCATGGAGACAATACGGATGCAATTTCCAAGGGCTATTGCGTGATGGGACAAGAGATTGGATATGACAATGTAAAGCAGTGACATGGCATGAGGGACATGTCAAGAGGTTTTGAAAAACATGTTTAAATTTTGCGTCCTTATGTCAGATCAAGATCAAGGGATAGAAAAAGAGTGTATGGATAGTGATAAGATATGGATAGGATAAGCAAGACCAAGAATGGATAAGGGACATGGACTGAAGGTTGGGATAGGATACGGGATAGTGGCAAAAAGTTGCAATAAGACAGGGAATATGGATGAAAGGTTATAATAAGCAAATGGATAAAGACTAAAAGCTATGATGGACTAAAAGCTGCAAACAAGATGCATGATGCTCATGAAGATCATCAGCCTTGTCAAGATCAAAGGTGGAAAGAGGAAATGGACATGAGGGACAATAGGATATGAAGGGTAATGACATGGTATGATAGGATAATGAAGGGCAATAGGATATGAAGGAGGAAACCTGCCCCCAAGTGTGGTGTGCAAGAAGTTCATAGATTACGCATGATTCCTGTTTGCCAGGTTTTCATCACGGTACTTGCCCAAGGTGCCTGTTTGCCAGGTTTTCACCAGTGGACGAATTATTTTTGCTTTATTGTTTTTTTTTCTTTTGTCTTTTTTTTTTTTCAAATTTTTTGTATTTTTGAGCTTTTCAATAGAAGATGGACACATGATAGGGGATGGAAGAAGGACTCAAGTGTCTTTTTGTTTGGATAGTAGCCTTGAAAACAAAAAAGGACCATGACCTTTAAAAGTATGCTCAAAGACGTTGGTAGGATAAGGACATGGAAAAAGAGATGAAACTAAGACGAGGATTTATGCAAAGGATTGGATCAAAGGGATGGAAGGATGGAAAATATGCATTGGATAATAGATAGGGTATTGGAAGAATTGGCTTGAGTGGATGGAAATGAAGGCAAGGTCGACACTGGCACACACCTTGAGGGGTGATGGACTAATGGAGGAAAGACGTATTTCAGATTGTGAGATTTGGATGGAGGAATAGCTTGGGATTTTGGGACATAAGAGCCCAAAATGGATGAAGAAGGTGATGAAGGAATAGACTGGGAAGGTTTGGATGGAGGAACAACAATTTTGGATGCCAATTTTGATATTTCTTTTTTCTTTTGTGCTTCAAGGAGTTGCTTAGGGATCCACATAGTTTTCAATTTTTCATGCTTTTGTGGTTCCTTGGAGTGCATTGCTTGCACAAGGGATTTAGGAACCCATATATATTTTGAATGTGCTTTATTTTGCTCAATGGGCCTTTGTGGCCTTTTGGATATTTCTTTTTCTTTATAGATCATATTGTTCTTTGTTTTGACATGTCGATTATATTGGACATGTTGATCCTTGAATACATGTGGATTGCTAGACTTATGACTTTTACACTTGGCATCCAAATTGCTTGGAGGAGGAAAGGAATGCATGGATGGATATGAATGAAATGGACTTCTTTTGGATGGATGGAATTTACTCAAGGATGTGTGCCTTTGCTGATGTTGCATAGGAGATGGAGGGATATAGGGACCTAGAATGGATGGAAGCGATGATGGGGAAGGGATATGTTTGGATTTTGATGGAGGGATACCAACATCTTGAGGAATTTCACTAAGGCCATGACCCTTAATATTTTCTTTGATATGGAGGGGTTCTTTCTCATGAAGGTCTACTCCTTTGCCTTTATGAATATCTTGACTTGTAGGATACTCTTTTCTTTGGGAAGAAGACGCGAATCCATTATGTGGTGGATATGATATGAGAGAAATAATGAGATCTTGAAGTGGATCGGATTTCACCAAAGTGGAAGAACCCACTATGCATGTCGAGGGTTCATGAACATCTTGCACTGACACGTTAGAATCATGAAGGGGATTAGGATCATGAGGGGGACTAGGATTGTGTAGTGGACATGGTCCAATGACAGGCTCTTCAAGAGATGGAATGGGAGGAATAATGGGATCATCAAAAGAAATGCAATCTTGGAGTGGATATGCTAGATTAGGACGTGGAGATGGAGGAACAAGTGGATCTTGTGGAGGATCTGAAGAAATAATTTGATCTTGACAAGGAGGAAGATCATTGGAACCCTCTTCAAAGGTGCCTTTCTCTTCACTTTCAATGGGATCATCGGAAAGGATGGAAGGGATATCTGGAATGTCAATGGGATTTGAAAGGACATTGTGTTCTTGGAATGGAAGGGGATCGTTTGGGATTGGATGGACTAGGATATCTTGATCTTGCTCGGGGAATGGATTGTCAATAGGACTTTGGATAGGATGGACAAGAATAGGGGAATCATTGCGAGTGTCTGGGAACATGGGGTCCTGGTCAACAATTGGATGGGATGATAAGGTTTCGGGATCTTGATCTTGATCTGTTTTAACATGCATTTCTTCATGCTCTAAATTATCCTCTTGACATGGGGTTAGACTTTGGATATGCATGGAGGATTTTGACAAGGATTCAATGTTTTGGCATGAAGGAAATGCAATTTGAACATTTGTTATGGATTCTGACAAGGAATCAATGCTTGAACATGAGGAAGAGGGACTTCGAATGGGGTCCTCTAAAACAGGTAATGGGAATAAAGTGCATGGTGGCATTGGGTCTTGTATTTCTGAAACATGACAAGGATGTGCATCATGAATTGGATTATCTTGGCAATCAATTATGGATAGCTCTTGGATAATTGCATCCTTGGGTGTATTGTTTGATGAGGACAATATGGAAGGTTCTTGTGAAACTTCTATAGGTGTAGGGATAGATGCCACTGGAGAGTCAATTTTTTTGCAGGGGGATGAGGCATTGCTAGACATAAGTGTATTATCTTGATCTTCTTCAAAGAACTCACTTGGTAATTTCCTGAAGAGCCTTGCAATAAAGCCACCTTTCTTTCGAGGTTTTGACATGGCTGTATCTAGAATTTGAACTTGTTTGGAAAGAATTTGGTTCTGATCTGATGTCATGTTTTGATATTGGACTTGGTTCAATTGTTTTGACATGTTTAAAACTTGGCTTGGTGTGTGCTGCAACCTTTGTTTTTGAATGTTTGGTTGTTGTTGTTGACATTGATATTCCACCATTGGTTGAACTATTTGTTGACATTGTATAGTTGGTTGGACACATTGTTGAAATTGGACCATTGGTTGTGTATGTTGGAAATGTTGGAGCTGTTGAACAATTGGTTGTGATGGTTGAAAATCGGATTGATAGTAAACACCTTCTTGTTCTTGTTGTGAAGGCACATAATGTTGAAATTGATGTTGTCTCTTTTCTTGAAATTGTTTCATCATCTCTATTTGGGAGAGAAGAGCTGGTATGTCTGATCGTTCAAGAAGATATTTTACATCAATTGGCTCAATATTTGGATTTCGACCTGGAAGTTTTCAAAACATTTTGGACATTTGTGATCTATTCTTCACAATGTTTTTCACTTTTTGTTCCAAAATCTCATTTTCTTGAGCTAGTTTCTCCTCTAGTTTTTGTATTTGGAGACTTGTTTCATCATAAAAAGTTTGATCAATGTCGCTTTGTTGTTGGGTTGGATATAATTGTGATTGCCTTGGATTAAAATTTGATTGCATTGTTGATTGATACGTCAAACTTTGTTGCATCATTGGTGGTTGGAACCTTGTTTCAATAGGCATGTCACTATGCAATGCAATATTTTTGGAAATTTCCAAGGACAATATATGATATGCAACTAAATGCAAACTAAATAGATGAAAATGCAATCTATGGCAAGAATGCAACCTATGTTTTTGCTGTTTTTCAAGATTTTGACAAACTTATGAATGCAATTCTAAAAATGAGACCCTTAGGAAATTGAAATGATGTCTAGACCTCAAAGGACAAAAGGACCAAGTGACAAAAGGACAAAATGACAATGTCTCCCCTATATGCTTGGATACTAAGCTAGGTTTGACCAAATGACATTGATGACAAAAAGACAAAAGGTTTGATAAAGGTCTAGACTTCGTAACAATGACTTAGGGTTTATCAAAGATTTGGATTACTCAAGTATGACAAAACCTAGCTTTGAGACTATATGCAAAAGGACAATTAATATGCAAATGACCTTAATATGATATGATAATGACCTAAGCTTAATGAAGAGACCTAGGGTATGCAAAGTATGACAATGGTATTACTCTAATGCAAGAGGACATATGCAAATGGATGACCTTTATTGATATGCAAAGGAGTATGACTTAGGTGAAACCTAACCTTGGTACTTGACAATAATCTTTGCAAAATGCAACCTAGGATGAACCTAAATGTAAGTGACATGCTTGTTGAGACAAGATTTTGAACAATATTTGACAACCATGTTTGAAGATGAATTTTGAATCTTGATAAACTTTTGTTGGATGAATGTCTCTTGTGTTTAAACTTATGTTGGATCAATTTGTTTTGCTTTTGAAATGAGATACAATTTAACTTTTGACAAGAAAAGAATACAAGATATTGCAACTTAGACTCAAGACAATCATGCTCATTCCCACATTTCTTATGGTAGGCAAGGACATTAGGTACTTGAGAGGTAGACTCATTATGGGATTCAAGGAGAATACATAGATGCTTGACCCCACGGGCTCCCCTCCATGGCACTCACTTCTTAGGGCAGCCAAGCATCAATCCCCATGGAAATCTCCCCATGGTGAACTTAGTATCTCTTCCAAGTATCCGAATTTGTCCTTCTCAAGCAACTAGAAGGGTTTTTGGCCTCTAAAAACAAGGTGTTTAGTAAGGATTTCTGTTAAGCATTACTCCTTGATGTCACACAAGCGTGATTGAGACATTAAGCCCATCAAGATACCAAACAAATGTAGTCGCGCAAGCATGATTTAGACCAAGAGGCCCTACTTAGATGTTGATATGAGAAAGAGTCCAAGGGTCATCACTTCCCAAGTAACTGCAATTCCCACGTAACACTTCCTTCAAAGCTTTTGCTCATCGGGTATTTGTTTATAGTGAGTTAGAATGCCAAGGAATTCTAGCCGTACTCACTTTGGGTCATTCCCTTCTCACGATTATCACTTGCTTGCAAAAGCAAAGTGGTCAGGAAGGCAGGCCCTCTAAAGGAAACAAACAATCAAAGACATGAGCATGGTATCGAATATCTGGATTTCTGATCACCCTAAGAAGGATGAGAGCATACTCTCCTACTCCAATGTCATACTCAACAATCAAATCACAAACAAGTTCATTCCAACCTATTTAGAAACCACTAGGTGCCTAAAAATTAAATGCAAACACAAAGTTTGATTGTTTCTCCAAGGCAACCTGCAAGAACCCAAGTTAGGAGTTTGATACGCTTATTCTTTGACTTTTGAATCTGCACAAAGCATGTTAGTAGTTTGATTTATTGTCTTTGCCATGTGTATGCCAAGATTCTGCACAAATAATTAGTACCAAAATCCAAAGCACATAAAACAGAATGCAAAAACACAACAAATTTCAAGTAAACACTGCATTTTTTTTACCTCTGTTCTGGACTTTACACAGGCACAGAACTCATGACACAGGTGCAGAACCCATGACACAAGCTTAGAATTTCCTCTACACAAGCACAAAATGCTCAACACAGGGGCAAGTTGTCTTACACAGGCGCAGAAGTCTCCAGAATACCCTGCATGACCCTGTTTTTGGGTTTTTTGGCCTGCAAATCAACTTGAGAGCACTCAAAACACCATAAAGAGGTTAGAAGGTTAGTGTTCATGTCAGGTTCACCAATTAATGTACGTTAGGAAATAGGAAATCATCACAAAAACATATAAACATAATAGCTCAATCACAAATGCATTCATTGCAATGAATCTATCCTAAGACACATTCAATAGAGACATGAAAACAAAGCATACAAAACTAGAAATTATGCAAACCATTGACACGATTTGAATGCTCCTTCATGCAGCTCCATTGTTCTTCTTTCCTCTCCAAATAGTTGTGGATCTCACCTACAAGTGCACACACAATTGAAAGCAAGTAGACGGGATTTTTGATCAAGAGTACTAGAAGCTTAAATTCGATAGTTTGATTAAGGATTATTCTCATTATTAGCCAAGATTGAAGAAATTCATCCAATTTATAGAAGAATTGGAGAGATGACAAGATTAGCATGATAGTGATTCGAATGGAAATTCAAATCAATTACGTCAATTATGACAAATTATGACAAATTATGCACTTTCTATGCACAATTTGTTGATTGATAATTTATGACAAATTATGACAACTTCTATGTCAAAATTGATTGATTGTCAATTATGAAAAATTATGACAAATTGACATGTCATTTCCATGAATTTAGGAGAGAAATAGGAGGAATTTGAAATTAGGAATTAAGAAAATTAGAAAATTGAAATTGATGAAAATTAGGAATTAGGTAAATTAATTAATAACTTATCATTTATTAATTAATTCACAAAGAGGAATAATTAGCCAATTAAATGAACATTTAATTGCAATGAGAAGACTTAGGATAAATAAACAATTTATTAATCCTAAAGGAAGAAATGACACACACAAGGTTAAATGATTAAATCATGAAACCCTAGAAGATGAATTAGGTCTTGATGAAAGATAATTGACTCGATCATGATTTGATTTTGGATTGATAAATGACCAATGTGATAAATGATTTGATTGAGAAAATGCACCAATTGACGAGGAACAATGACAAATTGATCCAAATTGACATAATTGAGATAGACAACAATCGATGACAAATCGATCGCCAAATGACAAGATTGACAAGAGGACAAGAATCGATGACAAAATAGATTGCAAAATGACAATATTGAAAATGACCACGATCAATGACAAATTGATCATGAAATGACAAGATCGAACATGACAACGATTGATGACAAATCGATCGTTAAGGGGACAAGATTGAAGGATTGATGATAAATCGACAAGATTGATAAGAGGACAATGATTGATGACAAATCGATCGCAAGATTGACAAGAGGACAAAACCCTAATTAGGATTGATGATGTCCAAAATGATGACAAATAAGTACGCACATTGATGCAATAAGATAAGATCGATTAAAATCATGACTGGATAGTGTTGTCGACAAGACCAAATTCGAGAACAAGATAAATGAAGAATGTAGAAGAATGACTTGATGCTCGCAAATGATAAAAACCAAGTACGAATCATAGGAGAAATGTTAATGCGACGCAAAAACCTAAAATGAGGCAATGCGCAAATGTTAAAGCATGACTCCGCAAGCGTTGACCATTTTTAGGTGTCTACAGAAACTGTTAAGGAAATTGATAACGACATCTTGTCAGAAAATTATCCAAATGCGATGTGGTCTGGAAATAAGAAAGATGATCAAGTCTTCAAGTAGAATCCAACTCCACAGGATCTGGTGAGCCAAAACCGATACACATGGAAAGAATACTGATAGTGCAAACAAAAGAAAAATAGAAAGAAAATGTTTTTTTTGGTTGATGCAAGATTGCCATGAACTGGGGATGCTCCTGCATCAGACATCTGAGGTTATTGAAAAAGTGAGTCTCTCACTTTGCTAGGGTTAGAGGAAAACTAAGGTGGTCTACCTCTTCCTGAGAAATCCAAGATGAATCTTCAACTAGTCTATCCTTCCACTTCACAAGATACTCCTTATAGTGACTGCTCGGGGTACTATGCCCAATCCTACTATTCAAAATCTTCAATTTTGGTTCCTTCCGGGGCAACTGTTTCTCGAAGTCTACAATATTGTCTTCACTTATTTCTAGTTCATGATACTCATGAAGATTTGCAATGTTAAACATAGGTGAAATACTCAGACTATCCGATAACTCCACTTCATATGCATTTCCAGAACTGAACTTCCTCAAAATATTGCAAGGTCCAAAATTTCTCATCTGCAACTTGTTATAAGTTCCAACTGGGAATCTCTCTCTTCTTAGATACAACATTACTTCATCACTAACTTCAGAGTCCTTATGTCTCCTCTTCTCATCCGCTTTCTCCTTATACTTGTTGTTGATGTCCTCCAAATGTTGCTAAACTTGAATATGCAAGGCTGCCATGTGATTTACGCAGTCTTCTACTTCTAAATTTCTCTAGTCCTCACTACTAATATCTCTTAATTCTGATATACCTCTAGGATACACTCTGGTAACAATCTCAAAAGGTGTTCTTCCGGTACTCCTATTTACTAAATTATTGTAGGCAAACTCTGCTTGTGCTAAAATCAAATCCCAACTTCCGGTTTTATCTCCAACTAAACATCTCAACAAATTTCCCAAGCTTCGGTTAACTACCTTTGTCTGTCCATCAATCTATGGGTGAAAAGTAGAATTTACCTTCAAATCTTTCTTCATCTTCTTCCAAAGTGTTCTCCAAAAACAACCAACAAACTTAGTGTTTCTATCTAAAACTATGCTCTTAGGTAATCCATGCAATCTCACCACTTCCCTGAAAAATAGGTTTGGTACATGTAATGCATCTAATGTCTTATAACAAGGTATGAAATGAGCCATCTTCGAGAATCTATCTGCTACCAAAAATATAGAATCATTTCACCTGGGTGTTTTAGGAAAACCAACTACAAAATCCATTCTTATATCCTCCCAAGGTCTTACCGGTACTGTCAAAGGTTTATACAATCCAACATTCTGACTACTACCTTTTGCAATTTGACAAACTCTACAACTTTGCACATACTTCTTAATATCCTTATGAATCTGGGTCCAAAAGTACTGCTCACTCACTAATGCTACTATTTTGGCAATACCAAAATGTCCAGCCAATCCTCCACTATGTTTCTCCTTTATCATATTCTCCCTCATAGAACTCTTAGGTATGCACAACTGAACTCCCCTGAATAACATCCCATCTTGAATGAAGTTATCCAACCACTTGCTTCTATCCATCATAACTGGTTGTCTATATGCTCTCCAAGGTTCTACAAAATCCAGGTAATCATCATACAAGGTATTAAATTCCTCAAATCCTAATATTGTGACTCTCATCCCAATCAAAGCATTTCTTCTCCTATTCAATGCATCAACAAATTTGTTAGATTTCCCACTTCTATGCTTCAACACAAAGTTGTAGCTCTACAAAAATTCTACCCATCTCATATGTCTATGATTCAACTTACTTTGACTATTCAAATACTGCAAAGCTTGATGATATATATATAACACAAACTCCTTATACAACAAGTAATGTCTCCACTTCTTCAGAGCTTGAACTATGGCATATAATTCTTGATCATACACAAAATATCTCCTCTGAGCATCATTCAATTTCTCATTGAAATAAGCTAATGCTCTCCCTTCTTGACTCAAGACTACTCCTATAATTGTTCCACTTACATCACAATCCACTTGAAATACTTTGTTGAAATCCGGTAAAGTCAACACAAGATGCTCAGTCACCTTCTACTTCAATAGTTCAAAAAAGTTTTTTTTGTTAGGATACTGGTGAACAACTGAGAGTGGGGGGGGGGTTAATCAATTGTTAACAAATTATAACTTTTAATCCATAATACAACCTTAAATAAATCAAGTATCGTTAAAACATATACATATGCCGATAGGAACAAATACTGGTAAACAATACAACTTAATAATTAACCAGATAATCAATGCAAAGCAACCATACCACATAACACCATGATTTTTACATGGAAAACCTGAAAAAGGGAAAAACCACGGTGTGAATCCTACCCACGATCAGATGATACTTCTGCAAAAAGTATGTGTTACAATGAGGAGCCTCCACTTACAGAAAGGCACATTGCGTAGAGTGTACTGCTCATTACAAAAGAGTCTCACTAACTACAGAGAGGCTACAACCATCTCAAGATAAATGGACAACAATCCAATAGAGTGAACTGATAGAAATAGCATCTACCATGCTTGATTATAGTCCTGGTTAACCTCAATGCTGGAGGACTAAATCCTCTTCTGAATACAATTCGATCACCAATGATTGACCAACACCTATGCCTGAATGATATTACAATATTCGCACATTACATTCCTTGACTGTAACCTTTCCAATAACCATGATACTTTACAAAGAGTTTCTACCTCTTATTTATACAAACCCTAAGGCCTAAACCAATTAGATCAGACACCTAAAAAATATTACAATAATATCATTACATAATTCCATATTACAATGATATGCCATGTCGGCTTAAGACCAAAACAACAACAACAACAAATCCGTAAATCCTCTTGAAACATCTCGGTAACATGTAGAGTACACATTAGCATGATATTGGTCCATAACCTAGATAGGCACCAGACCTATTTTGGGTCCACCACGCCAGAGTAATGTCTTCAAGCAGTTCAAAGAACATCTTCAGCATCCTGAAATCCATGAAGAAGTTGCACCAACACCAACTATGCATCTTGTCATGATTCCTCAATGAAAGCTCCACCAGTAAAGCCTTAAACCAGTGTCAATGAGGGTTTACCAGAGTGTATGATAGCATCTAATTACCAAGCCAATACCAACTGACCAAAACATGCTCATGGATCATATAACACATGAAATCAAATATACTTCATTGATCCAAACATGTTGGAAGTGTCCAATAGATAGTCTCTTCTGCTGGTAACACTAGATCTTGTACTGGTAACCAAAACTTGTTTGCAGGTAACCAACCATAATAGCTAGTATTAAAATTAATGACAAAACATCAATGCAACACATAATCAATTTATCCATTATGCCAACAATCTCCCCCCTTGCAATTCATGGCAACACTAGATGTTATCTAAGTACCAAGAAGTGCCAAACAAGTCTCCCCCTATGGAAGACAACCAACAATCAATAGCTCTCCCCTGTGAATGATATCTCTATAAGGTTCTAAATGATTTTTCACATTAGTATCACTCCCCCTTTGACATCAATGTCAAAAATCTGACAAAAATATCAAAAAAAGGATATAAACCTCTGAATCTCAAAGCTGACTACCCCCCCTGAGTAGTAGCGCCACTCATTAGTGTCAGAATGAATAATGTCTCTGGTAATGCATGTTAGACTGATGACAAACTTCATCAATCAAGTCTCTGTTGGAGGGGTCGAAACCCCTAACTTGTCTCTCAAATACTCAAATGATTCCTTAGATAGCGGTTTAGTGAATATGTCTACAATTTGTTCTTTAGTGTTCACATAAACCAATTTGACTTCCTTTACTTCAATATTGTCCTTCAGAAAGTTATACTTTATTGAAATATGTTTAGTCTTAGAGTGAAATACCATATTCTTAGACATGTCAATAGCTACAGAGTTATCACAGTAGATAACTACCGGTTCACTACAATTTACCCTGATATCCTTCAACATTTTCTTCATCCACAAGACTTGAGTGCAATTAGTTGTTGTTGCAACATACTCAGCTTCTTTAGTAGACAAAGAAATGCATGATAGTTTTTTGCAAATCCATGAAACTAGTTTCTTTCCAAGAAAGAAAGCTCCACTAGAAGTGTTCTTCCTGTCATCAGTATCACCTGCCCAATCTGAGTCAGTATATGCACATAAAGTGAAATCATCATTTCTGGAATACCATAAACCATATTGTGTCGTTCCTTGCAAATACCAAAATATCCTCTTTACTGCACATTCATGATTTTCTTTAAGATTACTTTCATATCTTGAAACAATACTTGCTGCATTCATAATATCAGGTCTAGTCTAAGTTAGATATAACAAACTACCAATCATAAACTTATACCTTGTCGGATTTACTGGTGTAAAAGTATCCTTGATAGATAATTTCTCACTTGTAGCCATAGGAGTACTTACCGATTTGGAATTATCCATACCAAACTTCTTCAACAATTCCCTTACATACTTAGTTTGATAGATAAAGATGCCTTTGTTAGTTTGAGTAATCTGCAAACCTAAGAACTCACCAATCATGGACATTTCAAATTCATTCTTCATGTTGTTAGCAAATTCCATGCACATTTTATCTTCTCCTCCAAAAATGATATCATCAACAAAAACTTCAATAATCAGAATATCATTATCAATGATCTTATAATATAGATTACTATCAGCACTACCTTTAGTAAAAAAATATTTATCCAACCTTGCATACCAAGCTCTAGGAGCCTGTTTCAATCCATATAAAGCTTTCTTCAATCTGCAAATCATATCTTTATCATCTGTCAGTGAAAATCCACCAGGTTGCTCAATGTAAACCTCTTCCTCAAGCTCACCATTCAAAAATGCACATTTAACATCCATTTGATAAACCTTATAGTTCTTATAAGTTGCATAGGCAATAAATAGTCTAACAACTTCAATTCTAGCTACAGGTGCAAATGTCTCACCATAATCAATTTCTTCCATTTGAGAATATCTTTTACAAACCAATCTAGCCTTATTCATTATAACTTGACCATCCTCATTCAGTTTATTTCTAAAAACCCATTTAGTTCCAAGAGCATTCTTATTTTTAGGTTGGGGAACTAAAGACCAAGTTGCATTCTTCTCTATTTGATCTAATTCATCTTCCATAGCCTTCAACCAATGTTTATCCTTACAAGCTTCAATAATAGTTGCCAATTCAACTTGAGAAATAAGACATACCTCTTCATTTGCCATTTTTCTTCTAGTCATAACTCCCTTCTTTCTATCTCCAATAATTTGATCTTCAGAATGATTTAATCTTACATACCTAGGTGTCTTTTGAACTTCAGGTTCACTACTCTGATCATCAGTCACAGTTAAATTTTTTTATTGTACTGGTGTATTTGTCTCAACTTCTTGTACTGGTTGAGGCATTGCCAATTCAGTTATGATCATTTCCACTATTGGTTCCCTGTCATATGATATAGAGTAATTTGTGTACTATTCATCCACTTTCACATTAGCACTCTACACAATTTTCTACAATCTTTTTTTATAACATCTATATGCTTTGCTCTAAATTGAATAACCAAGAAATATCCCTTCATCACATCTAGGATCAAAATTTCCAATTGAATCATCCTTTTTGATGTAGCATTTACTTCCAAAAATTTTGAAATACTTAACAGTAGGTGTATGTCCAAACCATAGCTCATAAGGGGTCTTACCGGTTTCACCTTTGATGTGAACTTTGTTGAATGTGTAGACTGTTGTACTCACTGCTTCTCTCCAATAGATATGAGGCAATTTAGCTTCTATTATCATAGATCTAGCTGCAACCAAAATGGTTTTGTTTTTTCTTTCAACTACTACATTTTGCTAAGGAGTCCTAGGTGCAGATAGTTGTCTCCTGATTCCATTTGTCTCACAATAACTATTAAATTCATGAGAAGTGAACTCACCACCATGATTCTGATCTTAGACATTTGATTTTCAATCCAGGTTCAGTTTCAACCTTCTCTTTAAAGATCTTGAATTTCTCAAAAGCTTCAGACTTCTCCCTTATAAAATTCACCCACATCATTCTAGAATAATCATCAATAATCAGTATGAAATACCTATCACTTTGAAAGCTTCTAGTCCTTGTTGGACCATATAAGTCAATGTGAATCAAATCAAGTACATCATTAGATTTATCATGTATGCTCTTAAAAGAACTTCTGACTTGCTCACCCAATTGACATTCCTTACATACCATATTATGAGGCTTCATAATCTTAGGTATATCTCTAACTGCCTTAGTTGAACTGATCTTAACAATACAATCAAAATTAATATCACACAACCTCTTATGCCATAGCCAACTCTCATCAATATGAGCAATCAAACATGTCTTATTACAAGTGTTCAAGTGAAAGATATTACTTTCTGTCTGAATACCGGTTGCAATCTCCAAACCAGTCTTGTTAATGATTTTTCATTTTCTATCTTTAAACTGAAGTTGAAAACCCTTATCAACCAATTGACCAATACTCAAAAGATTATGCCTTAAACCTTCTACATAATAGACATTAGTAGTGTTATGCTTTCCATGAAAAGAAATAATACCTCTACCTTTGGTCATACATGCCTTGTCATCTCCAAATCTGACTTGACTGCCATTGTATTCTTACAGGGACAAAAATTTCCTTTTATCTCCAGTCATATGATGTGACCATCCACTATCAATTACCCATTCATCCTTATCTTCAGCTTTTGCTATCAGGGCCTTTTCTTCATTCTTGATAGCTGGTTTTGGTTCATCTTCCTTCAAAGCATAGAACACCCATTACTTTCCATTGCCATATCCACTAGCAGAGTCTTTTGTCGGTTCATCTCTAGAGTCATCAGTTACTCCTTCCTCATCTATTATGTAGCATTTTTTACTCTTCTTGAATCTATATCTATTCTGGTTAAGTCTAAAAGATTTCTTAACTCTTTCCTCAAACCTTGCATTCCTTTCAGGACATCTAGATGCAAAATGACCAATCTTATTATATGCAAAATATTTAAAAGGTTATTTTCCTTCATATTTACTTCCAGTTGGTCCTTTAGATATTCTTCTAGCAAATAAGCCTTCAAGTTGCTCAAGTTCTTCATCTTCTTTCCTCATGTCCTCCAATTCTTTTTCATATAGGGCTTTCAAGTCACTTTTGCCAGTAGATATTGATGATGATGCATGAAAAGCAGGTTCATATTTTATAGCTCCAGAAGATCCAAATTCTTCAAGCTCAAAAGCAGATAATTTCCCAATCAGAATGTGTCTGTTAACTGAGGTTTTTTGCCATTGTTCTTAACTCATTAATTGTAGTTGTCTTCATCGTTTAAGCCGATGGAAGGGCTCTCAAGACTTTGGAAACTATTTAATCTTCACTTAGAAATCATCCACAACATTGAATTCCCATAACAATCTCATTTACTCTTTCCATAAACACAACAATTCTTTCATTATCTTCCATTTTCAAGTTTTCATATCTTACCCGATAACCATCAAGTTTAGAAATTTTGACAGTAGGATCACCTTCATTCAAAGTTTGCAATTTGTCCCACATAACCTTAGCTGATGATTTATCAGTCAATCCCATAATCTTCTTATCAGTAAGTGCACATAAGAGGGCTTCTCTAGCTCTGCAATCATTTTAAATATTCTTACCCAGGTTTGCAGGAGCAGGATTGCCAAATGCTGAATCATAAGGTGTGTATCCTTTCTCAGTGATCTCCCAAATATCCTTGCCAATACATATAATATGAGTCTCCATTTGAATTTTCCATATCCCATAATTTGTTCACTCAAGCTTAGGGATTTCTCTTCTCAAAACAGTTGAGGGTGGAATAGAAGTGTTAGCTGCCATAGGATCTACCTCAAGTGATTAAGCTTTTGCTTAAGAGGACTAAAGCTCTGATACCAATTTTTAGAATAACTAGTGAACAACTGAGAGGGGGGGGGTGTGAATCAGTTGTTAAGAGATTATAACTTTTAATCCACAATACAACCTTAAACAAATCAAGTATCGGTAAAATATATACAGATGTCGGTAGGAATAGATATCGGTAAACTATACAACTTAATAGTTAACTAGATAACTAATGTAAAGAAACCATACCACATAACACCATGATTTGTATGTGAAAAACCCAGAAAGGGAAAAACCACACTGGGAAGCCTACCCATAGTCAGATGATACTTCTACAAAAAGTATGTGTTACAATGAGGGGCCCGCACTTGTAGGAAGGCACACTGCCTAGAGCGTACTGCTCATTACAAAAGAGTCTTACTGACTACAGAGAGGCTACAACCATCTCAAGATAAATGGACAACAATCCAATAGAGTGAACTACTAGAAATAGCATCTACCATGCCTGATTACAGTCTCGGTTAAGCTCAATGTCGGAGGACTAAATCCTCTTTTGAATCCAATTCGATCACCAATGATCGACCAACACCTATGCTTGAATGATATTACAATATTCGCACATTATATTCCTTGACCATGACCTTTCCAATAACCATGATACTTTACAAAGAGTTTCTACCTCTTATTTATACAAACCCTAAGGCCTAAACCAATTAGGTCAGCCACCTAAAAGATATTACATAATTCCATATTACAATGATATGCCATGTCGGCTTAAGACCAAAACAACAATAATAGATTCATAAATCCTCTCGAAACATCTCGATAACGTGTAGAGTACACATTAGCATGATATCGGTTCATAACCTAGATAGGTGCCAGACCTATTCTGGGTCCACCATGCCAAAGTAATGGCTTCAAGCAGTTGAAGCATGATCAAAGAACATCTTCAACATCTTGAAATCCATGAAGAAGCTACAACAACACCAACTATGCATCCTATCATGATTCCTCAATGAAAGCTCCACCGACAAAGCCTTAAACTAGTGTCAGTAAGGGTTTACTAGAGTGTATGATAGCATCTAATTACCAAGCCAATACCAACTGACCAAAACATGTTGATAGAGAATATAACACATGAAATCAAATATACTTCATTGATCCAAACATGCTAGAAGTGTCCAATAGATAGTCTCTTCTGTTGGTAACACTAGATCTTCTACCAGTAACCAAAACTTGTCTGTCGGTAACCAACCATAACAGCTAGTGTTGACATCAATGACAAAACATCAATGCAACACAATCAATTCATCCATTATGCCAACAGTTTTCTTTAGTGGTCCACTTGAATTCCTTCTTATCTCATCTCATGGTCTCATTCATAGGGTTACAAACTGAACTGAAATTTCTAATGAACTTTTGATAAAAACTAGCCAAACCATGAAATGATCTTACCTCTCCAATACTTTTCGGTGTAGGCCACTCAACAATTACTTTAAATTTCTCAGGTTCCATCTTCAAACCATCTTTAGATATCACAAATCCCAAATAGACTAACTCATCCTTCATGAAAGTACATTTCTTAATATTTATCAGCAACTGAACTTCTCTCGATCTCTGCAAAACCAAGAATTTCTTCAATACCTGATTCATCAACCTCATGAAAGTGTTGGCTTGATGATGATTATTTTGTTGTAAGAGGTTGTTTTATGACTTGTATTGTGTTGTCATTGATGGCAACCATGTTTTATCAGTCATCTAAGCCATTTAGTCCAATCGATAAAGCCTAACCGGTAGAGGAAGCAGTTAAACAGTGATAGAGCTATGTTCAAGTGACTAGTATGGAAGATTGGTGAAGAGTTCACTATTGCGGTTTGGAATGAATGTTCATGAGATTAGCAAGAGTCTATGACCGGAACCACATCAAAAAATTCAACTAAATAAGAGAGTGATGTTCTGAGCAGTTAGTCATGAAGAACACAGAACTGGTAGAGCAGAGTCACTTAGATCAGTAAACCGGTAGACATAATGTTTTATTTTTAAGTTATAAATTATGTGGATGACATGAGTAAAGTATAATGTGCAAGATTGTCTAGGCTCAATGTACCTTGTAAATTGTTCCAAGGGTTCTTATCTGACTTAATAGAGTTATTTATAAAAAGAAGTATATTGTGTGATATTGTATGAGATATGAGATGAGATCTATAGTGTGTATTTGATTATGCGGTGAAAGAAGAAGCTCTGTATTTATGTTTAGTCAATTTTAGAAGATCTAAAGTATATCTAATCAGGCACATAGATCAATTAAACTTGTTGTTCCCTAACAATTGCAGCAAGATCAAAACCTCTCACAAGGTCACTCCTAACGGGGTGCAGTAGGATCCTCACTAGTCTGAAGGTTAAATACCTTAACAGGGTCACACATTAACTTGTTCTATTTAAATCCCATTGTTGGGTAGCTCCTAATAGGGCTAGTCCTAATAGGCCTTATTCTAATAGCTCTTAACCGAGCTAAAACACTCTTAACCAGGTGTGCTCCTAACAGAGCACTTGTAAGACCTTAACCAGCCAGATCCCTATTTTGTAGATAGTTGATCTTTTGGGTACTAATTCCCACCATGGTTTTTCCCATTTGGTTTGGTTTTCCATGTGAAAAACATTGTGTTATGGGTTGCATGCTTTATTGGGTGTTAGCTTATGTGGTTATTTTCCTTCCATGCTTGTTAAGTTTCAAATTGATAAAAGTGGTGATCAGATATATGCTGTTGTTTTTGCTTGCACGGATTCAACCCCCCCCCCCCCTCTTAGTTCCTTATAAGTTTATCATAAAGTACTTAGTACATTAGTTAACCCAAAAGGCATCACCAACCATTCATACAAGCCTTCATTTGTCTTGAATGTTGTCTTCCACTCATCTCCTTTTCTGATCTTGATCTGATGATATCCACTCTTCAAATCTATCTTTATAAAGTATTTTTCTCCACTCAAATAGTCCATTATGTCATCTATCCTAGGCAAAGGAAATCGGCATTTCATTGTGATCTTATTTATTTCTCTAGAATTAGTACACATTCTCCATTTTCCATTCTTCTTAGGTGCTAATACTATTGGTACCATACAAGGGCTCAAACTTTCTCTGATCAAACCTTTCTTCAACAACTCGTGCACTTATCTATTTAGTTCTTCATTCTTTGTTGGTGTCATCCAATGTGCAGCTTTGTTAGGTAAACTAGCTCTGGGAATCAAGTTCATGCAATGACTGATACTTCTCACAATTGGCAATCCATCAGGCACATTATCTAAAATTATGTCTTCATATTCTGTCAGCAAATCTTTTATCTCTTCTGGTTGTTCCTCCTCTGGTTCCAGTTTATTAGTCTTCTTAGGAATTAAGGAAAAGTACACATTCTCATGTCTCAATCCATCTACCAAACAGATTCTAGAATTCATGCAGACTTCATTCTTTAAAGGTTCCTCCAAGGGAAACAAGGTTTGCTTCATCCCATTGGCCACAATAGTGTATGTATTCTTCCTCCCATCATGTACTTCCTGTCTATCAAACTGCCAAGGTCTACCCATCAAAATATGACAAATATACATAGGATTAATATCACATAAGACTTCATCATGATAATTCCCAATTTTAAATTTCACCAAAAATTGCTCACTTACTAACAACTTATGTTCATCCTGAATCCATGCTATTTGATAAGGCTTAGGGTGTTTCAACCTTTCAAAATTCAACTTATTCACCATCTCTTCTAAAATAAGATTATCTAAACTACCACTATCAATAACAACTTTACAACACTTACCAAATATCTTACATCTGGTTTTGAATAAATTCTTCCTCTACAAGGGCTCTTCATCTATCTCGGTATGACATAAAGCTCTCCTCACCATCAACAATTCTCCATGTTCTGGTTTATTATCTGGTCTGGTGGGGTTTTCTTCTACCACTATTGTTCTTTCGGTATTTTTTGTCTTATTACACTTGAAAGCATGATGTCCTTCTCCTCCACACTTACAGAAAGTTCCTCTAAATTCTCTCTTGTCTTGTCTTCCAAAATTCTCATTCCTGTAGCCATCCGGTTCTCTCCTCCGATAGAAATTTCTATCATCTTTCTGGTATGAATTACCTTCTTTGCTTACTTCTTGTACATGTACCTCTACCTCCAGTATATCATCTTCCTCCTTGAAATATACCTTTGATAAACCTTCCACCTCTGCCTCTCTACCTCTGCTCATGTCTTTTGTTTAACTTATCTTAAGCCTTTAGGGCATATTGATAAGCCTCTTCAACACTCTGTAATTTGATCAAACTAAGCTCATCTTGTATAAGCATCCACAATCCATTCAAATATATTGTAACTTGTTCAAATTCATCATCAACATGTTTGGATCTAATATTCAACTTGTAAAATGCTTCGGTGTACTCCTTCACACTAGATTCCTTCTGTCTCAAATTTTGCAACTTCTGAAATAGATCCATTTGATAATTCACCACTATAAACTTTGATTTCAACTTAGAAACCATCTGATCCCATGTCCTAATCTTCTCTTTACCTCTTCTCCATCTATCAACCTGCAAATGTTCCCACCAAAGAGATGCATGACCTTTCAATTAGGTATAGGCATATTTCACCTTCCTTTCTTCTACAGTGTTTTCAAAATCAAAATACTTCTCCATCTCTGATATCCAATCCATCAATTCATTGAAATCCAAATCTACATCATATTTTGGTGGGGTAAAATATGGTTTAGTATTAGCCCTACTCAAAACTCTCAAAAACCTTTCCTCATCCAAATCAACCATTGGTGGGTTTACTTGTTCTGTCAAGGCTTCTTCTCCTTCATCTTCACTTACATCTTCAATATGTCAGCCTCTTCTCTGGGCTATCTCCACGGCATTCAACTGGGCTGCTATACCTAGCAATATTTCCATCACAACAGGGTCTATATTCCCACTTGCTCCACCATTCCTAGTTCCTCTTCACACCATCTTTTACACCAATCCTCCTCTGCAACTACAGGTCAGATCCTCAATCTACCACCCTACAACAAAATTCTTAGGACGTGCAATCTCCAAAATGAAGCTCGCTCTGATACCACTTGAAGTAGTCACTGGTTAAGAGGGACCTCAAAGAGATCAATCTGGACCGGTCAGAAAGAGTAAACACAATGGAAACAAAAAGATAGGATGGAGGCAATGCATAATAGATTGAATTATAACATGAATATGGATTACAACCGACTGGTAATAATCCAAGTTACAGAAAACCGGCTCATAGGCCTACTAGAACATGCTCAAAATACAAAATAGGTCACAACTGGGACCTCAAATCTCAAGATCTATCTTCTATGTTCTATCTTCAACTTTAGATACATTCTAATGCATAATTACAATGATATATATGATCCAAGGGGATCTGGTTGGCCCAAAAAGGGATAAAACCCAAAGAACAAGACCTAACGTGTAAAACCAACAAGGTCGGCCTCCACCAAGAGATTCCTCTGAAAAATTATAAGGATGAAGTGAAGATAGCGGGAAAAGGTCAGCCACACACCAAGGAACATAAGAATAAATGTCGAAGGCTCCCAAAGCTTTAGAAGGGGCTCTGGTAGGTCACCAAAATAGGTACAGGTAACCGGTAACAAGAAACTATCAATTGGTAATAGGAAACTGTCAAGGGAACTGATAACAATATCTTGTTGGAAAATGATCCAAATGTGATGTGATCTGGAAATAAGAAAGATGATCAAGTCTTCAAGTAGAATCCAGCTCCATAGGATCCAGTGAGCCAAAACTAGTACACACAAAAAGAAATGTTGATACTGCAAACAAAAGCAAAATAGAAAGAAAATATTTTTTTGGTTGATGCAAGATTTCCATGAACTGGGGATGCTCCTGCTTCAGAGAACCAACCCCTATAGTTTATGAGATTCTATTCAAAGGAGCACCTACCCCTACCCTGAGCATTCACTCAGATATTACAATGAATATATTTTTCAAATACAAATTATATGCCTTGTTGCAAATGAGGTTTTGCAACACCTTACTGTTCTGCTCTTTATCTTCCTTCTTTCTGCTCTTATTCTCTGCTCTCCATTTTATGTTCTTCTCTACTCTCATCTCTCTATTCTTCCCCCTACTTTGTCACTTTCTTGTTATCTTGTAGTGTATATTGATAAACTTATATGGCACTGAGAGGGGGGTGAATCAGTGCAAGCAAAAACAATATGAATCTGATCACCAACTTAAACACCTTAAAACTTAACAAGCATAAGAAGAATATCACCACATAAGATAATGCCAAATAAATAAAAAATACACATAAGATAAGAGATTATACATTGAAACCCAAAAGGGAAAAACCATGGTGTGAGTTAATACCCACAAGATTCACTATCTACAGAATATAAATCTTGACTTGTTAAGGTCTTACAAATATGCTTTGTTAGGAGAAAACCTAGTTAGGAGTCACCTAGTTAAGGGATTTAAATGATAAGCCCCATTAGGAGCTATGACCTATTCGGATCGGTCTCACAAGAGGATTTAACACTTTGATATAGAGCTACCCTGTTAGGGGATTTACAAGTTAAGGCATGTTAGGACCTACCCGGCTAGGGGGGTTTACTGCTACTAACTGTCAAGGAAACAACAATCAAATGATCTTAATGTAACACCTTAGTGTCTAATAAGATCCGCTTCTGATCCTCAAAACTTTAAAAAAATCCATGTAGAGCTTTTCAAAACACCACACAATCAACTTCGCCTAATTCACCTTCGATCACACACACACACATTCATACACACACCGACTTGATACCTCATCACACTTTTTATAAACATCAATTTTAGTCAACTACAACCTTGGAACAATTTCCTAGGTTCAATGAATCTAGACAATCATGTAATATACACTTTACTTATGTTGGCCACCGACATAACAAATTAAAACCTGTGTCGTTTTACCGATTTAAGTGACTATATCACTACTGGTTAAGTGTTCACCAGAATGTCTTCTTTGTACATCAAATCTCACTTGTCTAGTTGCATTTGCTAATGTGGTTAAGAACATAGCTCCAAATACCTCTCTCCATCATTGTTGTAAAACTACATCATCCAACTCTTCATGAATCGCTTGTACCGGTTGTCGAAATGCAACTCTATTCATAGTTTATCGATTGAGATCCTAATTCCCGGTTCACTGCTAAACTGTCTTTTGTACCGGTTAAACCTTACTGGTTAGCTTCCAAGACTTAGATGACCACAAAATCATTGTTGCCATCATTGACAATACAAGACTTAGTCATCAAACATGAATCTCAATCTCTTCATCACATTCACCAATTAATCATTTATCGGTTGTATATCACCAATAGTCTTTATCAATTTAGTCTCTATGCTCTAGTCTCTTGTCTATGTTTCACTCTATCTCTCACTCACTGGTCTACACACTTTTCTGCCTCTGCACTGCAACTATTATGTCTCAGCTCTACACTCTTAGATCTGGTATTTGTTGCTCTCTATCTCTTCATCTCTATTGCTACACTCCATTTCTTTTTCTTTGTTGTTCCACTTTATTTATCTGTCTTTTCTGCTCTCTATTCCTACAATACTTTTGCACCTCTTAGCTCAGTTGCTACACCATCTTCTCTATTCATAACTCTCTATCTTCAGCAACAATTACTCCATCAATCTTCTTTCTATTAGTTTGCCAAGTCATTATGTAATCTACTATCACCTCCATAAGGTTGTCCAAATAATAACTCATCACAGATCAAACAAACATAGTTTGCATCATTTTCATGCCACATAATCTATACAATTTCCTAAGCACAAAGCAGATTGTTCATTCAGTCGGTCCAGTTGGAAATTCAAGTTCCTAGAAAGTCAAGCTCGCACCAACCTGTGTTCTCTAAGAATCAAGACCATTGATCGTGGTGGTTCCATGCACCACACCATGAGAGACCTCATCCAATACTCATTCATACTTTGTCTCGAGAGCACACATACATTCCCGCAAAGAGTTAAATTTCAAAGGTACATCTAAGAGATCAAGCATATTTGAATTTGCTCCATAGATTTTCTTCCGGTCATTATTAATTGTTCCAGCTTACTTCTTCAGTTTAAATACTGGGTTCAAATTACTATCTTTAGTAATCTTCACCTACTTCTAACTTGGACATCTTATCGACTGAAGATCTTCTAATGTTCTCGACCTGCTCACATGATCTTTTGTAGGTTCATCATTAATTCATCCTTCATCCTCTGTCGACCAACTTATATTTGATCGACAACCACCTCATTTATGTACACCAACTCTGCATCCACTGATTTCAGTATATCAGCTTCTATATTTAGCCACTTGAGTGCCACGTCTTCACTTTCGACATACAAAGCACCTGGTCAAGCTCGGTCAACCATCATGTAGATCATTTTGCCTATCGATTTGCAGACATCTTCTTGCTGAGCATCCAAGTCACTTGGTCAATCCTAGTCAATCACCCATGTGGACCTTAGAGTCTATCAGCTTCCAAACATGGCCACAAAATCGATCACAATCTTCAATTTGTTGACAAAATACCCTTTTAATTTTGATAGGTATCCTCTGATTCACTCCATACATGCCATGTCATCAGGTCAAACTTTTTTCAACATCCATGTGGACACACATGCAACATAAACGTGTTCTATAGATTGCATAACATTGCATGTTATGTGCCTTACATGTATGCCTACCTATTTTGCCCATGTGGGATAAGCCTTCTTTATATTTATATGGTGTGCCTTTACTTTGGTTAGCCCGCACAACATTTTGTGTTCCTGTTAACTCACATGGGATAAGCCTTTGTTTCTTTTGTCTTCATTTTCTCTTATTTTGTGGGCCTTTCTTTATCTCCACAGAGACACGTGACATAAGGAAGCCTTTCCTTTCCCTTTATACTCTTATCCCACAACACTCTCCTTGTTGTTGTAAACCCTTGTGGGATAAGGGTTTTCTTAGTGTCCTTTGCTTTACTTTATTATCCTGTGTGAACCTTGTGTAGCTTCTCTCTTCATGCAAGATAAGGGAATCAAAAATCTTCCCTTAACTTTCTTATCCCGCATGACTTTTGTTAGTCACTCTTGACACTATGGGATAAGAGAGGACATTTCTCCACTTTGACCTCTTTGAATTTTGTTATCCCACAAGGTTATCTTACTTTGTATAACATGTCATGGGATAATTCAAGCAACATAATCTGCATGTTATTGACATCCTCTGTCGCGAGACTAGTACGACCAACCAGTCATGTTATTAACAATGTTGCTCACATAACCATCATGTTATTGACACTTGCAGACACATAACCATCATGTTATTGACACTTCTTATCATAGTACACAATAGCCCTTTGGTCATAGCGAGACCGATAACCTACGTATTATTGACAACTCAGTCGCATGTTATTGACATCTACAGTTACAAATTTTCTGATTCAAACCGGTTTGCTTGATATCTTCACCACTACATTGGACTTTGTCTTCTTCATCTAATTACTTGTTCCAGTGGCACATTCTAGGCTTTCCTTCTGTATCTCCTTGTGTGTATAACATGGTGTGTTATATGATGTTGTAACAACACTTATGCTCTTGGACAACATTTTTTGCTTCATGCAATCATAACACCATGGATTTGGTCCTTAAATCACCTGATGAAACACTATATCAACCTCCATGTATACTGATTTACTGATTTAACTATGTTACCTAGATACAACACTATATCAGCTACTCAGATCTTCCTCTGGGATGTTCATCATTGCTACATCACTAAACTTGTCATCCTGATGTCTCTTCATTCCTTTGCATCTATCTGCCTCTCCATCTAGTGGGTGTCATGCATGTCTCTACATTCCAGTGAGTGTGGAGATATCACTTGCACATTCTTCTTCAAGCTACTTATGGCATTTATGGCACTTATCATCACTTCATTTTTGTCCATTGGCGCATCTCCACTATTGACATCAATCAACTCTGCATGCCTACTACATCTTGATCTAGTGAATGTCTTGTATGTATCTCTGCAACTTCATCAACTCATCTCTGCACATACATAGGTTAACATCAATGACAATTCAATGCTAAAAATATCCTCCTTTGGCATTTATTTCAACACCAATCATCATTCTCCCTCTTTGACAATAATGGCAAAGGGGTTGGTTGCCAACACACTGAAACATGTTCTTCTTCTTCTTTATATCTATAGTATATAACATGAAATGTATCTCAAACTTTGTATGCCTTAACTTGTCTATACATTTCTCCCCCTAGGACACATGAGTGTATACATCATTGTAGCTAGATGAACCATTATTACAATATATGTTAGAAATTATCCAACATTACAAAAATAACATGTGATCAAGTCTACTTAGCTCCCCTTATGGTCCACTGCCAGCATATGCATTTTCATCTCCCCCTAAGAACCAAAACCAATACACTCCATCTGGTCTTCTTTCTTTCATTTGTCTTCTTGTTGACCTCTCCTCTAGACTACACATTGCACACCTTGTTATATATGCACTCTCAACACTACTTCTTTGTCCATCATGACTTCTACAACATTCAATCCTCTTGCAATCTTTTTCCTTGCATTTTGAGTTGCACCATTATGATCAATCATCTAATCCAATTATTTTCATTCCACCATACTCAAGTAGAGTATTATCACCAATACTTGTGAGGAAAACTATATGTTGAACCCTTTCAAACTTGGACTCATATAAATTCCTCCATATGCAAGTTTTTCTGCAACATCTTGCTTGCAATGGTTGTCCGCAACTATTTAGTATAGGCCTTCTAACTAGCATCTACTCTTGCAACCATTCTCAATTCCATATATCTGAGTGTGCAACCATAACCAGATTTCGTATTAGAGCATGATAAGCCACCAATTCACAAGATTTATAATTTTTAACTACAACAGATATACAACATCTTGACTAACTCAACATCAACTATAAAATCTGCCATCTCATCTTCTTCCCTCATGTCTTCTTTTTAGAGTTGATTTTCCTCATATCAACAGCATTTTGTCCTTACACTGATCCTTTTATAATTTTGGGGGTGGATGATGTGATCAATATGTTTCTCCCCCTAAGTTCCTACATCTCCTTAAGTTGTAGGAGATATCACTTGTGCATGAAATGCACTATACTGGCTCATAGAAACATTCTCTTTCTCATCTCCTTGGCTGCAGTTTCTCCTCCATATTTTCTTGATCTCCCTTTGTCTCTTACTTTCATTTATGTGAGCAACATCAATCTTCTTGTGATGAATATCCTTTGCTCTGTAATACCTTGCAATGTGGCCAAAGTTGTTTCAGCTGTAGAAAAATGTGTTCTTACCTAATAAAGGAGTAGAGGGATATCTATCAATCTGATTTATTCTCCTTCTCCAAATCATGCTATTGTTACCAACAAATGGAACAAAGGTATTTCTTGAAAAACTAAACATCCTTCTATTTTTTGTTGGCAATTGACACTCATTGGATTCATATGTTGTCATTGATGGCAACATGGCAACATGGTTACTTGGCAACAAGATTCATAAGGAAGCTTACACAGGCATACATAGGTAATAGGAGACATTCACCAGTAGACACTAGCATTGGAGAATCTAGGGTTACATTGGCACCGACAACAACATCCAGCACTTCAGTGAAGCCGACATCAGGCTTGGACCTTAAGGAAGTTTTATTTGTAAAATCATTTTTATTATATAAAGCCGACATTGTATATCTTTTGTAATACATTGTAAGTTGACATAAGGCTTATTGTTTGTAAGGGTATATAGGTTAGTCTGCTAGGTCATTTTGAATATGGTGACATAAGAGAATATAATAGAACTGTATAATGCAAAGTATATGTATGTAGATCATTTGTATGGTAATGTTATATCATGCAATAATCTATAGATAGTTTGGAAATCATTATTGGAGGAGAAGAGATACCGGTAGAAGTGTTCAGGGTTTATGAACCAATACAGAGAAGAACTATAACTAGAACTCTTTTTGGCATAGAAGATGCATTTTGTGAGTTCAATATTACTGTTTCATTTCAGCATAAGCTTCTAGTCAGTGAGAATCATTTTGTGGTGAGCAGTGTGCTCTAGGCAGTGTGTCTTCCTGCATGTGTAGACCCCATTTTATGTAATATCCTTTCATATGGCCAGTGAACTGATATTGTGGGTCACAAATCCCACTGTGGTTTTTCCTCTTTCAGGTTTTCCACGTATAAATTTTATGTGTTATGGTGTTCATTTATGTGGATGGTTTATTTGCTTCAAGTTATATGTTTCTTCATTTACCGGTTTATATGTGTATGTTATCAAAGGGTAAAATCATATCTTACTGGCAGAAGAGTGATTCAACACCCCCCCCCCCCCCCCCCCGCCTTCTCAGTGTTCTTGGATCCCAATTTTTTTTTTCATGTGTATCCCTATCTTTCATAATATCTATCAACTCTTTCTTGTTGACCAAGGTGTTATATCTTACAATCTTGTTGGAAGAGAAAATGGAAGGGTTGTCATATGACTGAAATGTTCTACTTCTACATTCATGACTCTTATGACCAGCTTTGTTACAATTGTAACATACAACCTATACATTTCTTGGAGTAGAAAATGGACTCTTCCTATCATACATGGAAGAATATCTATGCATGTGTCTACAACTTGACACACTGTGTCCATATGCATTATGTCTTTGACAAACTACATTTTTATTTCGAGAAATTGCACCTTGATCATTCCTAGACCCTTTCCTACATTCACTTGCCCTATGGCCATAACTTTTACATGAAAAAAAATAACCAGAGAAGGAGGGTTTGTAACTTACCATTTTATTTTTCCATACATGTGGTGATCTTGCAAGCTTGTTGGCCTCATTCCTTCTTCCTTTGTTGTTGATCCTGGGGTGCACATTTGTAGCAGACATATGTCTTGATTTTCTCCTATTCTTAGTCATGTATGCAACAACATTATTTGATCTTCTTGTAGTAGGAGGTCTCTTAGATACTCTTCTTGTGACCTTATTTCTACTGTATCCATCTTCAATCAAATTTCTTTTTCCTTTTAGATCAACATTATTCTTTCTTGTAGCAACAACCTTTATCTTCATGTCTTCAACAGTAGTAGTCAAATCTATCTTCTTTCTTGGGGCATTCCTAACTATGAAATTTTGTTTATTACCATTATCACTTGAAGAAGAAAAGTGTATCTCATACTTAGAAGTCTCATTGTTGGTGGAGCATTGGCCCGCATCACAACCTAGGCCAGTAGTATCTTTGTTTAATTTTTGCTTGCTTGACATCTTGTCCAAGGCCTCAATGATGCCTCCATACTTGATTCTAATCTTGAGTTATTCTTGGCACTTTTTCAACCCCACTATTAGCTTTTCTATTTCATCCTTTAGATTATGATACACTTTTCTTTTTGTCTCCACTTATAGCTCTAACTCCTCACACCTTCTTTTCTGAACATCAAGATCTGATTTTATTTCCTCAGACATTCCTCTGGCTTCTTCTAGTTGTGTTGTCAAAATTGTAGTATTCTATTTTGACTCTTCAAGGAGTCTTCTTAGCTGATCTTGTTCTTCTTGAGTTGACTTCTTATACTTTTTTAATATTTTCTCCTTACCTTATCCAATTCTTCAAGAGAACCTACTAATTCTCCTTCAAGATAATGCAACCATAACCATTAAAAACCCTCAAAAGAGTCAACTTCCTTATGTAGCAAGAGAGACACAACGAAAGAAGAAAGAAAACATAACAAATTCACATAAACAAATCATACTACAGCCTTATAACTTCCAACAATAATCTGGCAATCTTCATATTATCATCAGAGAACATCCGGTAGTTAACCAGTTACATGCAGGCTTCAAGCCAAACACAATCCGACTGGGACTCTAAGAATCAACTGGATCATAACATGTGAATCTCAATCCTTATTTTGAGTTATACTTCTCCCCCCCCCCCCCCCCCCCATAAATAATTACATAACAACATATTTATACCCACTAGAATACATCTGGGTCGGCCTCATAAAATTACATTCACCAATGCAAGAAAATAAAAGGTGTAATTAGGTCTGCCCTAAGATTTAAGAAATCTTTTCAAAAAATAGAAACCAAGTGATATGGTTCAATAGGAAGGTTGACCACATGCCAAAGAACATTGGAAAATACCCAAGATGGATCCATATGCCAAGAATCATGCTGACAATGAAGGAAAACCAACCGGTAAGCACAAGAACTATCCCAAAACCTAAAAACAGTCAACTGGAAGCAATAAATGACCAGTAAAGAATCCAAATGAATTGGAAATATAGAATCAAGCACATGAAACTATCTATAAATCAAAAATAATATCTTCCACCAAGATAAAGCAACTAGTGGTACATACCAGTAAGAATACAGAAAATTGCACAAAGAAAAAACTGAAAGGAAATATTTTTTGGTTGATGCAAGATTGTTCATTGATCGGGGATGCTTCTGCATTAGAAAACCTAGGTGGAAAAAGATGTTCCATGAGAGGCAACTCATGAACATCTAAAAGGATTCAGAATGAAGATCCCATTGCTCATTTCTGATCCAAACATCTTCTTTATCTACCAACCTTTGCTCTAACTCGTCTAGTACCTCAACCCTCTTTGCTTCTCTTTCTTTGCTTCAAATCTGCATATTGTCTCTATTTCTGCAACTATAATTTGGTTCTTCTACAAGACTTCATCTGGTTTCTCACCATCAACTCTCTATGGATTGGTTCCATCTATCCATCAAGCTCAACTGTCAGGTCCTTCTACAAACTCATGTCACCTTCTGATATAACTTTTGCAACTAGTTCTATCAGATCTTTCTTCAAACCCTCTAGTATAACCTCTACAACCGGTTCTATCAAACCTTCTGGTATAACTTCTACCATCGATTTCTCAGTACTGCAACTTTTCTTAGGACTCAGATTCTTCACCTCCTTCTCTTTCTCCTTCAAAGAGATCAATATGAACTTCTGCCCATCCTTTTCAATAGTAACTAGGTTTCTTATGTAGTCATAAATATCTCCTCTATCATACCTTAGGACTCAGATTCTTCACCTCCTTCTCTTTCTCCTTCAAAGAGATCAATATGAAATTCTGCCCATCCTTTTCAATAGTAACTAGGTTTCTTATGTAGTCATAAATATCTCCTCTATCATACTACCAAGGTTTCCCCAACAAGACATGGCAAACACTCATAGACACAACATCACATAAAACTTCATCTCTGAAAGGCCCAATATTGAAACTCACCAAACATTGTTCCTTTATCTCTATCTTCTGACCATCTTGTAACCAACTCACCTCATAAGGATAAGGATTCTTAAGCCTCTTCAACCCATGCTTCACAACTATCTCCTCAAATACTAAATTATCAGTACTTCCACTATCTACAATGAACTTGCAACACTTACCACCCGATTTACATAGAGTTTGGAAAAGACTCTTCCTCTAAGTAGATCTGGTATCCTTTCTTCTGAACATAAGAAATTCTCCTTAGTCTGGTGCACAGTCAAATCCGGTACCATCACCTTCTGGTTCCTCACTTGCCACACAACTTCTTGCCATTCCTTGCTTACATTCATAGGATCTATGTCCAGTTTCTCCACATTTGGAACATTTTCTATGAAATTCTCTATCGGTACTACTGCTACCTTTCCTCAGTGTCTTCTATTCTGATTCTTTACTCCACTTAGGTTTTGACTCCTCTTCTTCAACCGGTTTCTTCATACTATCATTCATCTTGAATTTATCCTTCCCCTTATTTGGTTGTCTTCTTCTCACCTTCTCCTCATCCTTCAAAGCATACCGATATGCTTCTTCAACTGTGGAAACCTTCAACATACTCATCTCATCTTGAATGTTAAAGGAAATTCCATTGATGTACCTCACCACCTTTTATCTATCCATCTCTCTATGTCCAAATCCAATCAGCACCTTATAGAATTCCTTAGTATATTCCTTCATTGTCATGTTTGTATGTTTCAAGTTTTGCAACTTCTTGAACAATTCCAATTCATAGTCTCCTAGTATGAAATTGGCCTTCAATCTTGCAACCATCTATCTCCACTGGGTGATCTTCAATTCACCATTCTCCACTCTGTCTTTTTGCAATTCTTTCAACCACAAGGAAGAATTCCCTTTCAACTTGGTCTATTCCAATTGGACTCACTGTGGGTTCTTGACATCCTCAAACTTAAAGTAGTCCTCCAACTCTCTAATCCAATTGCTTAGATCCTTCGGGTTCAGTGTTCCAAAAAAGTTGGAAACCTTGACTTTATGAACTTTACTTGCTTGTACCACTGCTCTCAAGAATATTTCCTCTCTTTCATATTTTGATGCTTTAGCTTCATCAAGCTCTTCATTGGCTTCCTCATATTGATCCTCTAAATCAGGGTTTATTCACAAACTAGCCAAAGCATTTTGGATTTCATTCCTTACTTCTTTATGTTAGACAGTTCAGATAACCAGAAGACAACTGAGAAAGGGGGGGTGAATTAGTTGTCTCAGATTACAGGAACATTTAGCAATTAAAATTTTTATACTGGAACCCAAAGCAATAATACCGGAATAGTAGTTAATCAATTAAGCATAAACAATAATCATAGAATAAAAGTCATCCACATAACAACAAGATTTCTACGTGGAAAACCCAATAAAGGGAAAAACCACGATGGGAAGCCTACCCACAGTCAGATAATACTTCTGCAATAAGTATGTGAATTACAATGGAGGGTCCTGCACTTGCAAGAAGGCCAATAGCCTAGAGCACACTCCTCATCACAAAAGGAGCCTCACCGACTACATATAGATCTAGACTACAATCCGGAGAAGTGTTGAATTGCAAAAGATAGCATCTCCTATGCCTAGTACAATTTTAGTTAAGCTCAATACCGGAGGACCAAGTCCTCTTACATAAACCAAATTTGATCTCCAATGATCGATCAACTCCTCTGCTTGAATGATATTATATTATTTGCATATTATATTCCTTGACTATGACCTCTTACATTAACCATGATGATCTACAATGAGATCTTACATTTATATATACAAACCCTCGACCATAAACAATCACGTTGGCCACCTGACAATAAACCAATTACATAATTACAAACCATGTCAGCTTTAGACCAAACAAGTAATATCAACACATAAGACATCCTGGAAATACATCAATAGGTCTTATCCACACGTTACATTAAAGTCGATCCATAACCTAGATTAACCGGGACCAAGTATAGGTCCACACGCTTCAGCAATGATCTCCAAATACCAAGTCTCAACATGATCATCACCAACATCCTGAAACTCCATCAAAAGATGCACCAACACCACTTATGTAGTTCATCAAAGATCTCCATCAAAAGCTCTATCGGTGAAACCCTCACCAGAACCAGAAACTAATCTTCTAATCAAGCAGGATAGCATCCAATCGCCAGACCAAAACCAATTGACAAAATATGAGTATAAGTATCACAAACAATCCAATTCTATCACCAAACTATAGCTGAGCCTACCAAATCATAGCGGATCCAAGTTAACTAGAAACCACTTAACCTATCGAGACCAGAATGGTGCCAAAGCATCCAAACAACTAGTGTTGACATCAACAACAAAACATCAATGCAAGACATAATCAATTCCACCAAATGGCCAAAAATCTCCCCATTTGACATTGATGGCAACACTAGATGTGAAAAACATCTAAGTACTAATAAATGTCAAACAAGTTTCCCCCCGTGTAAGACAACCAACAATCACTCGCATATAGCTCTGAATATCTCTTCCTTTTTACTTTTCATATCTCTCCCCCTATGAATTTTTTCTTTTTCTTTATTTATCTTTTTCACATCAATATCTCTCCCCCTTTGACATCAATGCCAGAAATCTGATAGAAATAACCAAGCAAAAATATAAACCTCTGAATCACAAAGCTAACTACTCCCACTGAGCAGTAGCATCCCACATCAGTGTTGGAATGAATAGTATCTTAGATAGGGCATGTCGGACTAATGCCAAACCACATCAATCAAGTCTCTACCAGAGGGGTAGAAACTCCTAATCTATCTCTCAGGTACTCAAATGATTCCTTGGATAAAGGTTTACTGAAAATATCTTCAATCTTCTCTTTAGTGTTCACATAAACCAGTCTGACTTCATTTTCTTCCACCTTCTCCTTTAAAAAGTTATACTTGATAGATATGTGCTTTGTATTATAATAAAATACTGGATTCTATGATATATCAATAGAAATAGAGTTATCATAGTGAATAACTACCAGTGCATCACAATCCACCTTTATATCCTTCAACATTTGCTTCATCCATAAAACTTGTGTACAATTAGCAGCAACAACAACATACTCAACTTCAGCAGTAGATAGAGAAGTACATGATTGTTTCTTGTTGATCCATGAAACCAACTTCTTTCCAAGAAAGAAAGCTCCACCGGAAGTACTTTTCCAGTCATCAACATCTCCAGCCCAATCAACATCTATATATGCACATAAAGTAAATTTATCATCCTTAGGGTACCATAAGCCATATTCTGATTTACCTTGCAAGTATCTAAAAATTCTTTTTGCCGCCATCTCATGATTTTCTCTAGGATCACTCTGAAATCTTGAAATAATACAATCAACATTCATAATGTTAGGCCTAGTCTAAGTCAAATAAAGAAAACCTCCAATCATAGAATTGTATCTTGTACGATTTACCGGTGTAGAAAAAAATTCTCTTGTCAATTTCTTACTTGTAACCATAGGAGTACTTACCGGTTTATAATCTCCCATACCAAATTTCTTCAATAATTCCTTAGCATATTTAGTTTGACAGATAAAAATACCTTTGTTAGTCTGAGTAATCTGCAAACCTAAGAAAAATTTCATCTCACCAATCATAGACATCTCAAATTCTTTCTCCATATTCTTAGAAAATTCTATGCATAATTTATCTTCACCTCCAAAATAAATGTCATCAACAAATACTTCAACAATTAGTATATCATCATCAGTGATTTTAAAATATAAATTACTGTTAGCACTGCCCTTAGTAAAACCAAGCTTCAAAAGATATTTATCCAACCTTGCATACCAAGGTCTAGGTGCTTGTTTCAATCCATATAAAGCTTCCCTTAACCTGCAAACCATATATGTATCATCTGATAGTAAAAAACATTCAAGTTTCTCAATATAAACTTCCTCTTCAAGATCTCCATTCAAAAATTCATATTTAACATTTGTCTGATAAACCTTTATAATGCCCCACCAGGAAACCCCGAAGGGATAAAGCTAAAACACTCAAATGGAGTTTAATTTTTTTTATTTTTTTAAATAATAAAACACAACATTAAGATACATTGGAGTTATCTAACACTTAGATAACACAATGGAAGACTAAACGAACCTAAGGAGTTTCTCAACATGATTATGTACTTAACACCTAACTCAAACTTACGACATTTGATCCAATTAAGCAGGACATCTTAATTACATGTTATTACTTGAAACATGGATATAATTTGTTCAGTGAATTAACATTATAGAAATTAGGAAGCTTTCATCTATTATGGCTGAAGATGAGGCTAACATGAGGAAATTTACCCATAGAAGTTAAACATAGATCACATGTAAATTCTCCCTTTAAGGTTAAAATATGGTTAACTTGACGAGTCCATCCATTTTAGTTACAATATAGTTAATAAGGTGGAAGTTCATTTATTTTGATGGAAATGTAAATAACCAATGAGTTCACCCATTATAGTTAAAATATTGCTAAGAAGATGAAGTTCATTTATTAAGGTTAAAACGTAAATAGCCAAATGAGTTCATCCATTACAATTGAAATATAGCTATTAAGGTGAAGTTCATTTATTAAGGTTAAAACGTAAATAACCATATGAGTTCATCCATTGTAGTAAAAATATTGCTAAGAAGATGAAATTTACTTATTAAGGTTAAAATGTAAATAGCCAAATGAGTTCATCCATTAGAATTACAATTTAGGTATTATGATGAGTTCACCCAATAACTTTTTAATCCCTTCATTACGTTCAATTTTACATTAACACATGCCATGCACCTTGTTCCAAAATGCACTATAATTTCATCATAACTAGAGGTGTTTTCATGCATACTTATTATCCTTAACATTAACAAAGTACATTCCTTCATGATCCATTTATTTCATTTAAAAGACGACTACATACATGCATTATGATAAATCTCATCCAATCCACTTATACATTCTATCAAATTATCGTCCATACATGCTAGCACTATCCATAAAACATGAGAGACAAAAGCATCACATAACATAGAAATGATCTTGGAGTTCACCCCTAGAGGGCTACATCTCCAGGTCTGCTCAACTGCAAGACCCATCTAGTAATTAATTAAGTTATAGTTACATAGGGTTCACGTCATTTACATTCCTGCCTTTTAAGCGAGCACAACCAATATACAAATGACCGCTTCGGTCAATAAATCCTAAATGATCCCTACATAGAAATGGATCCAACTGAGCATATTAAAAGCTGATACAAGGGTCCATTGCCTGACGATACTCTAACTAGGATCCTGACCAATCTAGGGCCAACCACAATTCAGCCGGACGACAGTGTCTAAACAAACATATCAGGGTATTGCCATTACTATAAACAAAAGAGAATACAAAAATTTGACTTGCATAGGCAATAACCGGAAACAAGTAATCTTTTTTTTTCCTACTGGCACATTCAATTGTCTACTATGATTCCTTCCAGCCATCACTCGAGTGAAACGAACAAAGCCTCGCTTCATTCATTGCCATCACTGAACTATCCTTGACTTCAGGAAATGCCCCCCTATCTCTATTGTATGTATTAACAACGGGTGGTTCAGAATGAAGGAACGAATCTTGCCAGTGATATTCTAGTAGGATTAGCTGCCGATCGATCGATTGAAACTGGCAGTTCTGCTTTCGCACCCGTCGTGAGAGGCATCTTAGCTCACCTCTGCTCGGGGACTCAACTCAAAGGTTGATCGTCCCTACAAAAGTGAAAGGCAGATTCGTCATCGAATCGAGAATTCGCAGTGGTGAACCGCAAGGGCTGCATTGGAACAAGGGGTTCAGTTGGGAAGTTCGTTGGGTACTAGTTTAAACAGTAAAAGTTGATCAAGTTTTCTAAATGATCTAAGTTTTTCCAAATACATTAACAGAAAAATCACAATAACAAGGTGAATACAATGCCACAATTGCAATATTACCATTTGTCTAATTCTCATTACAGAGGGAAAGTATAACTAAACCATTTATTTCACTAATGATAACATCAATATCTTACCAATTCTCAAATCGACACATCATTAAGATTTCCAATAATTCTAATAGCATATCATTTAAGTCTACAAGATATCCAATGATTAGTATTTCTTTTCAAAAATTCCTAGCTCTCCTAGAATGTTCAAATCCAATAATAATATATCCTTGAATAACACATAATGTAGAAATTAACAAGATATATTTTATTCCAAGAAATTTTCCAATTAAAATACTAACTCTAGGAAATAAAATATAACAATTATAAATTTAATAATACATGATTTCAAAATTAAATATTATTTAATATATATATATATATATATATTAATAATTGTTTAATAAATCATAGATTCCAAATTAATTATTAATTAATACATATTTATTAATCCTCATTAATAAAATATGTATTAATAATAATTATTAATAAATAAATTTAAAAAACTATTAAAAAAATATACTTTGCAATATAAAAACAAGCTTTTATTTATTTTATTACTTTTTAAAAAATAAAATAAAACTTTTTAAAAAAATTAGGGGGAAACCACTGCGGGGCCCACCTCCCATCACAGGAGAGGCAAGAAGCCCCCGCAGCTCCCCTGCGGCCAGACTGTGGAATGCAGGGGCTCCCTGTGGCCACTGTGGACGCGAGGCTTACCTTGTGGCCACTGTGGACGCAGGAAAGCCTGCGGCCACTGCGGACATAGGGAACCCTGCGGCCACTTTGTGGTCGCGGCTCCTTGCGGCCCGCGGGGAGGAGGCTGCGGGTAGAGCCCTCAGCTCCTCTGACCCTCCAACCCTAGTTTATTTAATTTTTTTATCATATTTTTTTTTCTAAAATAAACAATAAAAATTTTAAATTAAAACAACAATCCCCCCCACGGGATAAAATGAAATAAACTATGCTCCCGAATTTGCAGTCTCGTACTCAGATCTTTCTAAGAGGTAAATTTCGTTTTCAATCTACAAACATGTACATGTCTTCTTTTTTTTTGATAATCTCAACAAAACCCTCAATGAAATAAAAGTAAACTAAAATAGTAATAAACTAAAACCCCCAATTCCTTTCATTCACAACCCCATATATTTTCCACATTGTTCAAAAACAAAACAACAATATGAGAAATTTTCCCAGCAAGACCATGATTTTCATTCATGGAGGTTTAAACAAGAAATCTTCAAGAAAAGCCATTTTTTTTTTTTGAAGAGACAAACCCAAAATATCAAGAAATCAAGAGATGCATTCGAATCCTACCTCATTTCGCATTCCTGGCAAGATTTTGAAGATGAGCCCAACCTGCAACTATAGAAAAATCCATCCTTCCCCAAATCCCCAATTTCTTCATCCAATTTTTTTTTTTTTCCAAAAGAAAATCAACAACCCCCAAAATATTTTTCAACCTAGGATAAAAGAATAAAATTTTGATCCAATTTTCAAATTTCGAATTTAAACACTTTTTTAAATAAAAAATGAAAATAATCATTCTTTTCAACTATTCAAATAATCTAACTTGCTTATCTAATTAAAATTAAAAATGCTTCTCTCTCATTTAATTTTAATTTTCTCAATATTAACTAAGCTAACATTTATATTTTACAATATTGACGAGGATAAAATATATTAATTAAATGAATTCCCAAAATCAATCTTTCACACTATATCAATTATACATATAAATTAAACTTGCTTTTCTAATAAAAAATGATTTTCTTAAATAAGTAAAATTAACCTTTCTTTTCCAAAATGCAAAAGACATTGAATTATTTCTATTTCAAATAACTTTAAATCTTTCCTTTGCAAAATGCATAAACTAATTGAATTCGTTATTTAAAATTAACCATTAAATTAAACTCGCTACAAACATAAATAAAGCAATCTTTTTAATTAATGACTAATCACATAAAAGAAACCTATTTATTTTAAATTTCTCAATTACTAATGCGTAAATGAACACATTAAATTAAATTAAATACTTAGGATAAAATACTCCATTTTACCACACACAAGGCACACAAACCAAGAAAGCCAACCAATCACACGACACGCAAACCCAAATGAAAAGGGAACCTGACAAACCACACATGACGCTCACTTGATCATGGCTAAGGCAAGATGAGGGTTTTATGACCACCTAATCCAAATTCCAAGGATAAAAGAGGTATACTCAACCCTGCGAATCTTGATGGAGACGAACCTCACACTTAGGCGATATTGTACCTACAATCTCCTGCAACCATGAGTCACGCAAGCATACATATATATATACATATTCAGTGAAGGCGTCAGCTCAAGATTTATAACAAGAATTAGGGAAACAATTAAACTTACATAAGAATCGATGCGAAAGCACAATAATAGGTACACACAATATTCATATTATCTAATCTACAACATTACATAATGGTTAATCAAGCATCCAAGAATGCCACATAGAAAAAGTCAACCAAGGTCAAACTGGTTTTTACAAAGCCAACTAGGGTAGGGGCACTACAACCTTGTAGTCTTTATAAGTAGCATAGGCAAGAAATAATCTTACAACTTCAATCCTAGCTATAGGTGCAAAAGTCTCTCCATAATCAATTCCTTCCTTCTGAGAATATCCTTTACAAACCAATCTAGCCTTATTCCTTATAACTTGACCATCCTCATTGAATTTATTCCTAAAAACCCATTTAGTTCAAATAACATTTTTATTTTTAGGTCGGGGAACCAAAGTACATGTATTATTTTTCACTCTGAACTAATTCATCTTTTATAGCTTTTAACCAATGTTCATCTTTACATGCTTTAATTATTGATACCGTTTCAACTTGTGAAATTAAATATACCTCATTAGTTTCCAATCTCCTTCTTGTCATCACTCCATTGCTCTTATCACCAATGATTTGATCTTCAGAATGATTCAATTTCACATACCTAGGAGTCTTCTGATAATTTGTTCCTCTTCCCTGTTCTTCAGTTACTGTAGAATTCTCTAATGTTTCTAGAATAATTGGTTCAACTCTCTGTTCCAGTAAAGGTGCTATCGGTTCAGATATAATCATTTCCACTATCAGTTCCTTCTCATAAACTCAAATTTGACTTTTGTTCAACTCATCTACTTTGACATTAGCACTTTCCACAATTATCTGCAATCTCTTGTTATAACATCTATATGCTTTGCTTTCATTAGAATAACCAAGAAATATGCCTTCATCACATCTAGGATCAAATTTCCCAATAGTATCATCTCTCCTGATATAACATTTACTACCATAAAATTTGAAATACTTAACTATAGGTGTATTGCCAAACCATAATTCATAAGGTGTCTTACCGGTTTCCCCTTTGATATGTACTCTATTGAATGTATAAACCATTGTACTCACTTCTTCTCTCATGTAGATATGAGGTAGATTAGCTTCCATCATCATTGTTCCAGTAGCATGCAAGATAGTTGTGTTCTTCCTTTCCACAACTCCATTCTGTTGAGGTGTTCGGGGAGCAAAAAATTGTCTTCTTATACCATGCTTGTCATAAAAGTTAGTAAACTCACCGGATGTGAATTATCCACCATGATCTTATCTCAAACATTTAATATTCAATCATGTCTTAGTTTCCATTTTAGCCTTAAAGATTTTAAACTTTTCAAATGCTTCAAATTTTTCTCTGAAAAAAGTAACCCACATCATTCTAGAATAATCATCAATGATTAGCATGAAATATCTATCACCATGAAAACTTTTAACTCTAGCAGGGCCACATAAATTAGTATGAATAAGATCAAGAACATCATTTGATTTATCTTGTATACTCCTAAAAGAGGTTCCGATCTGTTTACCCATTTGATATTCTTTACATACCGGATTATAGGGCTTCATAATTTTAGGTATATCCCTAACAACCTTAGTTGAACTGATCTTCACAATGTAGTCAAAATTCACATGACACAACCTTTAATGCCATAGCCAACTCTCATCAATCTGTCTAATCAAACATGTCTTCTCACTAGAGTTTAAGTGAAATATATTACCTTGTGTTAATGAACCGGTTGTAATCTCCAAGCCAGATTTGTTAATGATTTTACATTTTCCATCCTTGAACTGCAATTGAAATCCCTTATCTACCAATTGCCCTACACTCAAAAGATTATGCTTCAAACCATCAACATAATAAACATTATCGGTATTGTTCTTACCATCCAATGATATAGTTCCTTTTCCTTTAATCATACATGTCTTGTCATCTCCAAATCTAACTAGTCCACCATCAAATTCTTGCAAAGATAGAAACTTCCCTTTATCTCTAGTCATATGATGTGAACAACCACTATCAATTAGCCATTCATCCTTGTCCTCAATTTTAGCAGCAAGTGCCTTCTCCTTAGGTACATTTTCTTCGAGTGTTAGATGATCTTCCTTGCTAGCCAGGAACAACCATTCCTTCCCATTGCCAGATCCACTAGCAGAGTCTTCTGCCGGTTCATCATATGAATCAATAATGCCTTCCTCATCCGTTATGTAGCATGATTTGTCTCTATTTTTCTTGTACTTATATTTATTCTGATATCCAGGGTTAGGCTTAATGATATTTTAACTCTTTCTTTAAATCTTGAATTCCTTTCAGGACATCTAGATGCAAAATGACCAATCTTATTACATGCAAAACATTTAAAAGGTTCGTTTCCTTCATACTTACTTCCTACCAATCCTTTCAGTACTCTTCTAGCAAATAGTGCTTTAAGCTGCTCAAACTCATCATCTTCTCTCTTCATATCTTCTAACTCCTTTGCATATAAAGCTTTCCAGTCTTGCTTACCGGTTGCAAATGTAGATGCATGAAAAGCAATTTCAATCTTCACCACTCCAGAAGGTCCAAATTCCTCAAGCTCAAAAGAAGATAGTTTCCTAGCCAAGGTATCTCTATTGACAGATGTATTAGCCATTGTTCTCAATTCATTAATAGTAGTAGCCTTCATTATGTAAGCTGGTGGTAGGGCTCTCAGGACTTTAGAAATGATTTCATCTTTTCTTAGAGTTCCACCACAACATTGAATTCCCATAACAATCTCATTTACCCTTTCCATGAATGTAGTAATCCTTTCATCTTCTTCCATCTTAAAGTTTTCATATCTTACCCGATAACCATCAAGTTTAGCAATCTTCACTATAGGATCACCTTCATTAAGAGTCTCCAACTTATCTCATATAGCCTTTCCAGATGATTTTTTGGTTAATCCCATTATTTGTTGATCAAAAAGTGCACACAAGAGGGCTTCTCTTGCTCTACAATCATTCTCAAGCTCCTTGTCCAGGTTTTCCAAATGAGGATAGCCAGATCCTGGATTATAGGGTGTGACACCATTCTGTGTGATCTCCCAAATCTCCTTGCTAAGAAATCTCAGATGAGTCTCCATCTGAATCTTCCATACTGTGTAATTTGATCCGTCGAGCCTCAAAATATCTCTTCGAAAGATAGCTCTAGAAGAACTGGATGAACTTGAACTGTTATTCACCATAGGATCTTCCTCAAGCGGTTAAGCTTTCTGCAGAGAGGACCAAATATCTAGTACCAATTGCTAGACAGTTCAAATAACTAGAAAACAACTGAGAGGGGGGGAGTGAATCAGTTGTCTCAGAATATAGGAACATTCAACAATTAAAACTTTAATAATGGAACCCAAAGCAATAATACCAAAATATAAATTAATCAATTAAGCATAAACAATAATAACAAAATAAAAGCCATCCACATAACACCAAGATTTGTACCTGGAAAATCCAATAAAGGGAAAAACCATGGTGGGAAGCCTACCCACAATCAACCAATACTTCTACAGTAAGTATGTGAATTACAATGGAGGAGCCTGGACTTGCAGGAAGGCCAACATCCTAGAGCACACTGCTCATCACAAAAGGAGACTCATTGACTACATATAAATCCAAACTACAATCCAGAGAAGTGTTGAACTACAAAAGATAACATCTCCTATGCCAGAGTACAATTTCGGTTAAGCTCAATACTGGAGGACCAAATCCTCTTACATAAAGCCAATTTGATCTCCAATGATCAACCAACTCCTTTGCTTGAATGATATTACATTATTCGCATATTATATTCCTTGACCATGACCTCTTACATTAACTATGATGATATACAATGAGATCTTACATTTATATATACAAACCCTCGACCATAAACAGTCAAGTTGACCACTAGACAATAAACCAATTATATAATTGCAAACCATGTTGGCTTTAGACCAAACAGGTAATATCAACATATATGACATCCCGGAAATACATCAATAGATCCTATCCACACGTTACATTAAAGCTATTCCATAACCTAGATTAATCGGGACTACGTATAGGTCCACACGCTTTAGAAATGATCTCCAAACACCAAGTCTTGAACATGATCATCATCAACATCCAGAAACTCGATCAGAAGCTACACCAACACCACTTATGCAATTTATCAAAGATCTCCATCAAAATCTCTACCGATGAAACCCTCTCCAGAACCAAAAACCAATCTTCTAAGAAAGCAAGATAGCATCCAATCGCTAGACCAAAACCAATTGACCAAATATGAGTATAAGTATCATGAACAAGCCAATCCCATCACCAGACTATACCAGAGCCTACGAGATCATACCAGATCCAAGTTAACCAAAAACCACTTAACCTACTAGGACTAGAAGGGTGTCGGTAAAGCATCCAAATAGCTAGTGTTGACATCAATGCAACACATAATCAACTCCACCAAACTGCTAACACTTTCTTGAAGTCTTTCATCATCTGCTCTACCCTCTTGAGGTTTTTCATCCTCGGTGATATCTTTCCTTCCACTCCAGTGAACTACCTCAACTCAGCAATCTGACTACCCATTTCAATTGGCTCCCCTCAGTGATCTTTGGAACACACGGGCAACCTACCTCCAATCGGCGGTCTGTCCACCCCAAGGAATGCCTCAATGTTTGCAAATGATTCTTCCACCAGTCAGTCCATAACCAGCTCTGATACCACTTAATGCAACCATAACCAATAAAAACCCTCAAAAGAGTCAACCGGCTTATGCAACAAGAGAGACACAACAAAAGAAGCAAGAAATCATTAAAAAATCAAATAAATAGATCATATTATAGGCTTAAAACTTCTGGCAATCAACCGAAAATCTTCATATTATCATCAGACAACATCTGGTAGTTAACCGGTTACATGCATGCTTCAAGCCAGACACAATCTGATCGAGACTCTAAGAATCAATGAAATCACAACATGAGAATCTCAATCCTTATGTTGAGTTCTACTTCCTCCCCCCACAAATGATTACATAACAACATATTTATACCCATTGGAATACACCTGGGTCAGCCTTGTAAGATTGCATTCACCAATGCAGGAAAATGAAAAGTGTAATTAGGTCTAGCTCAAGCTTTAAGAAATCTTTCTGGAAAATAGAAACCAAGTGATGTAGTTCAATAGGAAGGTCATCTACATGCCAAAGAGCATTGGACAAGACCCAAGATGGATCCACACACCAAGAATCACGTTAGTAATGAAGGAAAACCAACCGATAAGCACAAGAACTATCCTGGAACCCAGAAACAATCAACCAGAAGTGATAATTGATTGGTAAAGAACCCAAATGAACTAGAAATCTAGATTCAAAAATATGAAACCATATGGAAATCAAAAATAAGATCTTCTATGAAGAACAAGAAACTACCGGTACATATTGGTAAGAATAGAAAACTGCACAAAGAAATAAACAAGAACAAAACTGAAAGGAAATGTTTTTTGGTTGATGCAAGATTGCTCATCGACCGAGGATGCTACTGCATCATAAGGTCAACCTCAGCCTCAATTTATTTACCTTCTTTATCACTGTGAAAAGGGTCCTATCTGTTGGATTGAGATGTACTGTCACAACAAGATGTTCTCTCCTCATCTTGTGTTCCTTGTGCCATGAGTAGATGTGATTCATTTTCATCTTCATTGCAACAACTTATAGGTCTGCACTTATCAACTTCAAATTTATCTGCTTCAAAAATATTCTTCCTCTCACAATCTGATCCAGCATTGGTAGGCTCTTTACCATATAGTTTCTTTAGTCTATTCCACAAGCTCTTTGCATAATCGCATCTATCCACCTTTCAGGAAACTGTATCAGGTAGCCCTCTGAGAATAGCCTTCATGGATTTAGCATTTCATTCATATTTTCTTTTTGCCTCAAAATCAGTAGGAGGACTAGTAGGACTATGGTAACCATTTACAACCGACATCCAAATGTCATAGCCTAAAGCAGAAAAATATACTTCCATTCTTGCACTCCAAGTGACATAGTTTAAACCATCAAACATAGGTGCAGGGATTGACTCAAACTTAACCATTGTTTCCAGACACCAGAATCTACCCAAGCTAGAGAAAGCTTTTCAACTAGGGAACCTAGTGCTTTGATACTAATTGAAGGAACACAATGGACCACTGAGAGGGGGTGAATCAGTGGTAATGAATAATAATTTTTTTCTTCTAAAGATCTAAGCAATAATAACATAAATTATAAAATCATGAGCAGATATATTTAGCAGATCAACACACACATATAAAAGGCACATCACATAACATCAGATGTACAAGGAAAATCCAATGTGGGAAAAACCTCGATGAGAATAGTTGTTCAAGTCTACTGCTCCAATCCAACATCACAATAAAATCACTGGTTACAAATTTTATGGGCACCAACCCAAAGGAGAAACAATCCCTTAAGTTTATGACACCAACCCAAGGAGAACCAACCCCTAGCTTTATGGAACCAACCCAAGGAGCACCAACCCCTATAGTTTATGAGCTTCTACTCAAAGGAGCACCTACCCCTACTCTGAGCACCTAGTTAGAGATTACAATGAATATAATTTTCAAATACAAATTATATGCCTTGTTGCAAATGAGGTTTTGCAACACCTTATTGTTCTTCTCTTTATCTTCCTTCTTTCTACTCTTGTTATGCACTCTCCACTTTCTGTTATACTCTACTCTCAGCTCTCTATTCTTCCCCTACTTTGTCCCTTTCTTGTTCTCTCTCAGTGTATATAACACACCAGATTATGTGCCTTGGCTCTATGTTCCCTGGTCGCTTGTCTATGTTGCACTCTATCTCTCACTCATTGGTCTACACACACTTCTACATCTGCACTGCAACTACTATGTCTCAGCTCTACACTCTCAGATTTGGTATCAGATGTTCTTAGCTCTTCACCTTTGGTGTTGTACTCTATTATTTTTTTGTGTTGCTGCACTCTATTTCTATCTTTGTTTCTCCCTATTCCTCTAGTACTTCTACACCTCTTAGCTCAGCTACTACACCACCTTCTTTGTTCACAACTCTCTATCTTTTGCAACAATTACTCCATAGATCTTGTTTCTATTGATTTAACAAGTCATTATGTAATCTACGATCACCTCTATAAGGTTACCCAAATCATAACTCATCATAGATGAAACAAACATAAATTGCATCATTATCATGCCACATAATCAGTATAATTTCCTAAGAACAATGCAGATCGTTCATTTAGTCAGTCCAATTGGCAATTCAGGTTCCTAGAAATTCAAGTTTGTGCCAACCTGTGTTCTCCAAGAATCAAGACCATTGATCATGGTGGTTCCATGTGCCACACCATCAAACACCTCAGCCAATACTCATTCACACTTTGTCTCAAGAGCACACGTACATTCCCACCAAGATTTGAACTTCAACTATACATCTAAGAGATCAAGAAGATTTGATCTTTTGTATCTGCTCCACAGATTTTTTGTCAGTCATAATTAATTGTTGTAGCTTCCTTCTTCAGTTAAAACACTGGGTTTAGATTACTATATTTAGTAATCTTCACCTGCTTCTAGCCTGGACATCTTATCAACTAAAGATCTTTTGATGTTGTCGAGCCGCTCAAATGATCTTATGCAAGTTCACCATTAATGCATTCTTCATCCTCTATCAACCAACTCATATTTAATCAACAACCACCTCACTTATGTACACCAACTCTGCATCCACTAACTTCAATATAGCAGCTTCTATATTCGTCCACTTGAGAGCCACATGTCTTCATTTTTGACACACAAGCATCTGGTCAAGCTCCATCAACCACCATGTAGATCATTTTGCCTATCGGTATGTAGACATCGTCTTACTCAATATCCAAGTCACTTGATCAATCCTGGTCAATCGCCCACATGGACCTCAGAGTCTATCGACTTGCAGACATAGGCACAAAATCGATCACAATCTTCAATTTGTTAACAAAATACCTTTTCATAATTTTGACAGGTGTCTTCTGATTCACTCTGTACATGCCACATCATTGGGTCAAACTTTTGTCAATGTCCATGTGGACACATAAGCAACATAGACATGTTCTAGAAATTGCATAACATGTTGTGTTATGTGCCTCACATGTATGCCTACCTATTCTATCCATGCGGGATAAGCCTATGCAAGATAAGCCATCTTTATCTTTGTGTGGTGTTCCTTTACTTTTTTTAGCCTGCACGACATTTTGTGTGCCTATTAACTCATGTGGGATACGCCTCTGTTTCTTTTGTCTTTTCTTTTTCTTATCCCTAGGGCCTTTCCTTATCCCCATGGAGATGCACGAGAGAAGGAATCCTTTCCTCTTCCTTTATACTCTTATCCCACAACACTTTTCTTGTTTTTGTAAACCCTCGTGGGATAAGGGTTTCCTTAGTATCCTCTGCTTTACTTTGTTATCCCTCGTGAACCTTGTGTAGCCTTTCTCTCTATGCGAGATAAGGGAATGAGAAATCTTCCCTTAACTTTCTTATCCCGCGTGACTTTTGTTAGTCACTCTTGGCACCGCGGGATAAGAGAGGACATTTCTTCTCTTTGACCTCCTTGACTTTCATTATCCCACAAGGTTATCTTAACTTGTATAATATGCCACGGGATAAGTTGAGCAACATAACATGTGTGTTATTGGCATCCTCTATCGCAAGATTAGTATGGCATCCTCTATCGCGAGATTAGTATGACCAACCAGTCATGCTATTGACAACCCCGGTCACATAACCATCATGTTATTGACACTTGCAGATACATAAACATCATGTTATTGACACTTCTTGTCATATTACACAACAACCCTTTGTTCATAGCAATAGCAATAACCTGTGTATTATTGACAACTCAGTCACGTGTTATTGACATCTGCAGTTACACCTTTTGTGATTCAAACCAATTTTCTTTATGCCTTCACCACTTCATTGGACTTTGTCTTCTTCATCCAATTACCTTTCCCAGTGGCACATTCTAGGCTTACCTTTTATATCTCCTTGTGTGTATAACATGGTGTGTTATATGATGCTGCAACAACACTTATGCTTTTGGACAACCCTATTTGCTTCATGAAATCATAGCACCATGGCCTCGGTCCTTAAATCACCTGATGAAATACTGTATCAACCTCCATGTATACTGATTTACTGATTTAACTATGCTACATAGATACAACACTATATAATCTACTTTGATCTTCCTCTGGGATATTCATCATTGTTGCATCACTAAACTTGCCATCCTGATGCGTCTTCATGCCTTTGCATCTATTTGCCTCTCCATCTAGTAGGTGTCCAGCATGTCTCTGCATTCCAATGAGTGTGGAGCTATCACTTGCACATTATTCTTTGCGTTGCTCATGGTATTTATGTCACTTATCATCTCTCCATCTTTTTTCATTACAGCATCTCCATTGTTGACAGCAATCAACTCTACATGCCTACTACATCTTCATCCATTGAATTTATTATATGCATCTTTGCAAATTCATCAACTCAACCCTACACACACACATGTTGACATCAATGACAATTCAATGCCAACAGAATCATGACTAGTATCCTACTAAGGTTCACTTACTATGAGTCATGAAAAAAGAAAAATACCTAATTACAAAGAAAAAGGCTCAGTTTGGAAAGTAACTTGAGTATTGAGACATGTGATAGTGTGTGCATAAAGAGAAACATTGATTAGAGTGTGTCCTCCCACATTAAAGAGATTTCATATGCCTTATCGAGAGAAATTTCTTTAAGGTAGCATGCATCCAAAGACAAGCATGTTACCACAATAATATGTTCGACAATTCTGATACCAGAAGAAAACTGAGAGGGGGGGGGGTGAATCAGTTTTCTTACAAGTGTAACAGTTAATGTGGATTATAAACTTTATACCAGAGAACAAAGAAACCAACACAATGAAAGATAAAGCATGAAATCATAGTACACACAACACCAATATTTTGACGTGGAAAACCCGGTAAAGGGAAAAACCATGGTGGTAAACCCTACCCACAATAAAATAATACTTTTGCAATAGTATGTAAAATAATTACAATGGGGATTGCACTTGCAATCAGGCCAACTACCTAGAGTGCACTGCTCATCACAAAAGGGACATCTCACTAACTTACAAGCACATCGGACTACAATTCGGAAAGAATGAACTATGGAAGTAGCATCTCCTAATGCTTGATATAGTTCCGGTTAAGCACAAATGTCTTCCCTGCAACACCAAATCCTTTACAACCTTTCATTGAATGATATATCACTATTCGTGCATAAACCTTTCTCTGATAATGTAGACATAGCATCAATCCTGAGATTACATGAATAAGCCACCTATAAATACAATTCATCAACCTTAATGATAAGGTCGACTAAAACCTAAACCTATAAACCCATAATTACAAAAATTACATCACATGATATCACTAGACCAATATTATGATTTATATTACATCGCATGGACCTAATTCAAATTCCCAAACAATTACATCTGCCAAAAATCATGCTAAGACCAATCTCCAACACGTTTCACCAACCAGTAGAAACCTTAGTGCAATAACACAGAATAATCAACCGGATCCAAATAGGACCACCAAATTAGAAAGCCAGTCAATGCAAAGCCACCAAACAATTAGAACATGATCAAGAACACCTTTAGCATGACAAGAGACCATTTATGTAAGTCAAACCAAAATCACTTAACCAAATCATCAAGTATTGCCAACCAGTAAAGTTAATCGGTACCAAGAATTATCAATCAGGAACATAAGCCATAGCTTCCAAAGTACCAAATCATGAACCAATAAAACATGAAAAGCATGTAGCCAGCTTGAATAACCATCCAAAACCGAATCCAAGGATTTGATCATACTGAATCAGAATCACAGCTAGAACCAAGACAAACACCAAGTCTAACCGAGATATGTCCAACCGGGATAGTAGAACCATATCCAACCAGGATATAGTTTTGACATCAATGACAACACTTAACCAAATCCAGCATATTACCAACAATCTCCCCCTTTGGCATTGATAGCAACACTGAATGTGAAAACCATCCAAGTGCAAAGGAATGCCAACAATCTCCCAAAGATTGATCTGTAATATAACTCCCCTTTTGATTAAATTATTTTCACATGAAAACCATCTCCCCCTTTGACATCAATGACAAAGGATAGGTACCGCCAAACAAAAATACTAAGCCGAATAGTTGACTACTCCCCCTGAGCAGCAACATCATCTAATCAACCCGGATCAGAAAATATGTCTGATAAGCTTACCAGATTGATGCATCCCTGCATCTCTAAGTCTCTTCCAAAGGGGTGGTGACCCCCAACTAATTGCTGAGATATTCAAAAGTATCTTTAGGCAATGGTTTTGTTAAAATATCTACAATTTGTTCCTTAGTAAGCACATATAAACCAATCTGACATCCTTTGCTTCAACCTTTTCTTTCAAGAAATTATACCTTATAGAAATGTGTTTTGATTTGGAATGAAATACTAGATTCTTTAACATATCAATAGCAATAGTATTATCATAGTGAATAACAATAGGCTCATCATAACTTACCCTTATATCCTTCAACATTTATTTCATCTATAAAATCTGAGTACAGTTAGTTGCAGCAGCTATATATTCAGCTTCAGCAGTAGACAATGAAGTGCATGATTGTTTCTTGCTAAGCCATGAAACCAATTTCTTCCCAAGAAAGAATGCACCACCTGTAGCTCTCTTTCAGTCATCCACATCTCCTACCCAATCGGAGTCTATATAGGCACATAGTCTGAAATCATCATCCTTTGGCTACCATAACCCATAATCTGTAGTACCTACAAAATATGCCAAATATCTGAATATCCTTTTAACAACAATATCATGAGTTCCTCTAGGATCTGACAGAAATCTAGAAGCAATACAAACAACATTCATTATATCAGGTCTATTCTGAGTTAAGTACAATAATCCATCAATCATTGATTTGTATCTACTTGGATTTACTCTAGGAGATTCATCATCCTTTGACAATTTGCAACCAGTTATCATAGGAGTACTGACAGGTTTAGAATTTTCAAGTCTAAATTTCTTAAGAAATTCCTTCACATACTTAGTTCGACAAATGAAAATACCTTTATCAGTCTGAGTAATCTATAAACCTAAGAAAAATTTCATTTCTCCAATCATAGACATTTCAAATTCATTCTTCATATCATCAGCAAATTTCATGCATAAACTTTCTTTATATCATCCACAAAGACTTCAATGATCAGTATGTCATCATGCTAAATCTTATTATATAAGTTACTATCAGTACTACCTTTTCTAAAACCGAGCTTTGAAAGATATTTATCTAATCTATCATACCATGCTCTAGGAGCTTGTTTCAATCCATATAAAACTTTCTTCAATCTGCAAACCATTTCTTTGTCTTCTGATAAATAAAATCCTTCAAGCTTCTCAATGTAGACTTCTTCTTCAAGATCTTCATTCAGAAAAGCACATTTGACATCCATCTAATATACCTTGTAGTTCTTGTGTGCAACATAGGCAAGAAATAGTCTTACTACTTCAATTCTTGCAATCGGAGCATAAGTCTCATCATAATCAACTCCTTCTTCCTATGAATAACCTTTGCAAACCAATCTAGATTCATTTCTCACAACTTGACCTTCCTCATTTAATTTATTCCTAAAAACTCATTTAGTTACAATAACATTCTTATCTTAAGGCCTAGCAACCAATTCTCAAGTCTTATTCTTGTCTATCTGATCTAGTTCCTCTTCCATTACTTTCATCCAATTATCATCTTTACTTGTTTCAATAAAATATTCTTGTTCAATTTGATAAATTAAACATACCTTTTTAGTAGCTATCCTTCTTCTTATCATCACACCTTTCCTTTTATCTCCAATGATCTGATCTTTTGAATGATTCAGTTTCACATACCTGGGGGACTTAGGATTGTCTTGACTTTCTGATTCTTTCTGCTCTTCAATAGTCAGTGTGTAATTTTTTGATGTTACTAGAGCAATTGGATAAATGTTCTGAACTGATTCTTGCACTGTCAGTTCTGATCTAACAAATTCATCTTCTGGTCTATAGTCATATGATCTGATCTAATTATTACCTTGCTCATCCACCTTGACAATTATGCTTTCCATAATCCTATTCAATCTTTTGTTATAACATCTATATTATTTTCTCTTAGTAGACTAACCCAAAAATATTCCTTCATCACTTCTAGGATCAAATTTCCCTAATGCATCAGGTCTTCTAATATAGCATTTACTTCCAAAAATTCTAAAATATTTGATAGTAGGAGTATGACCAAACCAAAATTCATAAGGAGTCTTACCGGTATCACCTTTTATGTTTATTCTTTTGAAAGTGTATACCATAGTATTGACAGCTTCTCTCCAGTAGATATCAGGTAACTTGGCTTCTATCATCATTGTCCTTGTAGTCGCCAAGATAGTTATGTTCTTCGTTTCCACTATTCCATTCTGATGTAAGGTTCTAGGTGCATAAAATTATCTCTCGATTTCTTTTTTCTCACAAAAGTTGTTGAACTCACCGGATATGAACTCACAACCTTGATCTGATCTTAAAAATTTTATCTTCACAACTTTTTTGTCTCAACCATAGCTTTGAAAATTTTGAATTTCTCAAGAGCTTCTGATTTTCTCTCAAAAATGCAACCCACATCATTCTAGAATAGTCATCAATAATCAACATGAAGTATCTTTTCACCTTCAAAAATTTTAGTCCTTTCCGGTCCACACAGATCAGTATGAATAACATAAAAAATTTCATTAGATCTATCTTGTACACTTCTGAAGGAAGTTCTAACTTTCTTACCCATTTTACATTCTCTACATACCGAATTATGAGGTTTAACAATGTTGGGAAAATCTCTAACAGCTTGTGTTGAATTGATCTTCACTATGCAATCAAAATTTACATGACACATCCTCTTATGCCATAAACAACTTTCATCAATTTGAGCAATCAAGAAGGCTTTCTCACCGGAGTTCAAATGAAAGATATTTTCATTGGTCTGAGTTTCAAAAGAAAACTCCAATCCATATCTATTGATAATCTTGCATTTTCCATCTTTAAATTTCAAATGAAATCCTCTATCCACCATCTGACCTACACTCAAAAGATTATGCTTCAATCCTTCAACATAATAAACATTCTCAGTATTAGTCTTACCATCAAGGGATATTGTTTTTTTGCCTTTGATCCTACATGCCTTGTTGTCTCCAAATCTAACTAGTCCACCATCAAATTCTTGTAGAATTAGGAATTTCCTCTTGTCACTAGTCATATGGTGTTAGCAACCACTGTCTATAACCCATTCATCCTTCTCTTCAATTTTAGCAACTAAAGCCTTCTCCTCAGTATGATTTGTATCAATGACTGGTTCTAGAGAATCATCCTTGATAGCAATAAAGACCCAATCTTTACCGGAGCTTCCATTACCAGATCCACTTACAAGTTATCATCATCATCATCATCAGTAATACCAAAATCATCATCACCAACATAGTAACACAATTTATCCTGTATTCCTTCTAAATCTAGGTCTATAATGATATTTCAGATTAGGCTTATAATTCCTCATAAGTCTTTCATGATTCCTAGTAGCTCTTTTAGGACATCTAGAAACAAAATGACCAATCTTATTGCATGAAAAACATTTAAAAGGTACTTTTCCTTCATACTTACTTCAAATCGGTCCTTTAGGGATTCTTCTAGTAATTAGGGCTTCCAACTCTTCAAGTTCTCAGTCTTCTCTCTCAATGTCTTCCAAATCTTTGGCATATAACTCTTAACAATCTATCTTCTTCTTGCCATAGGCAAATGCTTTAAATGCAATTTTTGTCTTAGTTGCACTTTGATCTCCAAGTTCCTCAAGCTCAAAAGTAGTCAATTTCCTAAGTAATATATCTCTAGTAACAGGGGTACTTGACATTGTCCGGAGTTCATTAATTGCAGTAGCTTTCATCTTGTAAGTTGGAGGCAGAACTCTTAGAATCTTTGACACAACCTCATCCTCATTAACTGATCCACTGTAGCAATTGATTCCCATGACAATATCATTCACTCTATCCATTAAAGAACTTATCTTCTCATCTTCTTCCATCTTAAAACTTTCATATCTCACCCGAAAACCTTCAAGTTTTGCAATCTTTCCTGCTTGGTCACCTTCATAAAGAGTTTCAAGCTTAAGACAGATCTACTTTGCATTCTCCAACAGTATGACATTCAATAGCTTCTCATCTTATAGGGAACTTAATAATTCTTCTTTTTCTCTAACATCATTTGCAGCTCTCTTCTATTCATCAGCAGGTGTCGGTGTTCCAGAATTAGGATCATGAGGTATATACCCTTTCTCCACTATCTCCTAAACTTCAACTTCAAGACATCTTAGATGAATTTTCATTCACTCCTTCCATATTTAATAATTTGTACCATCAAATATGGGACTCTCCTTTTGGTAGGGATTAAATGTAGAACTTGATGTTGATGCCATCGGATCTCCTCAAGTGGTTAAACTTCTAAAGAGAGGACCAAGAGCTTTGATACCAATTGTTAGATAGTTCTGATACTGAGAGAAAACTAAGAGGGGGGGTGAATCAGTTTTCTTACAAGTATAACAGTTAATACATATTATAAACTTTATACCAGAGCACAAAGAAACCAACACAATAAAAGATAAAGCATGAAAGTACAGTACACACAACACCAATATTTTGATGTGGAAAACCCGGTAAAGGGAAAAACCATAGTGGGAAACCCTACCCACAATTAGATAATACTTCTATAATAGTATGTGAAATAATTACAATGGGGATTTTACTTGCAATCAGACCAACCACCTATAACCCACTGCTTATCACAAAAGGGAAGTATCACTAACTTACAAACACATCGGACTACAATCTGAAAAGAATGAACTATGGAAGTAGCATCTCCTAATGCTTGATACAGTTCTGGTTAAGCATAGATGTCTACCCTGCAACACCAAATCCTTTACAACCTTCTGCCAAATGATATATCATTGTTCGCACATAAACCTTTCTCTAATAATGAAGACATAACCATCGATCCTGAGATTACATGAATAAGTCACCTATAAATACAATTCATCAACCTTAATGATAAGGTCGGATAAACCCTAAACCTATAAACCCATAGTTATAAAAATTACATCACATGATATCACCGGACCAATACTATGATTTATATTACATAGCATGGACCTAATTCAAAATCCCAAACAATTACATCCATCGGAAATCATGATAAGACCAAATCTCCAACATGTTCCCAGAAGGTTGCAACTGGTTCATTTATAGCTTGCTCACTACCGGTTTCCTTAGTTTTCTAAGAGGATTCATCAATTCTTACATTGATACTTTCCATAATTCTCTGAGTCCTATTGTTCTAACACTTGAAAGCTTTACTCTTGGTGGAATATCCTAGGAATATTCCCTCATCACATTTAGCTTCAAATTTTCCCTGATGTTCACTCCTCTTGATGTAACATTTGCTACCAAATACCCTAAAGTGGCTGACCATAGGTGTCTTACCGGTCCAATACTCATAAGGAGTTTTGTCCTTACCTTTCTTGATGAGTACCCGGTTCATAGTGTAGACTGCAGTGCACACCACTTCTCTCCAAAAGGTGTGAGCTACCTTTCCTTAAATCAACATGGTTCTAGCTGCTTCAACCACAGTCTGATTATTCCTCTCTGCTAGGCCATTCTATTGTGGAGTTCGGGGGGCAGACAGTTGCCTGTTGATGCCAAATTCTTCATATTACTTGTTGAATTCACCGGAAGTGAATTCCCCTCCTTGATCAGTTCTGAGACACTTGATCCTTTTACCACTTTCCTTCTCCACTAATGCTCTGAAAGCTTTGAATTTCACAAAAGCTTCAGACTTGTCTTTCAAGAATGTGACCCACATCATTCTTGAGCAGTCATCAGTGAGAATCATGAAGTACCTATCACCCTACACACTTCTAGTTTTCATAGGACCACATAGATCAGTATGCACAAGATCAAGCAAGTTGTCAGCAGTGAAAGATTTACCTTTAAAGGTTGAGGAAGACATTCCCCAATTGACACTCTCTGCACAAGGCATTATCCGGTTTGTTTAGCACTGGCAACCCTCTAACTGCCTTGATCTTACTAGCCTTTACAATGTTATCAAAGTTTACATGGTAGAGTCTCCTATGCCATATCTAGCTATCATCAAGCTTAGCCATAAGACATGTACTTATATTTCCATTTAGATGAAATAGGTTACCTTTGGTTTGCATGCCGGTGGCCACCAATTTACCATCTTTTCCTTGGACTCTGCAAACTCCATTATTGAATTCTAGAGTGAGGCCACTGTCATTTAGCTAGGCAACACTTAGAAGGTTGTGTCTGAGACCATCAACCTAGTACACATTGTCAGCACTACTCTTTCCATTCAGAGAGATTGACCCTCTGCCTTTGACCATGCATGGTGCATCATTGCCAAAGCGAACCACACCACCATCATACTCCTCCAAGGATAGAAACTTGCTTTGGTCACCTGTCATATGGTGAGAAAAGCCACTATCAATGATCCACTCATTGGAGTAATCAAACCGAGAGACAAGAGCCTTCTTGTCTGCCACATCTTCCTTTATAGCAACAAACACAATGTCTTTATTCTCTTCATCTTCTAATTCCTCATCCGTGATACCTTCATCAACTGCCACAAAATAGTTTCTCCAGTTTCCTCCTTTGAATTTCCTAAACCTTTTTGGTTTATCCTTGTTGTCACTATTAGGACAGTTCATAGCAAGATGTCCTATCTAGTTACAAGAAAAACATTTCAAAGGGAGCTTACCTTTGTATTTACCGGTTCCTTTTGGAAATTTCCTGGCAAGAAGAGCTTCAAATTCCATCAGAAACTCCTCATCGTCCATTGTTCTACCCTATCTTGTTTCATTACTGGTGCTTACTTCTTTTCCTTTTCTGGATGATATAGCAGAGGCTTTAAAGTTGACTCTGTCTTTTAAACATTGCCATCAAAACTATTCAGCTCATAGGCTGTCAACTTTGCAATGATGGAGTCTAGGGATACCTTTGTCTTGTCGATTGATCTCAGCTCCTGACTAGCAGCAACCCTTATTGCATAGATCGGCAATAGGGATCTTAGGACTTTGCTTACCACAGTGGAATCTTCTATTTTACCACCTGCACTCTTGATTTCTCCAACAACTGTTTTGATTCTTATTCCATACTGCTGAATGGTCTCCCCTTCAACCATCCGCATATCTTCAAACTTCCCTCTCAGGCTTTCTTCCTTAGCCTGTTTCACATGTTCATCACCACCATAGATATTTTCAAGAGAATCCCATACCTCTTTGGGATTTACCTTGTCCTGAACATCAATAAATTCAATATCAAATAGACTACTAATGAGGGCTTCCATGACTTGCCCATTTTCTTGTATCTCTCTCTTTTGGTTATCGGTGAGAGTACCGGTAGGGACAACATAGACATTCTCAACATAACTCCAGTGTTAAGAACCCATGCTTCTAATGAATATATTCATCCTATCTTTCCATATACCAAAATTTTCCCTATTAAACTTTGGACCTTCCCTCTTCATCATTTGACTGGGATCTTTACCTCAAGCGATTAAACTTACAGCACAGAGGACCTAGAGTGCTTTGATACCAATTGATAACTCAATGATGAACCAATAGTACCAAATTGGTACTGAGAGGGGGGGGTGAATCAATACAAACAAAAATACAGTCCAAAACCGGTTTGACAGCAAATACTCCGAATGACTGGCAAGCAGTGATACTAGCTAAAACAGAGTGTAACCAATAAGACCTAGAACAACTAAAACAATCATAAACCGGTCACTCACTAAGCTTTCCTCTTAGCTCAATACTATAGTACCATTACATCCTCATGCATGAATAGGTAAACTATCATCTGATCTTCACAACAGTTAGTTCAGTATGTTTTATAGATAGGCATAAAACACTGAACCATCATATGCTCAATAGGTAATAACAAAGCATCACACATGACACACATATTTTTCACGTGGAAACCCAACTAGGAAAAACCACAGTGGGAATGAATACCCACAATCTTCTTTTGAACTCTTTAGAAGTCCACTCTGTTAGGAGCCTTGTTCGGTTAAAGACATTACAATAGGTTCTGCTAGGAACCGATCCTCTTAGGGATCACCCGATTAAGGGTTAAACCCGGTTGGGGTTACCTTGTTAGAGGATTTCAAGAACTCAATAGCTAAAGGATCTCCAAAGCTCTATAGCTACCTATAACTCGTTAACTTTGAGTTACCCAGTTAAGGGATTTGAATCAAGCCGATTAAAGCTACCCTGTTAAGGGATTTGTATCAAGCCAGTTAAGGCTACCTTGTTAAGGGATTTCACAACTGTTGAAGTGGTTAGAGATCAACATGAATTACAATGATCTGGTAACAGAACCCAATGCTAATGCAGATCCATTTTGGCTCCTCTTCACCTTCTACACATTCACTTTGCAGGTATCTCTTCTCTCCTTTGGTCTGGCAAGAATCATGTATCACTTCCCTTGGATACACACTCACAAATTTTTCCAAAAACCTTAGAAAGAAGTACAACATCAACCTTATAGGAAACAGACAGGTCGGTAGCAAAAACCCTAAACCCTAAACCTGTTAGGTTAAGCAATTCAAGCGGTTCAATCCTGACCGTTGAATCATACTGCATTAAATGCAACAGTCTTGAATCGATCTCAAGACATTCTCCATCATCCATTCTCCACCGATTTCATGGTGGCTGATAACCCATCACGCGTTATCACCATTTGACAAACTTCGCACATTCCTAAGGTAGATAGGAATAGTCTTCTTCATGCAAGACCCTTCACGTGCAGAGAGCTTACATGGCAATACGACCTGTTCTTCATTATATTGTTAACTCATTCACACAAAGATCATCGATTGAGTCACACAGGCTTGAGGCACTCCAACTGGAAACCCTGACATTACCAACTGGTAGTCACACAAGGGTTCCATGAACCGGTTCCCATATGCCAGTTCATCTTCAACAAACATATCACATATGCCACTTCACTTTGGCATACATATACCGGTTCACACATATGCTGGTTCTCTCTTCTCTTCACACATATACACATGTGCCAGTTCTCTCTTCTCTTCACACATATTGACATCAATGACAACATATAATATCATTATGTCCTCATACTGGTTCACATAATGCTAACACCGAGAACATAAGAGATAGCTTCTGAAGAACCATATCATGAACCAATAGGATATGAAAAGCATGTAGCTAGCTTGAATAATCATCCAAAACTGAATCCAAGGATCTGATCATACCAAATTAGAATCACAGCCAGAACCAAGACAAACACCAAGTCTAACCGGGATATAGTGTTGACATCAATGACAAAACTTAACCAAATCCAGCATATTGCAAACATGATATGCCCCCAAGAAAGTACAAATAAAAGGATAATGATCACAAAACATAAAGCACATAAGGGATCCACTAACTCTGGGTTACTATGCTCTTATGATAAATAATGTATATCATGAAATATTTGTATTGAATTGACCTCATCCCCCAAAGGTAGTGAAACCACAAGCACAATGGAAGAAGAGAACATGTGTCTTTTGAGTCAACATGGAAGAGACCAAAAGAGATCTCAACACTTTGAATCATCCCCAAGTAGATAGCACAAGGGACAACAAATAGAATAATTCCACAATAGATTCGACCTCTTTATTACCTTGCACCAATGGGGTGACAAGGGTCATCCAAAGAGAGAATGACATAACCAAAAAAAACATCACAGGGGAAACACATTACAAACAAGCAAGAGAGGAGAGAGAGAATCTACGATACAAACAAAGCTAATCAATTAAAACATTTCCCCCCCAATATTGCTGAGCATTATTTTGGGAAGGTGTACAAGCTGCAAGAGGAGCAACTTCAAGCATGGTAGTTGGAGCTATTGGAATTTGATTTGAACTAGTAATGATTGTTTGTTTGCTTGATGCAATGGGTACATGTCTATTTTGTAAATAGACTAGATTGTTGTATGATGACTATGTTGTATATTTTCATTGATGGAAACTATGTTTCTAAAGTCGTCTGAGTCTTATAGTTAAACCGGTAAGCAGAGACAGTTTTTCTCAGAACCGGTAATTAGGACTTTAACCGGTAAAAGACAAACAAAATAATATTCGAACAACTGATACAGGGAATCTATGAAGAATGGGATGATAAGGTTTTGTAGAAGCAAAGAATACTGGTATATGAAGTTGTGTTCATGACCGCATGAGGTTGTTCGATCAGGTGAATGATATTTGATTGACAAATCAATTACGCTGATAGAGACTTAATCAATAGTGATGAAAATCATTTAGATCGGTAAAACGATACAAAATATGATTTGTTATGTCGTTGGCCGACATAAGTAAGGCGTGAAATGCAGATTTTCTAGATTCATTGAGCCTAGGGAATTTTTCCAAGGTTCTAGATGACCTACTGATGTTTTTAAGATGTGATGAGGTATGAAGGTGTATATGAGTATAAGCTTGAATGTGTAAAAATTATTGTTAGTGAATTTTGTCTTTCTGATAGTGCAATGATCAAAGGAGTTCTGAGATGAAGTATATGTGATGTTGTAATGTTCTGAAGTGGATCTTATCAGACATTGATGGTGTTTTATTGAGAACACTTGAACTTGTTGTCTCCCTAACAATTGTAGCAAGAAAATCCACTCACAAGGTCACTCCTAATAGGGTCTAGTTGGATCCTAACAGGTCTGATCATTAAATCCTCTAACAAGGTGACACATTAACTTGTGTTTGAAAATACCAATAATGTGGGTAGTTCCTAATAATTTTGGTCCTCACAGGCCTTATGGTATAGCTCTTTACTGGGTTTAGACACTCCTAACAAGGTGTGCCCCTAACTGGGTGTTGTAGACCTTAACCAGTCAGATCTCTATACTACAGATAGTGGATCTTTGTGGGTACTAACTCCCACCATGGTTTTTCCCATTTGGGTCTTCCACATATAACCTCTTGCATCATGTGGTTTGTACTTTATGTGATGATTTCTTACTTGGTGTTATTTCTTATATGCCTATTTATTTTTAAGTTGGTGAAATTGATAATCAAATTTGTATTGTTTTTACTTGCACTAAATCAAACCTCCCCCTCTTAGTGCCTTATAAGTTCATCAATTGGTATCAGAGCTAAACTTCCTTAAGAATTAATCTCTTGGAAAGGATCTCTAATCCTAAGGAAAATATGGGGGAAGAAATGAGTTACAAAGAGATGGCTAGCAAACTTGCAGAAACCAAGGAAGACCTAGAAACCCTTAGAGGCAAGTATAAGGCATCACTAGCAAAAAGAAAAGAACTGACTGAACAATTGTTGGAGATCAATGAAAGCAACTCTTTTGATGGAGAAAACATAGATCATTAGTCGAGGAAGTGGAGAAACTAAATGGTGAGAAAAATAACCCAAGGAGAGAGCTTCAAGCCCTTAAAATCTAAATGAGTCAAGAACTTAAAGCTAGAAGGGCAACTGAAGACAAGATCATGAGATATTTAAGATAAATTAGGAGAATGAAACTCTATATGCACACTGACATGAGGAGAAAGAAGAGAAAGAATAAATCAAGGAAGATCTTGATATGACAATGTCTCTTAGAGAGACTCTTTTGAAGAAGAATGAAGATCTTACTAAAGAGCTTGCAGAAGCTAATGAGAAGCTTGCAAAATTCAACAAGATTTCTACCATGCTAGATGAATAGATCCAATCTCAGAGGATGAAAGGTGATACATCTAGGTTAGGATAAAATACATTTGAGAAAGGAAAACCTTCCAATACCAAGAGTTGTTAGACAAATCAAATAACCAAAGGACAACTGAGAGGGGGGGGTGAATCAGTTGTCAATAGATTACAAAACTTTAAGCATTCAAATCCTTATTATTGGAACACATAAACCCAATACCAGAATGTATAAACCAAATACCGAAATAACTAATATAGCAATTAAGTATATACATAAATCAAAGAATCATTATCATTCATCCAGACACATGACATCAAGATTTGTACATAGAAAACCTAGTGAAGGGAAAAACCATGGTGGGAAGCCTATCCACAGTCAGATAATACTTCTGTAGTAAGTATGTGATTACAAAATGAATTTCCTACATATAGAGGAAGGCCAATATCCTAGAGCACACTACTCATCACAAAAGGAGCCTCATTGACGACAAAATAAATCTAGAGTACAATCTGGAAAGAAGAGTGAACTGCAAAGATAGCATCTCCTATGCCTGAGTATAGTTCTGGTTAAGCTCAGTATCAAAGGTCTTAAACCTCTCTTACCATCCCAATTCGATCACCTATGATTGACCAAAACTCCTACATATGATTATAGCATTATTCGCACACAAATAATCACATAACCATCCCATAACCATAATCCCATGTGCCCATGATCTACAAAGAGATCTTACATCATATTTATACCTACCCGGGACCTAAATAATTAGGTCGACCACCTAAAAGATAATACAATAAATTTATAACATAAACCCACAATCCAATGATCAACCAAGTCGACCTAAGACCGAAACAACATAATCCAATCAATGAATCCATCCAGTAATGCATCGGGATCACCCATCAACATTTTACATAACTCGGTCCATAACCTAGCAAAAAAAGACAACATTAGGTCCAATCCTAAATGCAACACCGCTGATCAACAGAAACACAAGGAAGATAACCAACAACATCTTGAAATCCATCTAGAAGCCATGCCAACACCACTTATCACATGCATCAAAATATCTTCAACAAAGATTTGCTGATAAAACCCTTACCAGTGCCCAAAAGGCTTACTAGAACAAATGATAGTATCTGAGTCATTAAATCCAAAACCAACTGATCATGATACACATCTGAATAGCATGAATGACAAATCCAAATCAAATCCACAAACCAAAGCATACCCTAGCATACCAGATCAATATCATAATCCAACCACTCTATCAAAACCAATCAAAAACTGGTAAACAACCAAAATAGCTGGTGTTGCCATCAATGGCAAAACATCAATGCAACACAATCAATTCCTCCAAATTTCCAACAATCTCCCCCTTTTGCATTGATGGCAACACTAGATGTGAAAAACATCCAAGTGCCAAGAAATTCCAAACAAGTCTCCTCCTATGGAAGACAGCCAACAATCTCCCACAAAATGATATAGCAATGAAGCTTTGAACCAAACTCCCCTAATGAATATATCTCTCCTTTATGTTTTTCACAAGAATAACTCTCCCCCTTTGACATCAATTCTCAAGATCTGACATAAATATCAAAGAAAAAACATAAATCCTCTTATTCTTACAGCTGATTACTCCCCCTAAGTAGTAGCACCACCACATCAATCTGAAATGAGTAATATCTTTGATAATTCATACTAGACTAATGCCAATCAACATCACTCATGTCTCTACTGGAGGGACAGAAACCCTCAATCTGTCTTTGAAGTACTCAAATGATTCTTTAGGCAAAGGTTTAGTGAAGATGTCTGCAATTTGTTGTTTAGTGTTCACATAAACTAGTCTAACTTCATTTTCTTTCACCTTCTCCTTGAAAAAGTTATACTTGATAGATATGTGCTTTGTCTTAGAATGAAATACCAGATTCTTTGATATATCAATAGCAATAGACTTATCATAGTGAATTACTATCGGTTCATTATAATCCACCTTTATATCCTTCAATATTTACTTCATCCATAGAACTTGTGTATAGTTAGTAGCAGTAACAACATACTCAGCTTCAATAGTCAATAAAGAGGTACATGACTTCTTTTTTCTAATCCATGAAACAAGTTTCTTTCCAAGAAAGAAAGCTCCACCGGATGTTCTCTTTCATTCATCAACATCTCCAGCCCAATCTGCATCTATATAAGCATATAATGTAAAGTCGTTATTTTTAGGATACCACAAACCATATTCAATTGTTCCCTTCAAATACTTGAAAATCCTTTTCACTGCACTCTTGTGATTTTCTCTAGGATCACTCTGATATCTTGATACAATACAAACTGCATTCATTATATCCAATCTAGTCTGAGTCAAATATAATAACCTTCAATAATAGACTTTTACCTTGTAGGATTTATCGGTGTAGATGCATCTTTCTTTGTTAATTTCTCACTTGTAAATATTGGAGTACCAATCGGTTTAGAATTTTCCAACCCAAATTTTTTCAACAACTTTCTAGCATACTTCATTTGACAGATGAAAATACCTTTATCAGTTTGAGTAATCTGCAAACCTAAGAAAAATCTCATCTCCCCAATCATAGACATCTCAAATTCATTCTTCATATTGTTAAAGAATTCCATACACAACTTATCTTGGCCTCCAAAAATGATATCATCGACAAATACTTCAATAATCAATATGTCATCATCGGTGATCTTATAATATAAATAACTATCAGCATTACCTTTAGTGAAACCAAGCTTCAAAATATATTTATCCAGTTTTGCATACCAAGCTCTAGTGGCTTGTTTCAATCCATATAAAGCTTTCTTTAACCTGCAAACCATGTTTTTGTCATCTGAAAGTGAAAATCTGCCATGTTTCTCAATATAAAATTCCTCTTCAAGGTCTCCATTTGGAAATGCACACTTAATATTCATTTGATAAACCTTGTACTTCTTATGTGTGGCATAAGCAAGAAATAATCTCACAGCTTCAATCCTAGCTACTAGTGTAAAGGTTTCATCATAATCAATTCCTTCCTTCCGAGAATATCTTTTACAAAGCAATCTAGCTTTATTCATCACAACTTGTCCATCTTCATTCAATTTCTTCCTAAAAACCCATTTAGTTACAATAAAATTCTTATTTTTAGGTCGGGGAACAAAAGTCCACATGTTATTCTTTTCTATCTGATCTAATTCATCTTCCATAGATTTCATCCAACATTCATCTTTACAAGCTTCAATTACTGATGTTTGTTCAACTTGAGAAATTAAACATACCTCATTAGCTGCCAACCTTCTTCTTGTCATTACTCCTTTGTTTTTGTTTCCAATGATCTGATCTTATAAATGATTCAACCTTACATACCTAGGAGTCTTATGATTTTTTGTTCCTCTGTCTTGATCTTCAGTTACTGATGAATTTTCTGATACTGTTGGAGTAACTGGTTCAACATTATGTTCTGGTTTAGGTGCTACTATTTTAGTTATGATCATTTCCACTGCCGGTTCTCTCTCATAAGTTCTAATTTGACTTTAGTTCTGCTCATCCACCTTGACATTTATGCAGGATGTTACAGGCATGAATGCTAACAGGTACTTGCAGATTATGTAAGACAATGAGATTTGAGATTATTGCATTAGCCCCGATAGCATGGAATGAGGATTTTATGTCTCAGGTAGTATTGAATGACAAATGTTGGCCTGGTTGTTGATCATATATGCATGCATACTTTGTGGGCTAACCGGTTGATTTATGCAATGATGATGATATTGTATGGCATTGTGTACACCTAGGATCATGTCATATGTTATGGTGGAAATTATGGAGATGATAGATCATTAGATTGATCACATATACATAGCTCAATCAATATATGGTAAATATAGGATCTCCAATTTTGAAACTGACAAGAAATGAGGACCTGAGATGCATGACTCAAGGGGAGTTGACAATCATGTTTTCTGACTAAGTATCAGACTTGCTGGACATAATGGGTGTGCAAGTGTCTATGGTTGTACCAGTACATTTGTGTCTTTGGAGGTATCTGAGATTGTGAGATATTTCAATGCCTATTCACTTGAAATCACAACTAGATCACCAAGAGTGTTGCTTGCTAAGAAGGAGAGTTACCTACACAAGAGAACATGCATTTTCTATTGGAAGAGACACAATTGGTATCAGTGTTAGCTCCAACACTTGGTATAAGCAATTTGAGGTCATAATGGCTTTTGCATATCAAGGGAAGATGATGCAGTTTGATCAGTAGGTATGTTGTATTCACTGACACATGGGCCTTCAATTGGTTTCAGTCTTGCATATGCATTAGGATTCTGGTTTGCATATACACTTGGTTGCTAAGAAATTGGTGTTAGTTGATGGTTGAGCCCTCCATCTCAAATATTGTGATTTGAGAGGATTCAAAGTATGAAGGTTAAAGGAGATGATGCATCTAGTAGAGAAAAAGGGAAGAAAAGTATCAGTGTCTGGTAGATACAAGGAGAAGAGAAACACTATCAGTGCCCTTTGCCATTATTTTTAAAGGGGGAGAAAGAATCTGTAGTATGTTGGATACTACATGTGTTGACATCAATGCCAAAGGGGGAGATTGTTGGGATTGTATTGTCATTGATGTCAACCGGTATAGCATATTACCAGTATAGCTCTCACTGGTATTGCATGTTACCGATAGAGAAGGATAACCAGTATGGGAGAATAGTTAACATGTTGTCTTTGATGTCAACCAACCTTGTGATGTCATTGATGATCACTGGTACACAAGTCAGTGTGGGTTTGTGTTAAAGACAAGTATTGGAGATCAGCCTAGTATGATGTCTTCTGCAAGAATGAAAGGTTGTTGGCTGTTGGTTGTTGATTGTGATGAAGAGGGGGAATGTTCCTAAGGATCACATCAACACTGGAGGTGAAGTATGTGCAAGCCACTGGTATACTATTGAATGTGTGGATGTGAAATAGCAGGACTCCCACCGGATAAAGTTGTAGTCACCGAATGAAGAAGATATCATAGAAAGAAGAGAAGACTAACAAAGAGTGTGCTGAATAGAATTATATGTGGTTGTTTGAAGATATGCCTGCTCAAACAAGGAAGCCATATTAATGCAAATGTCAAAAGCAGAAGAAAAGTATCCTTTCCCATCGGTAAGTGGACCTTATCTCCTATTATGCATGGGATGCATCATAGTTATCCAAGATAAGATAGAAGATTTAAAAGCAGGTGATTGAAGGCTCACACCAGATATATTGGTGAATCAGAAAGATGCCTCAAGTGCATGAAATCAAATATATGCATTGAACTGGTAGAAAAGGCATGATGGGTTACCAGGATAGATGAAGAGTGAGTGGTTTGTCACTTAGACAAATAAGTCTACCACCTTGACAAATTAGTTAAGAGAAGAACCAATCAAATAATGAAGAAGGCAAAAGGTTGAGCAGTTGCAAACAAAGAGTACAACCAAACTGAAAATGGAGAGGGGCATTGTTGCAGATGTAGATAGATGAAGTTTGATGTCACCGGTGTGTATGGTATCTTACAAGTTTACATTTATAAGATACTAGCTGTATAGAGGACAACCGATAAGGTGATAAAGTGGAGATGAAAAAGGCTCACATCTATAGCAGATGTGCATGAGGTAGGTTGGCAAGTGTTCTAACTAGTTTAGGTTCTCCACCGAAAGAGAAGAAAGGTGCAAGGTTGATGAAAGACTAGTTAGGGTATAACCCACAAGGTTTGTGAACTAGTAGATGAACCCAGTTATGTGGTTGGTCGGTGATCATGTCCAAACCAACACTGAGGTCTGGCTGAGATAGTAATTCCACGTGGAGTTGAAATGGAAAGCGTGCATGCACAGGTCGGTGTGGTGTGTCGTTGAAGTGTCTGTTGGCGAAGTAGTTGGTGGCAAGTCGACATTTATCTTGACTACATGATTCATGGGATGTGTAGTAGAGATTTGTGGCTCGATGAAGAATGAATATTTGTATGATGCTATGACCAAGGAAGGATATCCAATTGAAGATCTGACCTGGAGAAGGCAACCAAGGGATCATTAAATATGATTGATAGAAGTAGGTCGAGGAATAGAGCCGTGTTTGCTAAACTCAGAAAATGTGTATTGGAAGCTACAAGATTGGTGGAGTTTGATTGATTTGTTGCAAGTGGTCTATCTCTAGAAGGAGATTTGATTGGATTTGGTTTTCCTCGAGGTCGATGAAGAAACCCTAACCACCTGAAGTTTGAATTGGTTTTGGCAGGAAGACTTGTTGATAAATATGCAAGTCAAAATTGTTGATATAGTGTTGTTGGATGATGCTGCCCAAATATGTGATGCTAGTTGAAAGATAAGTGTGCTAACAAAGAGATGATCTAATAGTGAATATGAAGCAACTAAGCATTTGAAGGAAAACCGGTCGAAGGGTTTAGTAGAGGTTTAACCGGTAAGGTCAGAGAAACTAGTAAATTGCAAAAGTGCATCAGTGAAGTCAACTGGTAGTGGGAGAACTAGCAAGAAGGAAGCTAAGAGTGAAGTGGTGGAGAGTGAGTGTCAGAAGAGAGCCAGTAAACCAGAAGCAAAGAAGGAGAAGAGACAAAGAGAATAGGAAATCGGTAACCAGTTGTAGAGGCAAACAATCGGTAGAGTCTAAATTGGTAAGGCAACAGTAGTAAAAGAAGGAGAGCAGAGAGAAAGTAACAAAGGAGATCCACCAAAATAGAGTTTGAGTAGAAAAAGATCAAATCACAGAGAGAAGAGAACTAGTAAGGCAAAGGAGAAGTAATACTGACTAGGTGAAGCATATACAGTGGTTGCAAGACTCACTTGTAACCAGATGACTACTATTGTACTTGATATTCATTGTAGATCATTGAGTTGGAGCTCAGTAAAGGGGTTGGTGCTCCTTGGGTTGGTGCCCTAAATCAGGGGTTGGTTTCCTAAACATTGTAATCAAATTTTTATTGTGAGGTTGGATTGGAGTAGTAGACTCTAGCAGCATTTCTCATCAAGCTTTTTCCCATCTTGGGTTTTCCTCATATATACAGGTGTTATGTGAGGGTCTTTTGTGTTATTGCATTGTGTAATCTCTCTTTATCCTACCAGTAGGTTAACTTAGCTTTAGATTATTAACTAGTAATCATTCTTATTGTTAAAAAGGGTAAGAAGTGGAAACCACTGATTCACCCCCCTCCTCTTAGTGGCATCGTGTGTCCAACAATTGGTATCAAAGCCTAGGTTCCTAGTTGATAAGCTTTCTCTAGCTTGGGTACATTTTGGCTTAAGGATACAATGGTTTGTTTAGTGTGAATCCCAACTTTGGTATTTGATGGTTCAATCTATTCCATTTGGAGTTATATAATGGAAGTCTACTTATCCTCTCTAGGGTATGATGTTTGGATGTCAGTTGTTAATGGTCTCCCCAGTCATGTTAGTCCTCCCACCGATCTTGAAGTAGAAAAAAGATCTAGGTGTAATGAAGAAGCCATGAAGGCTATATTCAGTGGACTGTCCAGTGATGTTTGTTCAAAGGTGGATAAGTGTAGGCCTACTAAGAGCTTGTAGGATAGATTGAAGAATCTCTATGGTAATGAGCCTACCACTGCTAGATCAGATTGTGAAGGCAAAAAGAATAGTGCAATAGATACATGTGTAGGTGTAGAAGGTGGATCAGTTAGTAGTTGAAGTAATGATGATGAAGAAACTCATCTCTTCATGGCACAAGAATCAGAAGAAGAGAGACACACATCTGAGAATGATCATGTAGATCATTCCCACCGACAAGATGTGTTTGGCAGTAATAGTGAAGGTGAAGAAAAAAAAGAAGCAGAAGTTGATCTTGAAAAAGAACTTGTAAGTGCACTCGAAGAACTTAGTAGAGTGAGGAA